>NC_142199.1:10856666-11192500 GCF_026936395.1 Plectropomus leopardus
AATAAACCTAAGGAATCCAATGGTAGTTTTGGTGATGGAAAAACAGCATGGTCATTTTACATGGGTCCCTTGACCTCTGACCTCAAGACATCTGAATTAAAATGAGCTCTGTGGGTACCCACGAGTCTCCCCTTTACAGACATGCCTGCTTTATGCAGTTTTTTGCTGTCATTTGACTCCTAATCAAGACAGTCTGGCAAGACATGCTTTACCATGTCAATATGGACTTGAAATTCAAAATGATAACAACAACATAGCAAAAATTAATGTAGCAATTAATTTTAAGGAATGCACATGTCAAAATCAAAGTCTGTTTGCGGTGTAAGTTGTAAAAGGAATCATTTGCACAATTGATGCCTGCTTTGTAGATAAAAACATGTCTTCTGCCAGAATTGATCTCCATAAGCAATTCATGGGCCCTAATTACAAGAACTAAAAACAATTGAAAGAGCCTCAGTGGGTAAAGTGAGAGTAATCCTAATCTGTTTATGAAATTAGCTGCCTTTATCCCCTCCCCCCCGGATCATTCCTATTATGGAACCCATTTAATTGATATTACAACTATATGGAAACTTGGCAAACAATAAGTGCCATCTTGTTGGCGATGGCAAGGGGATTGAAGAACATGCCAGCAGGAACGTCTCTACTTCAAGAGAAATCAGCCGATAATTTATCTTTCATCTCTCCTTCATTGTTCGTTCGTTTTTCAACACGATGCAAGGAGATAATTATCCAATCTGCATCAAAGCAGCTATTACTGTATCCCAAAGCATGGATCATAGCATTTCATACCCACAACAGCAGCAGTGCTGCCGACAATGAGAGTTGCCATGTGAGCGACCCTGCTGTAAGGTATAATTTCACCGTGTAGCTATGGCTACACACCGGCGGCTGGTGCGTGAATCACAGAGGTGCCTTGGTGCTTTCAAAGATCCTTTTCATAGACGGCTGCTCGGAGGCAATGCCCGTGATGAATGGATTTCTGCTCTGAGTGGGTGGCTTCGACAGAAGGCACAGTGTGTGTGTGTCTTTCTGTGTAGGTGTCTGTGTGTTTGTGTGTGTCTGCCTCCCTCTCAAAAAGATAAAGGTCTGAAAGCAGATGATGCCACAGCATTGTCATCATCAGACGCTCACACTGCTTTTTAGCACTGTCATGGTTTCGTCTGCGGACCACCTCACAGCTTAAACCATGAGCCACTCTTCTTTTTTATATGTGATGCAGTGCTGCCTTTTCGGAAAAAGCTTACCTCATCTCATGTGCTTTGAATCCTCAAGCATGGCAGAAAACATTATCTCAAACTGCAGCTTGGACCCTTCATCGCTGATCATTAGTATTAAACGCACACGTAAATGTAGTGTAATTGCTATGTAAAGCCAGCCCTACGCAGTTCTTGCTGTTGGCCTCGCCATGTTTTATTAAAGCAAGAATTACTTGTGCCATAAAGCAGATGTTAGATTTTCACCCTTACTTGGAGCTAATCAGAGAGACGTGACGTGGGTGAAAGCATTTTAACTGCTGTGCACAGTACCAATAAATTAACACCTCCCTGAGTTTAATGAATGCACCATAATATGTGTGTGGGGGTGTGCGTTTAAAAAAAAAAAAAAGTCAGCATTGTTATGTGATGACAGCTTTGAATGCTGGGATGTCTTTTCCAGGATAGGATTAGCAAAGAATATAGAATTGGACTACCTGACCTCATATCTCCAGTCTGAATGCAGCTGAAATTCTAATACATGAACTGATCCCCGCCTTTTCTGTAATGTTTTAACAGCCACAAAGGATATCAGACATTTTGATGTCCTTTAACCATATTTATAGTAAATCCATATCCTCTTTACTATTAGGGACTGAGACTTCCAGGAGGTAAGGTTATATACACACAGACACAGCTCTGAGTCCATAAAAGCAGCCAGCCCTGCAAAAGGCCATAATCAACATTTTTGTAGTTTACTGTTGGTGCTTATTTACTATTTATTCAGTAAGATTTCTGATAAATAATCATAAGCAACGTTGACATAATGACTAACTTGGTAAGGACTTTCATTTGTCCATTGTTTTCTTGATTAATCGATTAGTTATTTATTTAGTTATTTGGTTAAGAAAAGAAAAAAAAGGGAGAAAAAAAAGAAAATGGTAAAAGATAAAATTAATTAATTATAATGTGCAAAAAAAGTGTCAGCATGAATGAAGTTTTTCTTTGTAAAACCTCAGGGAGCTATTTTTATTTATTAACTTTTTATTTAAATTTTCAATTTTAATTCAATAAAAAATGTTGCTAGGAACTTGCTGTATATGACATTTAGCATTTCAGTTTTGATTTAACATTTGCTAAAGGCATTCCTACAAAGTTTTGTGTTTGTTATTTTCCAAATTCTAAGTATTGATGGAAATAGTTTTATTTTTATTGTAAATGCATATCTGTTCCAAATATTGCTTATCTGTCTTAGCAACTACTAATAATCAGTATCTGTACCACAGAATGACATCATAGTGTGCAGATTTCTCAATATGGTTATGTGATCCAGGCATGCTTCGTCAAGTGTTTACATATGTACACTGCTACATGTAGCTTCATGCTAATGTCAGGAGAGCATGTACGTGTGTATAGACCCTTTCATTTGTTTGTTTGTTTTTTTCATAATATAAAGTGCCTTCATATTCTGTTATAGTCATTCTGCACCTGTGAGTACTATAACTTAATGCTAATTTCAGGTAAATGTAATCTTGCTTGCAGATTAATTGCGCTTTGATTTCAGTTTAGATTCCTGTTGGAACATGCCCAGTTGTGTTTAGAGGCTTCTAATGGTGATTTATCACTGTAGAAAGTGCTTATATTCCATAACACTCATTCTCTGGCTGCAAGTACACTGCTACATGTAGCTACAAGGTAACACAAGGGAAACAGTTTATCTTGGTTGCTGATGTTGTTATTATCTCACTAATTTTGGATCATATTCCTGTTGGAACATGTCCTGTTGTGATAACAAGCTTTTCCTGGTGGTTTTTCATGGTAAAAAGTGCCACTATTCTCTGTTAGTCATTACGTAGCTGTGATGTTAGTGGAGAGAAGCCAAGATAGAGAAGACTGGGTTTTTTTTTAAAGGTGGGCTGAAAGAGACAGGCACTAAATCAATGTTTCAGACAAAGGGTGAATATAGGTGTTCCAGTACAGACAGTATGAGGAAAGTAATGTGGGTTTTTTTTCCATTGAAGCATGTAAACATGTTTTAGTAGAAATCCTAAATGCAACTATGAACCTAAAAATGAGCATCATATGTCCTCATCATATAAGAAAACTGGTTGTGTCAAGATAGCAACCATTATTTCCAATGAAGGTTGCAGTGCTGATCCTCAGGGATTGGCAACCATATATCCCCAACCATTATGGCAGACAGGTGTAGCTTTAACATAGTGCTATTTCCAGCTTGAACCCCAATAACCTTTGACCTTACTTCTACAGTAACCTGTCACCTCCGAGCTGTAGTGTCCGTTAGTGTTTTGCCAGGAACAAAACACTAAGCTACATGTCTTCATTCCTTTCTTAACCCTTTAAAACCTAAGCAAGTTGATTTCTTTCAACAACAAAAATGGAGAGAATGCAGCTAGCAACTTAACAAGACATGGCTCAAAATAAGCAAAACAAAAACAAAACAGTTAACAGAAAATTACCTGAAAACAAGGACAAAAAAGGTAAAACACATGAACAAAGATATTTACCTTTAAAAAGTGCTCTTTTTTTAATATAACATTATTTTAATAATGAATGTACTTTTCTCAGCATTTTTGGAAATTTAATTTTCTAATAATCCTTTCCTTTTTTAAAAAACTAAATTGTAGGTAATTTTATTGTTACGTTTTGCTAATGTCTTGCAATTTGTACAACATTTCTTGCCAGGTTGGTCAGGTTCTACTGGTTTAACAGCGTTGTAGACATGGGTGGAGATGGGTAGAGCTCTTCTTCATCAGTCCACACATACTTTGTATAAACTTTTAAGGTAATTCAATTTACTGCAAATAATGAGCGGTGAAATTTTTAAATGCTGCACCGAATTCCTCACTGTTTTGAAATAGTGTTGGAAATCCATTACCATGACAGCACAAGTGATGGTGCTTAATTTATTTGCTTCTTCAACCTCCAAACTAGACAAAAAGGAAGACCGAAGACAAATCAAACCTAATTTATGCAAAGACCTGGCACAATGCTGTGGTAGATCATGAATACATCAGTGAGAAAAGGCTCTCAAACAAAGTTTGATGGAATGAAAAGAGAACGTTTTTATGAGTCCAAGGCTTGCACTTAGTGCGGCAGCGCCTGTACGTTATGAAACACTCTCCCAAGTAGCTTCACCTCCATTTACCTCATCACCTTAAACGGCGAATAATGATGAGCAATTGCCAAAAGCATGTGTCACTCACAGGTTAGAGATGAATTGAATAAGGAGCGAAAGGGGAGGCAATGGCCTTGCTCTAAGTCCACAAAAGTGTGTGTGTGTGTGTGTGTGTGTGTGTGTGTGTTGTGTGTGCACGCATCTATTTGTGTCCGTCTATGTCTGTGATCTCTGTAGGGCGCGGTGGCGATGCTGCGCTTCCCTGCAGACTCTGTTTGGGATGCCGTCCAGAGCTCAGCTTCAGCACCAGCTCCCTCAAACACACACACAGACACACAGTCACACCCGCCCACACAGTTTCTCCTGCACACACACATGCACTGTTACACCTGCCTACGCATTCTCTCTGGTGGATGCAGATACACAAGACACACTTTTGCAAGTGGCGGTGGCGGTGCATAAGGCTCCAATTAGTTTTGACACCTCTGAGGTTTTGGTCTGGACAGGGCTTAACAGAAGTGTGCGTGTGCAGCAGTGTGTTTGTGTATGCGTTAGTTTTTGTGTGCCAATGTGTGTGGGCGTTGCTTGTTGTGATTGTGTGCTTTAGTATGCATATGTGTGGGCAGGTGTGATTTTGTGCACGTGAACCTTTTCGGGGGGCTCACTGCAGCTTTAACACCAGGGTGTGGAGGCCAGTCCTCTCACACTCGTGACTCTCATCGTTACAGAGCAGCTCCAGGGCGTCTCTGTGAATGTCAAACCCGCTATCTGACACTTGCGCTGCTGGCGTATGCAAGCACTCTAATTCATATCTTTGTGTTTATTAATGTGAAAATAAAAATTACAGATCTTTATAGTATCTGCAGACTTAATATCCTTCGTGGCAGTTCCAAATTTGAAAGAGAAAAAAAAAATTGTAACAGTAGCAATAGTGTGTTTGATGCTCTGTAGGGTGTCTTTAATATCTGTCAGGAAGAAAAGGATAGCCAGGTTTTATTAGTTTTTCCTTTGATGAGATTTGAAGATTATTGGCTATTTACACAGAGAGCCATGCTTGATTAAAAGTTCTCTGTTTGCCTGCCCACTGAACACAGAAAAAAAACAAAGCTCTTAGTGTGGCTATATAGATTTGAACAGGTTCAGTAGCTACTTCAACTCCCTGCAGCACTGTGAGTGACACTTAGGGCTTTCAAGCCTCTGTACTAACAGAAATAATCCATATCATGCTTTTATTCATTTGCATCATGACCCATGGGATGTGCTCTAGATTCGTGCTTTACCAAGAATAGTATAAGAATAAGAATAATGTATTATTTTATAGATTTTTTTCATTTGCAGCTTCCAGAGTTTGGCCTCAGCTGCCTATTCAAAACCAAATATCTTAACTTTTTTTTTATGTCTTAACCATCAATATCAATACTGTGTCAATATCATCATGTATGTTTTAGCTGTCAAAGCATATTTAAACATAAATAACCAAAAAACAAAAAATAGCATGGATTGATGACCAAGGACCAGGATAAACGCCTTAAAGTTTGGGTAGGCAGTTTTATTTTAGTGTCATCAGGCAAAAATCCCATGATAACCATAACCATTTTGTGATTCAAGAGTTCTGAGAGAAAACTAGACCTCTGTACCCCTTCTTGGCTCTGTTTTCAGGCTTGAAAAATGCAAGTGACGCAAGATTTTGGCCAGTCACAGGTCATTTCAGAGAGAGAGCGCTTGCATTAGCTGTTCTACAAATGCGGATGTGAAAGCACGGCCCTTTCAGATGGTGATAGCCTGATTTAATGAGGTATCCTGCAGAGAAAGTTGCTATTGCAGCATTGGCAACAACTGCCTACATAGCAAAGCAACCCCAAAAAAGGAAGACAAACACATCAAAAAGAGTCTAAAAGAAAGTCTGACAATAAACAAAACTAAGCGTGTCAATATCAGCAAAGTGTTTCAATTATGCCTTTTGTTTAACGGAACAAATGGCCTCCGCCTCACTCCCTGTCACTACAGACCACCTCAGTGGGAGGAGAGCGAGCAGCAGATCCAGAAACAGAAAGGGGCAACCTGGTTCTAACCAGGAGCCTCAAACTTTCTGTTGCTGCCTTTACACAAGTTAAAGTTTGCACTGCTGTTGGCCACCAGTCTGCTGTGATACCTGCTGCTGGAGGGTTTGCACTGGCAGAATTTGCGCTGCAACAGCCGCAAATTGAAGGTCTGTCTTCCCAAGCTGCTGCTTGCTCTCGTCCCAGCGCAGCAGTCCACAGCAGGAAGTGAGGTAGACAGAATATGTGGTTGCTTGCCAGCTAATTCTTGTCTCATTTATGGTCTGATAAACTGAGAGAGAGAGAGAGTGGGGCACAGAGGGGCTGAGCAACGGATAACTCTTCAGTAAGATAAGATGAAATCAATAAATCAATGGGAAACACTGGGTTATTGTATGAAGCCCTAAAAATGCCCAGGCTCGTGTGGTGGAAGGGGCTTCGGACAGAGAAGGAAGAACTGCAGAAGGAGGGTGTATTTTTAGTTTCTTTTTTATTTGCTGTCTCCAGATTTCTGCCTACCTCAGCTTTAAATAAGTTAATGCAGCAAAACTAGACAAGGTAAAATTATTTGTATGGCATCTGTCAAACACAGGCAACAAAAGGCACATAAATACACAAGAACATTTAAAAAATACCAGAAAGGAAATTTAAAAAGATGTGAGAAAACATTAAATAAATAGACAAAATGAATACACAGAAATGCAGCGAAAGTGCTTTAACTTTTAACTTAGTGTGTTCTCTCAGCAGATATATTAATGCATCATAGCAAAAAAACAGAAAGCACAGGTATAATCAATAACATTAGCAGTGGCTTTGTTCCATTAAATTTCCCAATAAATCACGCTAGTCAGACAGCATACACAATGCCAGGCAGGAACAAATAAAAGGCAGGCAGGACCCTGAAATTGCCACATCTGAATTTAATGCAGTCGTTATTCATGTTATTCATTCCACCTGTGCTTTTCCTGTTATGACAGGAAAAGAGTCAAAGCACATTACACATAAAGCATAGTGGCTTCGAGGTAGACATTATGGTTCTGATTCACTGTTCTACCTGCTGACTTCTTTCTATTAAATAACAAGTATTTAAAAAGAAATTAGTCATCTCAAAATACTATCTGGTGACTTATTGTCATTTTGTATGTTTGATTCAGAAATAAATTGGTATTGAGAACAGCACTTGAGTAATTAAACAGAGCTCATCACTGTTCGGACAGAGCTGTTATATTATTGAGAGGAAGAAATTAGAATTATTATAGGGCATTGCTAATCAGGCCACTGTGTAACGTCTCTTTCATGTCATGAATACAATAGCATTTCAGAAAATACGACAACATTTCAGAAAACACTGAAACTTTTGTGAAATGTTGTGTTTTACAAAATGTAGTTGTGTTTTCTTAAATGTTGTGTTTTGTCCCTCAGGGCCACCACAGTCTATGGACCCCCTCATGCTTCAAAATTAGCTTCACCTCCCTCTGCTCTTTTTCACATTCACAAGGACGTGCCAGCCATGTCCTTTCCTTTTGTCTTCTTGGCCTGTCCCTGTTATCTGGCCTCTCCCCTTTGCACTAACTCATATCTCTCCACTCTGCCCACATCTTTCCACCGCTCCTCTCCTCACCTTTACTTTCCATCTTCCCCACAGTCTCTTTTCCAACTCCTGTAGTCTTCCCTTCACTGTCTTGCTCCCTCCTGACCTCTCTCCTCTCTTCCACCCACTCTCCTCGCAATAAGCACTGCAGCAAGGATCCATATTGGATTATTGTGTTTGCCATTAGCCTCTGGGTTGACAGTGTAATTGCCTTCATCCACCAAGGTCTGTGTAAGACTGACCCCACCAGCCCTACATTTGCATTTCTACAGAGGATACTGGATGACCTGTCCGTCAAAAAGCTACAGAGATTTAGTCGTGATGGCGAGATAGCGAGAATCAGAACTTGCCTTTGTCCACCTTTCCTTGTTTCTGTGTCTTCACTGAATACTGTGTGTCCAAGGTGCAGGCAGGACCAGGACCTGCTGGAGTTAACAAGTCAGACACTGGTAATCGTCTTTCATAACAATTTTTCTCCACAGCGCTGAGAGCGACCTGTTACCCCCACTGGATAAGCACAAACATTCCTCAGTGCTCTCATAATTTTATGTTTCACACTCTCCGAGTATGAATATTTATGCTGCCTTCAAGCACTTGATGCTTTGGAGCCTGCGTCCAAATCAATGCCTCCAAATCTGCCACATCCTCAGGCAGACACACAACCTGTTCTTCCTCAAGTTTATAATCAAAAGACCACGGCTTTTCACTTCATCTGTTGATCAGAGACTTGAAGCTTTCAGACTGTTAATGACCTTGTTTGTCTTTCTCTCTTTCTCTTCCACCAACTTTGTTTTTCCCGCTCAGGGCCGCTGCACGCGAGAGAACTGCAAATACCTCCACCCGCCTGCCCACCTGAAGACCCAGCTGGAGATCAACGGGCGAAATAACCTGATCCAGCAGAAGACAGCGGCCGCCATGTTTGCTCAACAGATGCAGTTCATGAGTGCAGTTCAACCTGTGGTTAGTGCTAGCCTCGCTGCTGCTGTGGAGATAGACTGTCAGTGCAGTGTGACTCACTATGAAAATAGCAACTCTGCTGTTGTGCTGCAGTGTGAAAAGAAGTCTGGCTTTGTTCCCGTTAAAACGTCTTAATATATCAAGTTAGATCAGTTCTAGAGAAGTCAATCTGCATTACCCGTCATGCTTATTTTCTCTGAGTGTCACGGTCTTGGTATTAGGGCTGGATATTGTAAAGAAAAACTGACAATACCAGTCCCCTTAAAGGTGCATTATGTAAGTTCCAGCCACCCAGTCCAACCAAATAAGGGGCCAGTATTTCACCCTTAAAATGTCGGTTTACTACTGTGTCCTACAACTGCAATTTACAGTCATCAGTCATAAATAAAGGCAGCTTAGCAGTGGATATCTCTGCAGTACAATACACAGGCATCTTGGATACAGCGTCAAAGGTGTTGCTTCTTTACACTTTGTTCATAGGGTTAGTTCATTTTTTTGAATGTTTTAAACTAAGACTGTGTCTACATCTTAGATAATACACCTTTAAAGTGAATCAGATATCAGTAGAGCTCCTCATTCAATACTTATGATGTGAATGAAGTGGCATGTAGTATAGCCATATTTCCAATGTTTTGGTGGCATTTTGGTGTGCTGAACTGCCAACTCTGTCAAATACGCTGCGCTCAACTTCCCCACGCCACAGACTGTATGGGTTTTAGCTGATGCTGCAGGAGTGTGAGCTCCATGCCTGGGACAGTTGGTGAAAGTTTTCCTAGCCGCACACACGACAGGGCTAACTGTTGGCATCACAGGCTAACGTTGCCTACCTAATGACAGAGTTGAGCCATTTTGATGTCTGTGTGAGTTTGTTGGGACCATTTTGAGGCATAGTGTCTGATGTTAGCCACTGCTGCTGTATGAGCTTGTGCTTACCTGACAGATGTCAAACTGATGGGTAAAGGAAAGCAGCTCCTTTGTTTAACTACATTTAAACTAGTTTTCAGGTAATTTCTTGTACTTTTAACTAATTTCTTGCTAATTTTGGGGTAATTTCTTATTTTGATGCTCATTGTCTTCATCCCATGTTTTTGAAAGAAATCAAGCCAATTTGCTCCAGTTTCAAATGGTTAACTGACCAGCGGTCAGGCCATGACTCAGAAAATATGAGAATGCTGTTACAGTTCATTGATATGGCCTTCTATAAGATTCTTCACTATTATATTTCCTCTCAGATTACCCTGTTATCAGATTACATCTCAGGTGAGAAAGATGATAAATTTGCACTCACAATAGTTATTGAGATGGCCTTGAGCAAAGCACAAACCTGCCCAGCTCCTCTGTGCTCTGCAGTCAGCCGTAGACTGTGGTTGCACTGGGCAGCTGCCAGGTGTGAACGTGTTTAAACTGCATCAATGTAAAGCTGGGTGTAGCTGAAAAAGAACACGCTTGCTCAGCAAAAATCTTCCCGGGATACATAGAGGTTAAAAAAAGCCTTCTTCTCTTGTTTCTACCCTCGCTTTCCGCTCCCTTCACTTTTTCTCTGAAAACGATTCCTCTCTGTTCCCCAGACTTTCTCACTACCTGTCACACCCTCTCCCCACTTCACCTCCCGTCTTTCTCACCAACCACCCTGCACAGCTGCGCCCTCTGCTCATTCATCTCTTTTGTGTCTTTTCTTTAACTCTCTTCTCTTTAACGCTATACACTTTTCCTGCTTTGCACCCTCCACTGTCCATCCCATCATCTTACATCTTCAACCCTAATTAATTAAGAAAAGTGAAAAATAGCTTGAACAACAACATGAAAGCTAACAGCTTCCTCTCCGTCTGCAGCAAACGTTTCCAGTCAGCCAGGGCCTGGGCTCCAGCGCAGGTTTGAGCTACACACCCTACCTGACTCCCATGTCCCACAGCATGGGCCTGGTGCCCACAGACATCCTGCCCAGCTCGCCCGTCATTGTCCCCGGCAGCCCGCCTGTCTCCGTGGCCGCCGGCTCCTCCTCCAACCAGAAACTGCTGCGTACCGACAAGCTGGAGGTGACCCACCCAGTCACACACACTCTCTCCACACACACCCAAACATGACAGCTAATCATACATAATGTTGTCTTAAAAGTATAATTATGGTAACATCACACTGCAATTATGGGTGTGAAAGAGATACATAGATACGTGGTGCTAATTAGTATCATTTATAGCTGCAGAGGATTTTCGGGGTGCAAACTTGTCACTTTTAAGCGACAATTGCAATTTTGAATACAAAATAGGTCATTTGTGAGATTTGTGTAGATCCAATGACTTTCTGAAAAGGATGTTGTTCAGAGGAAAGAGTCACAGCGATAAATGAGGCCATGTTTTGTTTTCAGAGTTGGTCAGTAATGCTCTGATAATGCTACAATGTGAACAACGAATCTGTTCTGAAATCAGCAGAAAAATCATAACATTCTCATGATATATAGTTAAAAAAAGGCATTTAAAGCAGTTGTATGCTAATCCCATATATATATATATATATATATATATATATGTGTGTGTGTGTTATTTCTGCATATTTTACTTCAATATTTCTGCACACTGGGGTCCCTAAATAGTTGTAAAGTTGCATAAACCAGGTCTGACTGGAAAACTGAGACTAAGAAAGATTCAGCGAATCTAATTGTGTTCTTGCTTGATGATGTTAACCCCTTTAGTAGCTATTTCACTGCAGCAAATCCATTCCTTGAAACTTGACCTCACTGAATAATATGAATATATGAATGAACATATAGTGACCTCTAGAATAATCACAGCCTCATGAAACTTTACAACCATAAACTAGAGACCATTTAGAGGATGGATGGCTTTCATAGGTATATTGACAATGTTTCTGAACAGATCCTGAACAGAATTTCTCACCATCCAGTCGTCAGAAAATGCAATTCATACAAAAATCTCCAAATGTCAAAAGATAGATTTTTCTGTGGTGTTCCTCAGTGTCTTGGTGTCTTAATGTGGTATTTTTGGTGGATTTTTAACCATTTTTATCAATTCTTGAGCAATAACAATGCTTGAATTTAGCACAAACTCAGTGTATCAAATGGTATCAACCAACAAAAAACAGCAAAACACAGTGTTTGCTCCATATTTATGACTAGAAAAATGGCATACAGTGCAAACCTGCATCTCATACTAACCATTAGGTTCCCAGCTTTATAGTGATGTAAAGTACTTCTATGCGGCATATACTATTAGCCTGATGTCTCCCCCAAAAGATCCCCTCTCTCTCACTCTAGAAAGACAGAATGACATCTATTGCCAGGAGTGTTGGAGTAGAAGAGGTTAAATACAGACAATAAATTAGTTTTGGATTTGATGTGAAAAGCTCTGAACACCATGTAACTAAAGTGCAGCATGTGCCAAACCCAACTGATTGTGGAGTCACTGAACCAGTTGGTGTTCAACCGTTTAGTGCATAATCACATGGGGATCTGCCTTTGACTTACACGCACTAACACACACACACGGACACACACACATGCAGAACGTCACAGGAAAGCACACACGTATGCAAAAACACTATTGCATGCACATGCACACACGCGTGAACACACATGCTGCTTGTGTGTGGGAGTGTATACGTGTCTCACAGGGATACTGTTTCATTAGAGCCAACTTCATTCAGTTGCTAAGTGATAGCACTCCTGCAGAAAAACACATACAGGCACACACCTACGCATCACCTTCAGGTCTTAGGGAGATTATTGTTTATCTTCAAAACTGTAGTGGAAAAAAAACTCTCCTAAATCACTGAGCTATTCTCATTCAGCGCTGTTTGCCAGGGGGCAGATGGAGATCGCTGAAGTTGTAATTGTCTCAGACTAACTGTGGCTGTCTGGCAAGTACCAGTTCATGCTGAGCGATTTCCAATTTAAATTACTGTAATCTCACACCTTTTTGTCCATGTCATGTTTCTGATACAAGACTTAAATTGTTTCTTTAAGGGATAACACAATCAGATGTTTCTTACCTCAAGGATAATGCAGGGGTAAAGGAGGCTGATAGTGCTGTTCAGATGGAAAGATACAGGTACATAAACTTGGCACTATTACAAGCCTGAATTGCTTATTTGGGTTTATTCAAGGAAACTTTAAAGTTATTTAAATCATTAATTACTTGCTTATAAAACAGAGTGCTTTAATTTTGCCGATCCTTTCAGGTCTAGGGCAATATATGCAAGTAATGAAAAGTTCATTTAAAGGTTAAAGACTTGCGTATGTGTATTTTAGTTGTTGCTATGCCAACTCCTGCAGTAACCGGGGAGATAGATTGTATTTTACAGGGTTTTTTACTGTGTACACTTCACAGTATGTAGAGGATCTTTTCAGACATCACATATGTATAATTGTATCAAAAACAAGTTTGTACTGTAAATCACAGGGACGATAACTGATCAGGGATGAAGAAGATAATGAATATCTGAACTCCAGTCAATTTTAGCACGAAAAATACAGATAAAAACCCATCCTAGAGTCACACACCAAATGTCAAACACTTATAAAAAAAAAATCTAATATCATCATCAAGATTTTGAAGGCTGCCTGAGTTACTGTTCTGGGTGGTTGATCATGCACTAAAGTAATAGGATGACTAAAAATAAAATAGAATTGAATGCTGCATATAAGTATTAAGCTGTTCTTGGTGAATAGAGTGATTCTTACATGTTCTGGAAGCTCAAACACTCACAGTTTCTGTGTGTTTGTGTGTATTTCTTTGTTTTCTCTGCATACATCGGTTTGTCTGTCCACATCTGTGTGTGTGCGCCTGTGTGTTTGTCCGTCCACCTGCTTCTCCCACTCCTAGGTGTGCCGCGAGTTCCAGCGGGGCAACTGCGCCCGCGGCGAGACCGACTGCCGCTTTGCCCACCCGAGCGACAGCCCCATGATCGACACCAGCGACAACACGGTCACCGTCTGCATGGACTACATCAAGAGCCGCTGCTCCCGCGAGAAGTGCAAGTACTTCCATCCTCCAGCCCACCTGCAGGCCAAGATTAAGGCGGCCCAACACCAGGCCAACCAGACGGCTGTGGCCGCGCAAGCCGCAGCCACAGCTGCAGCCATGGTGAGAGCACAGCACTACAGCTCAGTGCCAGAAACACACACTTGTCCTTAAAGTAGCCAAACAAATCCCACAAGATTTCTGCTTGTTTAGAGTACATATAGAGCTTGTAAGGTCTGGATGGAATAATAAAGGTATTTTATAGCGCCTATATACAGTTTACACTGAACTTTCCAACAAGAGCTTAGCCTTTTATTGTAATATCTAGGGAGGCTTTGTATGGCACAAATAAAACAGTTTTTATTTGAGGTTTTATGGTTGTGGAAGAGCAAGTAAAGAAAATATATAATATTATGTAATCAATTAATAGCAGTCATACACTGAACACAAATTTTAATGTTTGTTTTTGCTCCCTTTTTTCACAGGTTTAAATTACAGATATAAGACGTTTTTTATGCACACTTGATATATTTCTGTCAAATTTCAGTCAGTGTTAGTAAGCCCTTCTATATTTTCAAGGCAATACATTCAACTGACAGGTGTGGCATATAAAGATGCTGAATAAACAGCACCATTACCACACAGGTGTGCCTTGGGATGGTCACAACAAAAGGTCACACTTAAATATGCAGGTGTTCACATGGCACAATGCCTCTTTTTTGAAAAAAGGGGATTTACACAAATTTGTGACCAAAGTTCAAGAGAAATATATGAATAAGTAAATATTTGTAAGGCTGAGTTAAAGTAATCAGATTCAAATCGATCTTCATTTGAATAATCCAGTATCGATATTGAAATACAACATCGATCTTAAAATATGTGCCTTCTCCTGCGAATGTGTGAATCTTTTACCCTGTTCATCTTGTAGAAAATGTAGTAAACAGGCCCCAACGCTAAATTACTGAATACCTTGGTATTGAAAAGCTCTGACGTTAGCAGTTCTGTTATCTGTTCCTGCTTACTTTTTAATGTCTCTGTGTAATTTATTGTAATGCCGCAGCCTCTCCTCCTACCACTGTCTGTGCGTGGCAGCTGCAGTTTCACAGACACACAAACAGACGCTGTAGTGGAGACGGTGAAATGAAGATAACTTAAGCCGACTGTAACTACACTCTTTATCCTAAGTGCAGTAAAACCTCTGCAAAGAAAAAGCCATAAGGATGTTAAGAATATAACTCATTTAACTGATCATTTAAAATAGTTTCCAGTGAGATATTGAGTTCATATAGTGACTTGCTATTTTAATATTAATGTAACTGCTCTAGAAACAACATTTAGGTATTAAATATTCAGTTCTAGTTCTGTTCTGAATTTAATGTTTTTTTTAAAACAATTCCTTGCACAACTTACAGCTTTAGGTCTTCAAGAATCCCCCTTTACATTGAAGCAAAACTGCTGAAATATGCCTAATCAATTTGATATTGAATCGAATAGGACATTGAATCACATCAGGACCTTGTGAATTAAAATCGTATTTATTCAGGAAATCAGTGGCGATACCCAGCCCTTAACTATTAGATGTTCAACTTACATCTGTAAAAAATGAAAGCAAAACCAAAAAGTGTTGCGTTTGAATTTTTGTTCAGTGTATTAGCACAGGGGACTTTCTGAAAAGCACAGACTGGAAATCAGAGATTGTTGTATGTCCAGGAAAACAAACTGTGACCGTTACGTGATCAAATACGGCCCAAAATAATTCACTCTAAACTGTTTTTGGTTATCTTTATTTTGCAACTTTGTACCAATAAGGCTCATTAAATACATGTGACATCATTACAAGTCATCATGGCTCACACAATATGTAAACACATGCTGTTGATGATGACACCCACAGAAACATAAAATGTGGAGCGCTGCTTTATTACTGTATAAAAACATACCCACCTCTGCTGGTTTATTCTAGAGGACTCCGGTGTACAATTCACCAACAATAGTCATCCCAAAGTGAGGCTGTTGTATACAATAAACAGGGTTTAGTGAGACCTAAATGCATCAGTATAATGCCACAAGAACAATCTGTTATTATCTCACCGCAGTCCGCTTTTATTTTCCGATGCCCTTGGTTCATACAGAGACAATGTGCTGGCTCACCACCCGCCCCCCCTCCATCCCACCTCCCTCTCCCCCGCTCTCAATGATAAGTGCGGCTCTCTGCAGATCAGTGTAAATTGAATCGGGGATGGATGAGGATGTAGCCTCGCAGGTGGGGGGTTAACCCTCCTCTGCCTTTAGTAGGAAGAGACAGATAGACAGACAGATTGAAATGCAGGCAGACAGACAGTGTGAAGGGGTTGGCAGTGTGTCTTGATTTTGCCCCACCCTCCCCCCAGGCTCTGAGTGGCTTTTTTTGAATGGTCCTGGCTGCTGCACTCGCACACCTTGTACTGCGCCAGTGTGCTGACTGACTTTTTCCTCCTCCATGGCATGGGCATGCTTTTACGCGTACCTCTCTCATTGGCTGGCTCCATCGCTGCTTGCTCTCTTTTGTCCTTCCTCCACATGTCCACGATGATAAGTTGGCAGCAAGTGCAGGTTAGTTTTGTGCATTTTGTAGCAGGTGCATGAAAGCCGGAGAACGACAAGGGATGGAAGCAGATATAAATATAAAAAGAAACCCCGAGGCGATATATCCTGATGATGACCCATCAGTTTTCTTAACCCTTTGAAACCGGAGCAAACTGGCTTTATGTCTTTTTAAAAACATGGGAATTAGGCATTAAGCAATGAAAGAAGAAATTACCCAAAAGTTAGCAAGAAATTAGTGTAAAGTACAAACAATTACCTGAATATTAGTAACAAAAAAAAACAAATAAAAAACTAACTCAAAAAAGAAAATTAAAAACAGGTCAAGCAGTCAAGCAAAACTTTATTTAGCACATTCAATTCCAAGGGGAAGCACAATGTGATGCACAAAGTGAGAGGTACAAGTTATTTGTTTGTTTGTTTATAATATGTTTTAATACATTTTCTTTTTTTTTTTGGTTTAAAATAAAATCATTAATTTATTCAAGTTGCAGACACACAACAAAGCTGTCAACTGAACATAAAAGTGAATCTTATCCATTCAAATCTAAATAAAAACTCATACAATTATAATTAAGTTGAATAATAAATCAATAAGAGATACAAATACATCAAAAAAAAAGTTGTTAAAATTAAATTTAATAAATATTAAAATTAGATCATTGCAAGAAAGAACAAAAAATAGAATAAAATCAATAAACCATGAAAGTAAAAACACAACTAACAAAACAAAAAACGGCTTGAAAATATAAAGTTAAAGAAGTAAAAATAGTAAATAGTGAAAAATAGTAAAAACAAAAAACAAAACAAATTTAGAAAGAAAAGTAAAATAAAAAACTAAGACTCGGAAAATGTACTTTAAATTATGATAAATCTTGAAATATATACAGAATTTATTTATTGTACTTTCATGCAAATTTTATATATTTTACAAGAAAATTACCTGAAAATTAGTAACAAAAAACTAACTTAGACTTATATGACCTGGAAAAAAAATACAATTATATTGTAATATGGTTCTAAATATGTAATCATAATAACTATTAACATATTTTTTTAATTTTCCAAATTCATTAATTTCTTGCAATTCAAGGAACCTTTCTAACCAAGGTGCTTATTTCCTTTTTCTCCATGTTTTTGAAAGAAGTTGCACAGATTTGCACAGGGTTGAAAAAAGGTTGAAATACTTGTGAAAGGCATCTGAAGGCAGCACAAGAAAAGTGATGTTGATCCAGGTTTCAAAGGGTTAAAGGCAACACAGTGTTTTATCAATCAAGATTTAGTGCATCCTCTTTATAGTCCACCTGTGTTCCACATACACCCCACTTTATCAACTTTATGGCCCAATTCCCAATCTACCATCAGCAGTTACAAGCTGCGCTAAAGGTGAGCAGGGTTAACTTTAGGACAACGACTTGTTTAGTCAGCACCTTTAATCCAATTTTCTCGTAGCTCGTAGCCTAAGCTCACGTACTTTTATTGAAGCAGAGACCCATAAAAGCTGTTTTGCTGCACTGCTACAAATAGGTAATATCATTACCCATAATTCACTTTTTTAAAATCTAGCAAACACACTAACTGATACAGTTACAGTAACAAGATCCTATTACTGAGATTATGTTGTTTTACGGTGCACAATTATGTGTTGCTTGCTACGCTGTAATCCTCATTGCAACGCAGTCATCTTTGCTTTCCATGTTAATAGACCGTCTTCCATTTGAACTAACCACGGTGTTTAAGTCTTAACAATACAGCGCATCAGCTTGTCACTCTTGAATAGGATACTGTTACGAAATCCACATACATGAAGCAAGAGGCTTGTGCATGGACCCCTTTAAGTGCTGTGCTCATCACACTCATGTCATATTTTTTCCCCTCTCAGCAGTGAAATAAGAATGTAGAAATTAAAATAAAACATGCTAATATTAGATTTGTAAACACCTCAAGGTTGTAGGTTGTATCTAGGAATAAACAGAGCTCCACATTCTGTGATTAACTCACATGTCACCTCCCCATTGATCACACTAACAAGCCACTTGATGCAGATTTAGTTTGAGGGTTTGTCGCTTATTTCAAGAGCTAGACGTGAGACAGCAGCGCTACAGAAAAGGATGTGATCGCCTAACGACTTTTAGGATTGTAGCTGACACACGGGTGACAGCGTTTCCACAGCCTCTTGCTAGTAATAGCGTTTTTCTGTAGTGTAAACTGCCTACACAAGTGTGTCCAGCTCTTGTTGTGAGGGCAGTAATTTTCGGGGTTTGACCACTCACATCCCAGTGGGTGTTTTCGCCCCAAAACAACATCCAGGAGCACTGTAATTATTGTGTGTAGCACTGCAGAGAACCTGTGTTCAGATCAGTTGTGTTTACTGCATTTTCTTCTTGCGTAGATATAAAAAAAGTTGTTCACAAATAGCTGACGTTACTAAATGCTTTCCCAGTAGTGTTGAAATACATCATAGACTTGCTTTTTTTAACCGAAGGTTAATGTAGATGCTTTTTTTTTGCTTTTTGTACTAATTCAAAAAGTAGCAATGTTTTCTTTAAAGTAAACAAAACAATTTTTTGTTTATGTGCATGCCTATTGTTTTGTATGTGGTATACTTGCATTCAGATTATTTTTGTTTTTGTTTTTTTCCTTCTCACCTATCCACAATGCAATGCTGTCCCCCATGACGCACCTCTGCTTGCTGTTACCTGTATGTTAATACGCTTGAATCCCATTGGCCCACTGCCATCATGTGCTCGCTGCCTGCTAATTAAAGACTCAGTCGACTGCCAAAGCAATGAAGCGACCCCTCGAGGCAACTGTAGACCTGGTACTTTGACCTTTCACCTTTTGCTTTGCATGTAGCTTCTTTAATTGTACTGTAGCCACTCACAAAATTTAAGTTGGCTCTTTTGTTTTTGTGAAACCCTGTAAGACACTTTAAAGTAAAACTATTTATCATTTATGATCACCAGTGGCAAATCTAGACTGTACTGTACATTTATGAAACTACACTGTAATGTTAAAATAATGTCAGTTTCTTTAATGTGTTGTTGCTATGGTGTAGTTTCTCATTGTCCTTGTGATAGTTACAGCAAGTTTCCATTTTTGCCTTTTTGTGCTGTGCATAGACAAATAACAGATTTGCAAATATCACTGTTGACTTGTGTAAGTACACAGATCAAATCTACTGTGCTTCTGTTGTGTGTGTGTGTGTGTGTGTGTGTGTGTGTGTGTGTGTGTGTGTGTGTGTGTGTGTGTGTGTGTGTGTGTTTTGGGTGGCCAGGCGTTCCCCCACGGCGTCCTCCAGCCCCTACCAAAGAGACAAGCACTTGAGAAGAGCAACGGAGCAAGCTCCCTGTTCAATCCCAGTGTTTTGCACTACCAGCAGGCGCTGGCCAACGCACAGCTCCAGCAGCCCGCTTTCTTTCCCACAGGTAAGAGCTCCAGATCGATGCACACGGCACACATGAGCACTCAGAAGCATGCGGAGCATGCAGGCACACACACACACACACACACACAGATGCAGATACACTCACCAAATGTGCTCAGCTAACCTGCTGTCCATCATAAATTCATCTTTTAGGAGTTTCTCATGAGTAAGAGCACTTCTCGTGATCTATTTAGTCTTTTATTTTTTAGGGATGCACCGACTGAAATTCTAAGGCGATACCGGTTATAAAGAAAACAGTTTGGCCGATAGCAAAAACCAGAATTGTTGGTGTTTTTATTTTGTTTTTGTAGTGATATATTCCTTCTTTTGTGTCAGAGAAACAAATAAATCTTCATTACAAAAAATAACTAAACTATCTTAAAGTCATTTAGCCCTTCATTACACAACCTTTGAATGAGCACAAATTCAAAATTATGACCGTGCCGACCACTAAAGCTTTTAGTGATGTTTGTTTAAATTGAGATTGTGACGCCGGGTGACCAAAATTCAGTGTCAGGACGGGACTAATGCCAATGCTGATTTGACACAGAATATGACAGCAGTTCATTTAAGTTGTGCTGTGAAGCAACTAAAATCCAGTGCCTTCAGAACATCTTATGCCAATGTCATCTAGGCTTAGAATGACATCATTTAGTCGTAAGGTGCCAAAACTAAACGTCTGCAGAATGTGAAATTCTGGTGTTGGACGTTTAAAATATCCTCAACCCAATTTTCATTCCATACAAATTGCCAGCCAGCTGGGGAAACAACCTTTAATTTTACCTTATTTATATGAAAAACATGATTAAAAAATTCAGTTAAATTGCTTCAAAAGCATTTATACTGTATATAATATATCATGATTGCGTCTTTAATATCTGTTTTATATTGTTGTGAAAATATGCACAAATTTGGCTCCCCTTACTCTGCCTTACTTTGCCTCTCATTTGCTCACTCTGAAACTCTTACTCTAACCCTAACCAATCTCACTCTTCTTGCCTAAACTCGATGGGGGGATATTAGTCTGGAGCCCTGTTTCTTGGCAAAATTGAGTTGACACATCAGAAAAACTTAGGCTACTTCCTTTGGTGAAGGTCAACAAGACCAGTATCAGCCGATACTGATGTTTGGCTGTTAAAACCAGTTGATCCCTTAATCTTTTTTGAAAGGGATTAATTTAAGTGACATACGAAAGCAGCTCTGCCATGGTGGTGTTTAATGCTTCACCTGATTTCCAAAACTTTGATCTGGTGCTTCCCAATATAGACACATAATTGCAGCCAGGTTGAAGTGCAGTGCAGACTTTAATCAGAGCAATTAAATATATGACATATTACAATGTGAATATGACACTTGTCTCCCGACTTTAATGCCCAATAACACATAAGAGCAAAATAAGCCCATTTTTTTTCCAACACAAAGATTCTGTAACTGTGTTTAAGCTCAGCTAAACTATAAGTCTTTTAACGGGGGTCACATGTATGGTTTCTTTTTTTTTTTCTTTTTTTTAAATTATTATTATAATTATTATTTTATTTTTTAAAGAAAAGAGGTTTGTAAAGCATTTTTTCTTGAAACAGTTTTGGTGATTTTTTTCTTCTTTTTAAATTTGTTGGCCTTAAAAATTCCACGGTGATTTCTGTGGAAAAATTATATTTTAAAAAATCCCCTAAATTACACCACTCATCATAGCCAGAAACTGTAAAAACAGAAATTATTGTCAGACTGATGGTCTTTGAACACATCAGGTGGGATGTTTAAATTATTTTTGAATAGTTTGAATCTTATATGTTTGAAAAAGGCTGGGTAAGTTGGGCAAGAAAAAAACTGTCTTGAAAAAGTAATGGAAAAATTTTTAGATTTGTCCATGATAATGTGTATGAACTCTGTTTAAAGGACATTTTGAGCAATTTCAGCCTTTACAGTGTGTATTGAACATGAATAATAAAAAAAATACTATAAAACTATTTTGTCCCAATATTCCCACATTAGTTTAAGTCTGCTCCTTTATTCCTCCTCTTTTTTTCCCCTCAAATAAGACGCACTCTCTTGTCAGCTCCTCATAGAAACTAACAGTAGCTTAAGCCCCCTTGGGTCACCTGCTAAATGAGTTAACTGCTGCTAATATGTTCGCCTGCAGCCACCGTGAGTCATCAGGATGAGACTCTCATCCCTCACTCTGCTTTTTACCTGCTCTCTTTGTCTCCCTGTGCTGTGAGATGCCTGACAGCCCCTCATCCCTCCCTGCCTGCCTCTGTATCTGTGTGTGGGAAGTCGCCCTGGGTTAAAGTCGTGTTTGCAAATCATGTTTTTACAGATCTGCTTAGTTTCAGATGGGTGGGGTTTCTCCATCCATGGAGACAAAAACAGTAGGAACCAGATATTTCAAGTTTGTTGTAATATTTAAGTGATAAGTGGCATCTTATCTGGATGTTAGGATGCAGTAAACCCGACACATCTTCATGTGATGCAGATCCAGATGAGCCTGTGCACATCATTGTACTCACACTGCATGATGTTGCTGTTTGCTCCTAACACCTCTTAGTTTTATCTCTATATTTTTTTTCTAAAGATTACTTATTCAGATTCTTTACTATTTTTACTATAAGTAAATAGATAATCCTTTATTAGTCCAACAGTGGGGGGATTTGCATTGTTACAGCAGCAAAAGGAATATCAAACAAAGATATGTACAAGATAAATAGAGCAAAAAGAATAATATAGATTGTAAAAAAACAAGATGAAAAATAGATATAAAAAAGAGAAAAAAATAGAAATAGGGCAAAAAGAACAATATAAACAGTAAGAAAACAAGACAAAAACTCCAAAACTAGTTGGAGTTATTGAATTGCAGTGTGAAGAGATGAGTTTGGCTGCTTGTAGATGAGTGGAATATGTGTAGAAACTATAGACATAGAATGAATAGAATGGTCATTGGACTGTTTGCTGTGGTCATTTGACTTGTACCAAAGAAAGTCTAGTCATGCTGTAAAGTGTGTGACACTCACTATTTTAAGAACTCCGTTTTGGCCTGTTCTTACACCTATTTTCCTTACTAAACATAATAATCCAACCGTACACTAATCCAAGTTTCTCTTTCAGTGAACTAATATTAGTTTACCTTCCTTGGTGACTCAACAGAAAACTCTTCATTCAAACTCAACAGACAGAAAATAAAACTGTCTTAGAAAGTCTTGTCAGTCATCTAGTTAGTTTGTCAACTGGTCCGACAATCACCAGCTCTGGTTTGGTTGAAATAAACCCTCGATTCTCTGAGTTACATGTGAAAATATGCTCATCTAAACGCTGTTCTCTCGTTCTCTCAACTATACACTGAGCAGCGTCTCTCTCTCTTTCTTCAGAGGCTACATTAACGTTACATCACATTTAAACAAACATGCAATTAAAGGTCCAGTATGAAGGCTTTGGTGACATCGAACAGTGAAGTTGCAGATCCAACCAAAACTTTTCTTTTGTGCCAAACGTGAGCGGTCAATCACACCAAGACGTGTCGCTAGGAAAGTGTCACAAGCAAAACCCCTGTTGCACGATGCTTTTTTCTGGCGTTTTTTGGACGCACATAAAAGTGAATATATTTTAATACCACTGCTTGTTTGGTCATTACTACAAAACCTTACCTCACTGAGTTACAGCTAGATTTCGGAAAACAGCATCATCAGATTAAGTCAACTTAAATTTTATAACCCATCTCTGTCCTTAGACGGAGAAATAACAGAAGACTCAGCAAAAAAAAAGAGAAACAGAAGGATAATTTTAAGCAAATACGTATATGACTATCTTGATTATTTTTTCGTTCCTTTTCGTTTGCAAACCAACAATCTCACTGATCTAACATTGCAAGATGTTAAACTTTGTCACAATTTGATATCCCACTGTGTGCCTACATTTGCTTTATGTTTGGTTTACGTGCAGCTGTATAGAAACAGCATTTTCTCACTAATGCTATAACTGCAAAGGGAGCTTCTGTGCTTGCTACTGTTAACTGCATTCATACTTGGCTGACAGCGCCACTGTAGCATCTTAGCTTTTTTTTGGTCTTGTCTAACCTTGTTGTTCTCCTCCCTCTCAATTAACCCATTTATTTCCACCTTTCTCTTTCTCTCTCCCTCTCCCCCTCTCCCTCCCTCTCTCTCTCTGTCTCTCTCTGCATGAACACAACAGGGTCAGTCTTGTGCATGACTCCTGCTAGCAGTCTTGGTAGGTCCTGACCTTCCCTTTGCTCTCTCACACACACTGTTTGATGTATATAAGAGTGGGGAGGGGGTTGGAGTGGGCAGCCCTTGCAGGTGAGACAAAAGGTCACCAGCGTCACCCACTGTGGCGGTGGTGAAACTTTGACCCTTTGAAACCTGAACAAATTTGCTTGATTTCTTTTAAAAACAAGAGTAGAAGACAATGAGCTATGAAAGAAGAAAAGCAAGAAATTTGCAAAAATTAAAAGGAAATTACCTGAAAATTTGTAAAAACAAAGTAAAAGTAAAACAAAAAAAAAGTGAAATTAAAAAAAGGCAAGCAAGACTTGAAAAATGTGCTTTAAAAAGTAATTCTATAACATTTTTTTAAATATAAAATAAGGATTATTATAACTATAGTGTTTCCTAAGCTTTTTCATTGTTCCCTAGCCATTCTTTCCTAGCCTTAAAAAATATTTCTTTCAAATCTAGTAATTTTTTGCAATTTAAATTAAAATTAAATTATAATTTTCTTAAATTATAAGAAGATAGTCTGAAATTTTAATTTTAAAAAAAGGAAAAAGAAAAGAAAAACAAAGTTACAAACAAGAAAATTACCTTGAACTATATGCTTAGTTGTTCTGTAACATAATTTAAAAGATGCAATTTTGATAATTATAAACATATTTTCCCCTGCCTTTTTTCCCCAGACAATTTTCCCTAGCTGTTTTTAAATAACTTTCTACTAATGTCTTGTAATTTCTGGGGCATTTCTTAACCAGTTGCTCATTGTGTGTTTACTCATGTTTTTTAAAGAAATCACACCAATTTGCTCAGGGTTCAAAGATTTATATATTTGTGAAAGGCGTCTGAAAGCAGCACAAGAAAAGTAATGTCACTCCAGGTTTGAGAGGGTTAAAATGTTGTCATCAAACTGTTTTTATGTCCAATTTGTATCACCTGAAAGAGTTGTGACTTTCTTGTTTCCTAACTGACTTACTGGCTAATGACTGTTTATGATGAAAGTGGTAGATGAAATTCTGTTGTCGAGCTGTAGGACAGATACTGTCTGTTTGCTGTGCTTTGTTGATCAGGAAATTTAAATCAGGTTCCCAGAGAAGTTATTTCAGCCACACAGCTGGAGCATTTTTTCTCCACCAAAAGGGGATGGGAATTACAAAAAAATTCCGCTGGCTAATCATCAGCTCCCACGTTAAAAACCAGAAAAATTATGACTAGGAATGATGATTTTAACCCTTTGAAAGCCGAAAAATGTGTCTTGATTATGGTCAAAAACATGGGAAGAAAGCAATGAGCAACGGAATAAGATATGCCCCCAAAAATATCTAGATATTAGTAAAAAATACAAAATACAAAAATACAAGACAGTTACCTTTAAATTATTTACTAATAATTTCGTAACATAATTATATATATTTAATAATATTATTTGGCGGCAAAGAGCTAAGAAAATTTTAATAATATTTAGTCCCCCTAGAAATTTCTCCCTAGCTTTTAAAAAATAATTTTCTTAATCTGCTAATTTTTTGTGTTTTGTGGAACATTTCTCACCAGGTTGGTCATTAACTTTTACTACATTTCTGAAAGGAATTGCGCCAATTTGCTACATGTTCTAAGGTTTAACCCTTTAAAATCTGACCAAATTAGTGTGATTTCTTTTAAAAAACAGCAAACACATGGCCCAAAATTGAATGAGAAATTTGTGGAAAAAAAGTCATGGAAATTAAAATGATTATAATTATATATATAGATTTCTCGACATTTCTAAAACATTTTTTTTGGGAAATTTGCTCCTCACCTTTTACTTATTTCTTGCAATTTTGGGGACATATTTTGCAAAGTTGGTCCTTGACTTTTTTTCTCCATGTCTTCGAAATAATCCCTAATTTGCTCAGGTTTCAGAGGGTCAAATAGCTTGTGACAGGCGTCTGAATGCACCACAAGAAAACTGGTGTCGATCCAGATTTCAAGGGGTTATATACTTGTAAAAGGCATCTGAAAGCTGCATAAGAACATTATGTCACTCCAAGTTACAAAGGGTTAAACATCACGAGTTGCGTGTTTTTGGCATGAAGTAGCCGCCTGGGTTTTCCCACACATGAATAAGGAGAACAAATTCCCATCCCTGCTGCCAAAAAATGTCATTTATCATTGTAATTGATGTCTTGTGCTCCTCAACTTCTCTGGGAAATACAGCAAACTGATTTTCCGTATAAATTTCCTTACTTTTGATTGTAATCAGCTTCTCTCCTCTTGTTTTTTTTTTGTTTTTGTTTTTTTTTCTCCCATGCTCTCTTTTTCTTTCTTCCTTCCTTTCTTTCTGTCCTCCTTGCTTTGCATTGTGAATGGTTGCATGCCATCTGCCGGTGTAACCCTAACGATGGCTTGCTGGCTCTCTGTAACATCCGCCACCACCAACCATCAACAATACCGTCGACACACACACATACACAAACACGCACACACATCACACATACACACATCATACATCACAACTGTTGCCATGGTTACCATAATGCTCCACCTACCTGTCCATTGCTACCTTCCCCTCTTCCCCATTCCTCCTCCCACCTCCCCCCTCCCCTTTCCCACCCTCAAAACAAAGTCCCAATGATGTACAGTGCTACGCCTGCTACTGTCTCTGCAGCAACAACTCCTGCCACAAGTGTCCCCTACGCAGCAACAGCACCAGCCAATCAGGTTTGCTCCTTTTAAAGCTTTCTTTCATCAGTCCCTGGAGCTCTGAATAAGTGCTGCCGTCTAATAGCGTGTCGCAATAACCTGCAGCTGAGCCCACGCCCCTCCCCGTCCATGCACACGCCTGCAGCGAGCATGCGAGAGGGTGTTTTCCAGCAGAGGGACGATGTGAGCGAGCCAGCTGCAAAACCTCAAAATCCTCCACAACCAAGCACTTCTTCAGAGCTCCCACATTTGCAAAGTAGTAGTTGTGTTGTGTTGCACTACTTCCTGGTTTTGTTTTGCATGTTCTGTTTTATTTCCACTCTTTCTTGTTGTTGTCAAATAAGCCTCTTCATCTGCAACAGGGGGCGTCATCTGTTCTGCTTGTGTGCTACGCAAACACACACATCCAAGCAAATACATACAATTTTCTGTAACAGCAGCCCTTTTTTTCTTTCACCTTTTTACCTTTTCCGTGGTCGCGGGATAAAAGGGAGAATTAATCATGAGAGGAAACAGTTACGAGGCCGCGCTTGTCAGGGTGAGACAGACACAGGAAAAATGATCACAGAAGCTGTCTAAAAATGGCCTCTGATCGGCGGCTCTCCTGTTGCCGCGTGTCAGCAGGAGCCAGGGAAGCAGGGCCAGGTTTTTGAATGCCAGAGTGACGCACGTGTGCCCCATTTTAAACCTGGAAATTTCAGCACAATGCTGGCCATGGGCCTCATGCAGCCGGTAATCATTTGCTGGTAGTTCAGTACGGAGGTGCCTTGAGGACAAACAGATGAACAGATTAGACGTGTGCTACATGTATAAATGTACTGTAAGTGGAAAAACAATGGCGTCATTTTCAAAGGGTACAAAATTGTCCATTTTGTTATTGCTAGCCCCAATTAATACCAGTTCTGTGCCAGTGTTTTTTCACTTCTGGTTTTCTTTGGTCTTAGTGTCTCAGTGTACAGGAAAAATATAGCATCAAAAACTTAAAGATCCCATATTGTAAAAAGTCATATTTCCAAGTCTTTTTTAACATAAAGTAGGAAAACTTTGAAAGCAACAAAACACTCAATCCTCCAAGAAATATACACAGTCTCCATTCAGAAACTGCGCCATTAAACAAGCCGTCAATTCTGTCAAGTCATACAGACTGTTTTAAAATTGTGTCTTAAGAAAAGACAGTTGCCAACAAGCAGCTAAATTAGGGTCCAGAATGACATCGCGCCAGACGTGGCTTTTCAGCCTCGTTGTTGACATCAAATTCTGTGACTGTAGTGTAGTTTGTCGCCAGCTTTTTACTTCTGCCGACTGCATTTAGGCTTTAAAAATCCTAAAAGTGGTGTTTATTTGCAAAGATTATCTTGCTGAACAAAACATGTAAGTATCTTAAACGTTTGTTTATTACAGAGCATATTTTCTGCCATAATCCAAAATCCAATAGAAAAATCCTGTAGGCTTTGTGACAAATGAACCAGGGCGAAACTAGTTTATGCGTAAGCCTACAGAAAAATGTCCCTGGGACACTTTATAACGATGCACAGACGCTAAGAGCACATGTGTGGAGGACCCAGAAACACTGACCAATCAACGCAGACGAGGTTTTCTCAGGAGACAGGGCTTAAAGAGAACAGGCCTTAAAACGGAGCATTTTAGACAGAGGGTGAATAGAGATAGGTCAGGTGGACGGTCAGAGAAAAAGTGTTTTTTCGACATTAAAGCATTCAACTGTGTTCTGATAAAAGCCCAAAGTATAAGTATGAACCAGAAAATGAGAATAATATGAGACCTTTAAGTTTGAGAATAAACACTTTTAAAACTAGCTGGAATGAAAAAAAGAGTTATGAGGTTCTCAGTGTGACATAAAAGCCACAGGTTCATTTTCAAAATTAAAAAAAGAAAATGAACAGTTTCTCTGAGATCACCCTTTGATCATCAGCTGAGGATCTGGCCCCAGCACCTTGTGCTTTATTGCCCCTCATAGGCCAGCAGTGCGTGCACTTCCTGTGAGTCACCGTCTCTTCCTGTAATTGGCATGCAGCAGCAGTAGCAGCAGGAAGCAGAGCTGCTCTTTAAAGATGCATGTGGGACAAGGAGCCGGAGAAACACTGACGTCAGCCCCTCGCTGTCTGTCTCTGTCTGTCCCCCACCTCTCCCTCTCTCTCTCTCTCTCTCTCTCTCTCTCTCTCTCTCTCTCTCTCTCTCTCCCCCCGCCCTGCACAAAGATCTCTCCAGCTAGGACACGGTTAACACTTATGATCACCAGCTGTGCAGCAAACAGTACACGCCTCGTTTACTCCAGTCGTCCCCATAATGTTATTTCTCAGAATAAACAGCCAGATTGTGAGTCTGTGCTAATGCAAGCTGGTTAGCATTATACATTAGTATTTTCTTAAATGTTACATGGCCTCTTAGAGACAATTTGGACAGACCAAAGGGAGGAGAATACTGTGATCTGGAGCTAAAAGAATGTATGTCGATTACCTCATATGTAAATAAAGACATAAACAGGCGTAGCACACATGCATAGAGCGGCACGATGCTGCAGACGAGTTGAGAGGTTCAGAGTCTGGTCAAGTCATGACTGTCTGAACTGTCACTGATACACGACAAGCAGGAGCCAATCACGTCATTCCATGTTCCAGCTCATATTAACCATGTGCTATCAGTGCTGAGGTCTCTGCTCTCTCTGGAGATTGTGAAGTCATAGCGCCCTCAACTGTCAGAATATGGCATTACACTACATCCTTTATGTGAGCTGCCTCCTGAGCTGATAGGAAGATTCGTTTGAATGGACTTAGAGATTTTTGTGCAGCTCTTCAGCCAGAGGCGCAGTCTCTCACTTCCCTGTGGAGAGAACCTGTCATTTTTCTTATCACATTTGTTAAGGTTAACAGTCTTGTTCACTAAGATCCAACACAATTACAAGAATAATCTGATATTAATATGTACAAAAAGCTACAACAGTTCAAACCTCCACCATGATTCTGTAAAGCACACTTTATCATATTTAACCCTTTGAAAGCAGACCAACTTGGCTCAATTTCTTTCAAAAACGTGGGAAGAAGGCAATTAGCAACGGAAGACAAAATTATACAGAAATTAATGAAAGGTAAAAGAAAATTACCCCAAATTTGTAAATACGAACAAACAATAAAAAATCCACCAAAAAAAACAGAAATTAAAAAAAAGAAGAGGGAAAAAAAATGAAACAAGACTTGGAAAATGTGCTTAAAAATTATAGTAATTCTGTAACTGAATTTTAAATATAGAATTACTGTAATTATAGATATATTTTTCCCAAAGATTTTTTTCTTTTTTTTCCTTAGACATTTTTCTCCAGCTTTGAAACACATTTCTAAATCTACTCTTTTTTTGCCTGAAAATGATGTTATGAATTATGTTAAAGAAAATAAAAAAGAAAAACAAAGACATTTTCCCAAGCTTTCTAAAAAAATAAATTCACTAATTCCTTTCAATTTGTGCAACATTTCTTACCAAGTTACCCAATGCCTTTTTTCCATGTTTTTGAAACATGGTTTAAGAACTCATAAAAGGTGTCTGAAAGCAACACAAGAAAAGTGATCTTGCCTCAGGTTTCAAAGGGTTTATTTTCCAATTATCATTATCAAACAAACTCAAACCTGCAAACAGTTGTTTGTTTTACCCAAATGGGTGGGGTGCACCATCCTAAATGTGGCTGATCCCACCCATCTGGCGCCCGGTAGTATCTTCGCACCGCAATGAGGAACGGGCTCTCCTCCCCTCGGCCCGTGCACATCACACGCTCTCCACCTGTGGTGACCTTCTGTGATGTGTGATGTGACCAGTGGCTTCTGTCCTTCTCTGGCTGTCTATTAACAAGCACCACGCTGCTGCGTACTGTGTTGGCTTGCTGCCAGTGGCGACCACATGATGGCCGCCAGCAGCTCCTCTACCTATCTACCTATCTCCTCCCCTACAGACGATCTCTCCCTCTCTTCTTCTTCTTCTTCTTCTTCTTTTTCTGTCTTTGTTGTGTGTTGGATTAGTTTTTATCTCTTAAAGAGAGGATACATGCAGAGGTGACCAGACCTGGGTCAAATGCTATTTGCAAATAATTAGAGGCTTTTGCTCTCAGCTGCATGAAACACCAGGCAGGTGGTGTAACCGCAACTCAAGACAGAGAAGTGCTCTTCACCACCCACCTGATGCCTCTCTGCCTCAGAATGCTTCACCAAAGTACAAACAGTGTGTTGTCTGACCACCTCAAAAGGCAAAAGTGTTTTTATTTGGCCAAACTCACCGGTTGTTGTGTAAAGTGTGCCTTCATGGCCTCCTCCTGACTGCATCCCACTGCCTTCCTGATCTCTCTCAAAGACCACTTAACCCTTTGATACCTTGGCTAATTGGCTCGATTTCTTTCAAAAACATGGGGGAAAATATAATGAGAAGCTTAAGAAGCAATGACCCAGAAATTAGCAGTGAATTTGTAAAAAGTACAAAAAATACCAGAAAATTAGTTTAAAAAAACAAAAATGTGGGAACATTTAAAAGAGAAAAAAAAAATGAACTTTTTCGGTCATCGCTCCCCAAAGTTTCATTCACCCCATGAGGGTCCACGCTGGTCTGGCAGATGACATATGTGCATGTCTCGATCCAAACTCCATTCCAGTTGGTGGCAATAATGCACCATAAAACCAACCAACATAAAAATCAAGAAAAAGAAGAAGTGTGCACATATGGAAAGAACATGACAAAAAACCCTCCGTAGACCAAAGATGGTGTATATATTGATGGGTATAAGATATAGTATTGTATAGATATATAGTATAGTAATTAGGGATGATAACAAACAAACAATGACCACCTTTAATGTCTTTATGAAACGCACCGGTCGTTCACTTAACTCCAGTATAAACCCATTGGTGACAACGTTGAGCATTGATCAACTGACATAAGGTAAAGTTTCACGAGCACGGAGCACGCCATCAGCAAAATGCATGGAACAATTTGTTAGAGAAAAAATATGATTGAGGAGCAAGACTTCGATTGTTGGTGGCTCATCTGCTTTTCTTCATACATTTTGGGGAAGCTTGTCGGGGAATCCAACATAGTGCCCGGGCATGGCAAACCCCCTCAGGGTTTTCCGTAGAGAAGACGAAGAGAGAGAACAAAGTGGGATGAAGGGGCGCAGAATACGAGAGCTGAGCCAGGTATTTATGCAGTAAGTTACATGGTGGAGGTGTGGTCCTGCTCCTGAAATTTGATCTAAATAGCTTCAAATACACATTCAGTATAAAGAGTGTGGAAGGGAGGGGTAGTGGATGGGTCAAACAAACACAGGAGGCCTCTGCGATACCTCATTCCAACTGCAATTCGCAGGTGCATGCAGGTTTTTTAAACACAGGTAAACCCGCTAAATGGCTTAATTTCCACTGCCACTGAACTTACAGCTGGAGAGCGATTCGGCCTTTCTGTCAGCTGGTGTGTGTGTGTGTGTGTTGTCTTGTCTGTGCGATGTCACAGACAGGCAGGAGAACAGGTAAACAGGAGACAACGGCAGAAGCAGATGTCTTTGAAAACTTTTCAGTGGTTTCTCGTCATTATTTATTTCTTACTTATTAAGTCCCCCTTTCAAACTCAGTGCAGATGTGTTTGGATCGGTGTTTTAGCACTGCATCAGAGGACACAGACAGTAATTAGTGACTGCGCGTCATTGTATCTCGCCATTTAAAGAGCTGAAATTACCGCGTTCACCTGGGTGTTGCGTTCCCATCAATGCCAGAGGCGATAAAAACCCATGTCTATTGTAGAGTCATTTGACCCGGATGTGAATGCCGATTGTATGTAAAGCCAGATGTTAGCAGGTGTTAGCCGTTTTTTTGTGCAGTGGGAATGAGGCTTTCGTGTCCCGTGCAAAACATAAACTCAATGTTGTAAGGGTAACGGAACTGACATGACATCAAAACATTACCCTGTAACAAACTTCTGATTTTTGTTCAAAACCCTACCAAGTAGTTTTGCTCCCTAAACCTAACTGTGAAACATAAACCATGTGGAGACTGGGATGCTTAAGGGTGTCTTTGGAGTCAGCATGAGATGCCAAGGTCCATAACAAAGCATTGGTATTTGATAGCCAAGTAGTAACAACAGGTTGGCTATTGACTAAGTATATTGCTGGGCTTACTTTTAGTAGTCTGATCTAACCAATGAGAGAAGTAAATGCTCTCGCGTGGCTTTTAGTGATGCATTTTGAATCGCAGATTTAGACCGATAGCAAATAAACTTTAGGTTTGAAAACGCCTTGAGAGAAGCTCAAAGTCTGTCTGCTTTCATACTCCCTTACACCTGGCCAATCAGAGCCAGGAACTGGAAGTTAAAAACATTTTTACACTTTTGTGTTGGGTTGGTGTTGACGTTGTTAGATGATCAGACAAACACTTTGTGCGAAGCACGCTGGGGCCTCAAGAAGGCAGAAAAACAGGCAAATAGTGTTTGACCCAGATTACACCAAACAATAAAAGCATCAATTGTACTTTTGTTGTTACATATATTCTTATGTGTTTGAGTTATAAAAGTAAAACATTATACATGTGTATAAACAACCTTTTCCTCTTACAGGTTCATTAAATGTGTCTCTTTGTGCTCTCTCCTTCTTTTTCTTGTTTCTCTCCCCTGTCTGTGTCCTGCAGATTATTCTGAAGTAAGCTCCAGGAAGGGAACAGAGTGTCACGAAGCTGCACTAGGAAACCCAAAACAGCCCCTGTGTAAATACTACCTTGCCTCTCCCATAGAGGTCCAGCAACCTGCATGCTAAGAGTGTAACACTTCAATTTAACCGTAAGAACTGCAGTGCCGGTGTAACACACACATTTAAAAAAAAAAAAAAAAGATATATACTGTATGTATTGCTAGAAAAAAAACTATTAACATGAAAAAGTCAAAAATATTCTTATGTATAGTACCACATACATAGCAGACACATTATAGAGGTCATTTTAACAACTGTTCTCCCAAAGTACCGTTGATCCCCTCTCTTTCATATTTATTCTAAAAAAAAAAAAACACTGCACAATGTTCATCCCTTTGGTTAGTAAAAAAAAAAGAAAAAAAGATTTGCACTATACGAGACATATAGTGCTTGAGTGGGAAACAGGAGGAGTCACAGAAAACCCGTGCACAACCACACCGACGTACTCGTCATTTGCTTTTCTCTCTACAAAGTTGAATGTCCTTGGGGCAGACAGGCTCATGTTTTCTTAATGTGACTGTCCCTGCGAGGGTCCCGCTGTGACCCTCGGATGCTGTTAAGATGCCATGATGAAGCTCCCCTCCCCCCTGCCAACTCATCATCTCTGGAAACATCTTGCCAAAGTGGAATCAACCTGCCAGAAAGCAGATTTTAACACCCCGATATGTTTTTATTTTGCCATTGCGAAAGCTGCTCACACCCTTTATTTGTTTCTGTGCTGGGTTCAGTTTGTTCAGGCGGATAGATTGTGCACGGATTTCTGCATGCAGTCGGGACTTGGGGTGGAAGACAGAAGATAGTCGTGGCCATTACCGAAAAAAGCCTAAAGGCTCGGGTCTGTGCCAAGGGCTTAAAAAAAGCTTGAGGGTTCGTTCCAGACATACCAAGCCTTGTGTGTGTGCGTGTGTGCGCGTGTGTGCATGTGTGTTCGTATCTGGATGGTCTGCCGGCAGACTGGGACTTGAAGCGAGGTCTAGCAGGTGATGGCAACACCAGGAGAGGTTTTCGGGTGGGTGGGTGAGGGACTTAAGTGCTAAGACTAAACAACAAAAAAAAATCGGTGCATTTGACGAACGCTCGTCAAGCAAAAGATGACTTGAACTTCGACTGGAGGGCTATCTGTGACCGTCGGTTGTCCTGTCCAACCCTACTATCACCGATAATCCTGTTCCATTTTAGAAAACTGTAGAAGTGCCTAAAAAATGCTCATCAACTTCATCCAGAGTGTATCACTAAGAGTCACAACACACCGGCTGTCAGAAGGACTTTTTCGGGGAAGACATCACATCTAATCGTTACTGGAAATCGGTAACCGTTCATTAACATCACAAGTGACTTTATCGAGAAAAAAAAAGAAACGACAAATCAAAAATAGCTTTGTAGAATGTTTGGTGACTTTCATGGTGTACCATCGTTTCTTACCATGGTTTGAGTAGTTTACATGAGGAACGTGAGTGCGAAAAAAAATGTATTGTAAACTGTGTAATGTATGTAAAGTGTCTCTTATTTTGAGAGTTTATATTCATGGTTCTAGAAATGTATTCAAAGTTATTTAAAAATTTGTGTTGTGTCTACTATCAAGGTATTTTTGAACCCCCAAAACCCTCCAACATCTTCACCTCCACCCGGAACAATCATCTAGCCATTATTTTATTATTTTACGCCCCTCATTATTTTGTGCGTATTTTGAATAACTCATACTAAATTCAAAAATTCTGATGTAATTTCATGGTGCTTGATTAACATCGACAATCCACGATCATACCTTGGAACAAGAGTGCTTCACTCATTTCGGTTTCCTCCATTCTGATTGTCTCCATTATGATTTGTATGTAATATTTGTGGAAGGTGGTGAAAGTTTTATTTTGTTGTAATTTATCTTATGTTACTCTTGGTCAAAAATTTTAGTCAAAAACAATGTTGTTAACTATTCTATTTTGAAATGAATGTAATTTATTGAGCTGTGCTAACGTTCTGCACGGTTGGTCATTTCAAGGTCTAACCTGTCAGGTCAGCGAATGAGAAGTGGCGCACACATATGAGGGGCGGGGCTTTAAAAGTCAAGCCACCAATAGAAAAGCTACTGGATCTTTCTTGCCTTCTCATCGATATAAAGATCACGGTGTTGCAGTAATGAGCATAGTTATAGAGTTGCTTGTGTTGTTGGAAAAAAAATGTTTATTGTATAGATGACATTTTACCAAAAAAAGAGAAGAAAATTTCAAAAAAGATGTACTTTTCACTCTAGTATAATAGTATTTCATAACAATATTAAGTTGTTGCTGTGGCAACCAAATGTTGCAATTACTAAAGTTCGGTATTTTTGTAAATTACATTGTTAAGTTGATTTTTTTTTTGTTTTGTTTTTGCTAGAACACTGTACACAAGGTAGATTGTAAAGAAGATGCGAACATTTCTTATTCTTCACTGAGATTATGACAATGACCTAATATTTTCATTAGCAAATAACAGCCTGTATAGTGCTGTGACTGTAACACTTCAATAGATTTAAATTCATCAATGTTACATAGATTATATATAAATATATATATATAAGAACTAAATAATCTATAAATTAAGATGTACAACTCTTCCCCTGACAAAGGACCTTTAGGTTCCACACTGAGACATTTTATTCGAGGCGTATGTATCACTAGAGTTAAGGATTGCACTTTTCATATTGTTTAAAGATGTGATCTGTTTTTCATTTCCTTTGAAGGGATAGTTTGGATTTTTTTGAGGTGGGGTTGTGTGAGGTTCCTATCCATAGTCAGTTTATTACACACAGCAGTTGTCAGTCAGTACACCTTTAGTTTAGAGAGGCAGCGGGAGTGCCGACACGGAAACTCAAAAAAGCACTGCTTTGGATATTTGAAAATCTTCTAAATATAGTGTACACTTCAACTGATACTGATTTTTTTAGGTGGCTTAAAGATGTTTTGTTGCTGGCCCCCATCCACAGCAGCACATTGCTAAGCTTCCATGTTGGACTGATTCTCCAAACTGTGGGCGCGCTGACTGACATCTGCTGTATGTGATACACTGTCTATGGAAAAGAACCTCTTACAACCCAACTTCAAAAAATCTGAACTATCCCTTTAGGAGTTTCTGCACCCTGCTAGTACAGTCAATCTGTTCATCAATCAAAATCAGATACCACCGGTAAATAACTTCAATTCAACATGTTGCATGACAAAAACAATATTTTCTTTTCTTACTAAATGATAATGTACTGAATGTTTCTAGTGAAAAAAAAAAGTCTGTACACAAAAATGTCCTCATTTGGTGACCCACAATGCCCTTGTGTATGGAATCCTCTTGAGATGTAATGTTTTTTTTGAAAGGTGTTGGCAATGATTGACTGATGGAAAACAAAAAGAAAAAAAGAAAAATGTAAGCACTTTCTGAGCAGTTGGTCAACTGAGCAGACTCAGCTTATCCAAACACTTTGCCTTATCTTGAGTCCATCGTGCTTAAGGTTTTATGTTTTTAAGAGCTCTTATGAAATTTATTACAGAGGCTTGACCAGGTCTCTTTTTTTCAAATCCCTTTCTCAGTTTCATTTCAAGTATATCTTTATATCTAAAATCATTTTTGTAGGGTTTTAATGCACGCATCGCAAGGCCAAAAGGGGGCGACTGCAACAGAATGAACAGTCATTGATTTTCTGGTCTCCCAAATCTGTAGTGAGATTTTAATTTTTGTCCCATTGCCTTACAATGGAACCGTTTGGAGCTTTTAATTCAGAGCTTTAGCCAGCAGAGGGCACTACACTGGAGACTGCAGGTCGACTGCTTGTGCCATCATTTTTGCAGTGTACCCCACCAACAAAGTAAAGATATTACGATAAATTTACAGGAAGACCCTCATCGGATTTATAGTTTCAATGTAATCATTTTTAAATGTATTCTTTTTGCATATATTTTGTGCTATTTTATGTTTCTATAGTCAAATGTTTCTTTGGTTCCAGCAAGATAGTGTAAAATCTATTGAAAGAAAGAAATAAAGAAAATCAAAAGAACGCTTTGTTTGTTTCTTTTATTTGTGTCATGTAAAGATTGTGTTTGTGAAGAATATAACTGAAGAATCACTGTTTTTATTTGCAGGATGTTAACAGTGTAACTAGCGACCAGTCAGACTAAACGTCTATTGAGTGAGATGTCTGTGGCCCCCTAAAAGACCCCTGTCGGTCCCTGAAGTCCACTTTGGGAACCACCGCCATGAAGGTAAATAAACAGCAGATGACAGAACAACATTTAAGTTTATTACAGATGAATGACTCTAAGACTTTAATAATGCTTTCTTTAAAGCAGGTCTTCACAATTAAGATTTGACCACAGATGTTAAACCTTTATGGTACTGTGTTGCCTCAAAGTAACATGCCCATTTTTGTTCTGTTTACAATCACACAATACATCCTCAACCATGTTGCAATACTAGGCCCTAAAGAAACCACGAGCATGGTTTATATTGTAGCATTACTTTCCGGAGGCCATGCTGAGTCACAGTTTCGGGACCTTCCTCGCACAGTTAAGCTCCAACTCTCCACAAATTGGTCTGAAAATGTGTTTTGCATTCATTTTGCAATCTGGAAAACACTTGATTCACAACTAAAGCAACACTGTATGTTAATAGAAACCTATCCTGGCATTTTTTTAGAATTCCCTTAAATTCTATTTGCTTGATTGGATCAAGGTGTGCATGGTGAATAAAAGGGAAGAAATTGGGAATATGTTTAAAATTAATTTATTAACTTCTTTTCTTTTTTTTCAATACAATTTAAACATTTAATAAGTTTTCACCTCCTTATACTGACTATGTCCAATGGGCATTCTTGTACTGTTTTCCTTGCTTATATTTAATAGATCTTTTTTATTTGGCATGTTTAAAATGAAGATCAAACAAACTAACTTAGTCTGCATTACGACCAAATAAACAAAAAACAACTGGCATCATTTTGTGTACCATAGAGGGTTAAACATAGTGATAAGGCCTTACACTGGGACAAGCAACCTCTTTCATTTGTTGTTTTGAGTGTCATTTCCTGTGAACTGCAGTAGAGCATTTTTGAGTAAAGTAAAAAATATGTATATGAGGGGTCAATAATGCCACTATTGTAATGGCTGATGTATATTCTGTGTAATAGCTAACTTTGAGATGTGAAGATAAAGCCATGTTGACAGCAGGGAGACTCTGATGAACTGCTATGACCTGAAGGGTGAGTTTCTGTTTGAAATCTACACGACACATTCATACAAACGCGCCCACCACCAGTACAAGACAAACCCACCAATATGATGATTATTTGAAGGTGCTACAGCATGGCGATAAAGTAAATTTGAGGCCATTTATTAATGAAGACATGATTCACCTAGTAACAAGATGCCCTAACTTAAACTGCATCTCCATTAACTTAAAATAACATTGCTATCTATTGCTATTGCATTGCTAAATGCTTATTAAGCATTTTCTTCAGGGTTCCCGCTTCCAGACCAAGTGGCAAACAGGATGATTATGTAGGTGTGGTGGGCAAGTCATGCAGCTGCTCTATTTGCAGTAGATGTATGGCCATTGTGGGCATTTGGTGGGGTCCTGGAGCCAGAGTGTAAGGGATTGTCAATAATGCCCCATATTCTAATGTCAATAAGTGTCATAATCATAACAAGTTGTTAAAATATGTAGAGAACATTTAAATGGTAAAACAGTGAAATAGTTATATGTAGAAATCTAAAAATTTATTTATAGATCACATTTTTAAAAAGTGTTTTTAAAGTGCTGTGATGAACAAGGCAAAGCAGAAGCAACAGGGGTTTCTTGCAGAGGCGACATAACCATAGGAGTCAAATAATAATGCTAGACAAAATAGAGAAACAATTACAAAACAAAAATAACTGTAACAACCCTTACCAATGACAGTAAATTCAATTTAAAGAGTATAAGCAGTAAACAGGAAAATAATTGTACTTTTACTAGAACTAAACATGATCAAGACAGAATAAAATAATATATTAGAGATTAATTAAAAACAAACTAAACCTGTCAGTAAAGTCAGTGGAATATGTGGTGCTACTACATGTAGCTTATGCTACACATATGTAGTAGTGTGATTCGGCCACCATACCTATAGTGCAACATAGTGGTAGATAAAGGTTTATTTGAAAGATTTGATCAGTTTGAATTTTTTGCTTATGGTTCTAACCGTTATATACGTTGTGTAATCTAAATTAATTCATTAACACGTTTAAAAAAATATTAACACAGACAGCCTTGTTTAGTTCCTCTGTAGGCAATGAGGAATAATTAGTTGGAGCAACTTAACCTTATGAGTAATCAGCTTTTTTAAAAAATGTGTGTTTATGTAATGAATTATTAAGTAAGCCTTACTTAAAAATATATTTCATTGTAGAAGAAAAGCTAATTCCCCCAGCTCAATATAGTGCATTCATTGCATGTAATTTCATTAGAAGTTGTCATAACTCAAAAAAGACTGATGCAAACTGATGTTTTTGGAGTGTGCCCAAGTGAGTTCAAGATATGCTAAGTGGAAAGGGAGGTCACACTAAATACTTGAAGCTTTAGCCTGTTGAAGTGGTTTTGTTCTGAAATATTTGCATTTTTAATACTGTATACATATTTCTTGTATAGTCTGGTTGTAACTTAGTAAGGAGGCTACTGACAATTGTTTAATGCCACACTTAGATTCTTATTTCATTTCCAGAACACGTTCCCTTTTCTTCTTCCACTGTCTCTATGTGGCACTAATCACCCTCCATACCATCCAGGAAATAGTAACATCAGTGGATGCACCGACTCCAGAGGCGTGGATTCCCAGCACTGTAGCCTCCTTAAGGATAAATAGGCTCTTTGCCTTTAACTGTACTGTACCCCACTGTGCCGACAAATGTAGTGTTAGCCTTCTGTTTTGTCGGCACACAAAAATATGTGCCGTCTAGTTGTTTCTAATAATAGCCAATCTTATTTTTACCACACCGACGCCTTATTGCATTATGGATGCCTCTGGAATGGTGTCCCTGCAAGATAGCGTGGGAATATTTCAGTAGAGGCTCTTCATCTCAGGGCTAAATGCTCCTGCATCCCGCCTGTAACTGCATCTCGTTTTAGGCTTTAGACCGTGTCATGGCTGTAGTGTGAGGCGACACTACTGTGCACGGGGATGCGTTTCTTTACTTTATTCTCTGCATGCCGGATTTAAGTCCACAGGAGCGCTATGCGGGAGTATAAGGTGGTGGTGCTCGGCAGCGGCGGGGTGGGGAAGTCCGCCCTCACCGTCCAGTTTGTCACTGGGACATTTATAGAGAAGTACGACCCGACCATTGAAGATTTCTACAGGAAGGAGATCGAGGTGGACTCCTCTCCGTCGGTGCTGGAGATCCTGGACACAGCCGGCACCGAGCAGTTCGCCTCAATGAGGGACCTTTACATCAGGAACGGCCAAGGCTTCATCCTGGTCTACAGTCTGGTCAACCAGCAAAGTTTTCAAGACATCAAGCCCATGAGAGACCAGATCATCAGGGTGAAAAGGTAAGACACTTTATTATATAAAGCACCATTGTCTCGTTAATGTATTCTGATGCAATAGGGATGAGGTTGTTCATTCGGTTTAAGGCCCCTGAAATAATCACACTGTAAAAAGAAACTCATTGTTTCGACTTAAAAAAGCTACTGTCTGGGCATCCTTAAAATTTTAAGGTGACTGAATTTTAGAAAACAAATTGAGGTTATTTTGTATGTTATTTGTATTTTGTAATGATTCAGATTCAGTCAACTCAAAAATTTAAGACAACCCATACATCAGTGATAGTCAACTTCCGGCCAAAATCAGATGCCCCCCCCCCAACTTTTTTCAAATTCTCAATATGTGATTTACACTTGGAATTGTTTCATATTTGTTGTATAGATAAGGTGCCAGAGTGCCTAAAATAGCGTCAAAATAGAGGTTGTTTATCAAAAAAAAGTGCCAGTAGCCGCAACCCCAACAGGCCCTAGGCAAGCCCCTAAAATCCTAGAAATGTCCTGAAATCTTAGAAATGTTCTGAAATTTTAGAAACTTCCAAAATTCCTAGAGAATCGTAGGATTTACCTGAACTCCTAAAATTGTCTGAAAATCCTAGGCATGTCCGAAAATCCTAGGCATGTCTGAAAATCCTAGGCATGTCCTAAAATCCTAGAAATGTCCTAAAATCCATGTATGGGGTTGCTGCAACTGGCCCCTGATCCTCCGTTATTTTGCAAAAGTGACCCCTAAGTATCCCTGCCATACATGGACTTTTAAAATATAAAACGAATAGTTTATTTTTATAGTGCACATCCTGGAGACTGTATGGAAACCAGAAGTTGGTTGTGGTTAGTGGGTTACAGAGGAAGATATTGGCCTAATTACCATAGTCGTGTCTTATTGATTTGTAGTGAAATAAAATTAAACTATTCCTCATCTTTCTGGAGTACACCCAGGAACCTCCACAGGGCCCCTTAAACTCCATTTGCCACAAACAATGTTTTTACTTTACAATCTGGCCAAAGAATCATCTCAAACTTGCATCCTCTCAGTCCCCATCTCTTCCGCTCAGTCTGGATCTCCTCTGGCGCTTCGTGAGAAGCTGTAACCAGCTCATATGTTCTTCATAAAAGGCCCAGCTGTGGCTCACCTGTCATATAGCAACCCGCTGAACTCTCCCTGGGTTTGATATTCTCTGTCTCTCACACATGACTAACTCTGGATGGCTTTGATCAGTGCAGTCCATTACTCAACAAATCCACTGAGCTCATCTCATGGCTGAGAGGGAGAGAGTGGAAGGAGGACTGTGATGTTTCCTTTTGGTGGTGACATATTGGTGTTTTTGGCTCAGGGCTTTGCTTAATTTGTTTAATGACACTGACAGACTGCAGCTATGACTGCAGCCTGCAAGTTAAGAATCTGTTTTTTAGTTAGCAAAAGCTTAACATTATAAGGACTTGAATAGATTAAGTGCAGTGGTGGACAAAGTATTCAAATTCTTCACCTAAGTAAAAGTACTTCAAATATTCTGTTTCAAAAGTTCTGCATTTAAAATAAAAAATAAAAATAAAAAAGTATAATCAGAAAAATATACATAACGTGCCAACGCAGAATATACATAAATATACATAGTACCCAATGCAGAATAATCTTAAAACAAAGAAGATATGCCAAAAACCTTAAGATAATAAGAGAAAAACGTTTTTTAAAAAACACCCTAAAAACCCTTAAAATAATTAAAAACCTAAAAAAAATAAAATAAACAGAAAAAAAAACCACATACCCCTCAAAACTATTAAAAAATGGAGAAAAAAAACACCCCAGAAACTTAGCTTAAAATTATCTCTGTTTATGACACGTTTTTTTTTCAGCAAGATAATCTTCACAAATGAACACCACTTTCAGGATTTTTGAAGCCTAAATGCAATTGAAAGAAGTTAAAGCTATAGTTAGTCTATAAACAAACTACTCTACAGCAGCATCACCACCGCCACTAAGCTGTAAAGTCGTGTTTGGCGCAGTTTGGCGTGATGATGTTAATGCTAATTCATTTCCGGGTTTTAGGACTCATTACTGGGGTTTTCTATACCTTATTAGCTTTATTTATTGAAGTTGCTAACACTTAGAAAGAACCAGATATTTCAAGTAAAAAGTAGTAAAGTAAAAATAAAATAAGATTAATTGTTATATTTACTGTCCTTTTTTTAAGGCCATTCTTTTCCAAGATTATTTTAACCATTTGAAACCTGAGATAACTGGCCTGATATCTTTCAAAAACATGGGAAGAAGGCAATGAGCAACTTAACAAGAAAAGCCCAAAAAATATGCAAAAACAAACCCCCAAAAAGTTACAAATAAATTACCTGAAAATTAGCAAGAAAAATGTCAAAAAAAATTAAAAATTAAAAAATAAATACAAATAAAAATAAACAAGGAAAGGCCTGGTAAAAAGTGCTGCATTTAACAAGAAAATACATCCATCCTGCAACACGATTTGAAATCTATATTCATAATCATAACTATATTTTTCTGGATATTTTCCCCTTTTCCTGGATTTTTCAAAATAATTTCCTCTTTACCTCTCTCACTTTCAAACAGTTTTTCTCTTTTTTTTGTCAGCTTTTACCACATTTCTTGCTTAATGCCTGTATTTCACAATTTTGAAAGAAACAAATTTTTATTTTTCAAAGGTTTGTCTGTGAAAGGCATCTGAATGCAGCACGAGAAAACTGATGTCGATCCTGTTGGAGTATGTAAGTATATGATGCAATGTTCATGTTCATGTTCATTCCTTATTTCTTGTTTATTCCCTATATCTTATCTTTTTACGTAAGGAATAAACATGATCATATATAAGGAATAAACAAGAAATAAGGAATGAACATGAACATGAACATTGCATCATATACTTACATACTCCAACAATCCAGGTTTCAGAGGGCTAAGTAAGATCAACTTGACAGATTTTACAGTGTGAGACTCTGGGAAGTCACTGGTCCCCTGTAGTACAAAACTAGGAAAATAAGTTGTAAAAAAGCACAATGATTCTTTAACCTGCAGCTTGTATGTGAGTGTAAAAGCGTGTGGAGTTTTTTCTTTTTCTCATCTCACACGCTGTGTTCCGTCTATTAGTCTTCCCTCTTGTGCAATTTGCTGCTCTTCATCAGTAAAATAGGCCACGACACATTTATTTATCTAACTGCATATTGTGTAACAATAATTCATAATTTAACCCGCATAGTTTGGTGCAGTGCTTTTCACCTCCGTCCCCTGGAGTGAATCGAATGCTCCCGTGGCTTCGACGTCACAGGCTGAGTGGAAGCAGGAGAGCGTCACAGCTGACGAGGCACAGTGGGGACGAGTGCATGAGGGAACTCCTTTGAAATGAGAAACATAATGATGGATAAAACTGTGCTGTGCTGTCTCTAGCCAGCCGCCACCCGATGCGGCTGCCTACGCTGCACCAGCCACCGCTGTCCTCAAGTGTATAGCTATAAATATTTCAGACTTTTTATTTCACACTGCTCTGGGTTTGAAGTAGGGATTGTTACTGTATGTTTTTATTGCGTTATATTTGTGTCTTGCAATGGGGCATTTGGAGCACAGAAAATATTTTCTGTCATATTTTGTGGAGGTTTTATTTGTCCCAGAGAAATCATTGCTCAGTGCAGAGACATGCACGCACTAAGATTATCGGTTCATTTAAGGATAGGCTCAGTTGGGCATTGAAACAGACCAAATGTCCATCCCCATTAAAACAAGCAACACAATCAGCTCCTGGTCTCCATTAGCTGTCTCCAGGAGATCAGCCTCCCTCCTCCCAAACTTCTTGCTGAGCCAGCAGCAACAACAAGCACCACGCAGAGATATAGCATGTGCCCACTCACCAGAACTTAATGGGATTGTGTTGGGTTGGAAGCCAAGAAGACATCAGGCCTCCATTAGGGAGTCATATAAACCAGTATGCATATGCAGGGGGTGGCGGGGGAGCATGGGAAAGATGTGGGATCTTATATGTTACTGCTCTGTGTGGTGCAGGTGTCATGAGGCCTGCAGTCCACATATCAGCTTCATTGTGCTGACTTATAGAGAACCCCAGTAATTGAGTCTTAAACCTGGAAATTAACATTTCAGCATTTCTGGTTCCCTCGTCTCAAAGTCAGCGGGTTTTTTTCATGCAATTTTGGTTAAAGGCCTTAAATAAGGTCTGTGGTTAACACAAGCTTAAGAGACTTTCACGTTTTGATCTATGACATAAAATATGTTGGTAAATATCCCACTCACAAACTTTAAAGCTTTAATGTGTCTTAAAAAAGGCAGTTGCTAACAAGTGGCTAAATAAGATTACAGAATGTCATCACACCAAACTGTGGCGGATATGGTTTTACAGCCTTGTTGTGGTTGTGATGCAACTGTAGTGTAGTTTGTTTTAGCCTAGCATTAGCTTTTACTTCTGGTGACTGCATTTAGGCTTCAAAAATATTCATTTGTGGAATTATCTTGCAGAATAAAATGTGTAAGTATAATGAACATTTGTTTACCACAGGGGTTATTTTCTGCAATGATCCAAAATCCAGTGGAAAGATCCCATAGGCTCTTTGGCTTCCATGTTGGCCTACAGAAAAACATCAACCTAGGGTCACTCTATGTACCAAGTAGGTGCAGTAAGAAGCAGGAAATTCATTTTGAGTAATAGTTCAACAATTTGGTGAATACACTTCTAGAGTTGGAGTGTCAAAAAGCCTATGGGATTTTTCCACTGGATTTTTGATTATTGCAAAAAATAAGCAAACAAATGTGGATGATATTTACACGTTTTCTTCAGAAGAGTCTCCACAAATGAACACCATGCCAGCCAAAAAACTGTAGTGCAAAAAGACAAAATTTCTGTTTTAATAGTTGGTTTCCTGTTTCAATTTTTGTGCTAAGCTGAGCTAGCCTAACCACATGCTCGCTCCAGCTACAGTAAGCCTATTTGCCAAAAGTGGTATCATTCCTCTCATCTAACTCTTGGCGCAAAAGTGAATATGTGTATTTCCCAAAATGTCAAACTAGTCCTTTAACATTTTTTTGCATTTCCCCCATTTGTTTCCCACCAAACATTGTAACGTTACCTATCATAAAAATTTGGCTGGCACTTTTATTGATGCTACTGTGACAAGACTGCAAAATATAACTGTTTTACTCAATATATCAGAATTAATTAACAGTTTATGGCAACTGATATGCTAAATTTAAATACCACTGTTTTGTTAAAATGATTTCTAGCTAAATTAAGATAGCATTTTAGCACAGCTACTACCCAAAATGGTTAAGACTGTTTAAGGAAATCTGTATGAGACACTCTGTCATGATTAAATAATGTGCTTTTCATTACATATGTGTACACTCGATGCATATTTTAGCTAGAGCGCAGCGTCTCTGACTCGCTTTACCCTCTGTACACTTAGGCAGCTCATGGACTAACCAAATAAACCCCATGTCAGTTGCTATCTGTGAAAACAACATCTGGGTGTAGTCCTCCTCACAATCTAATAATCTCCCCGCTCGCATGTGAAGGTTTATTGTAGCGTCGGCCCGGGAGGAGGAGGCACGTTCAAAGCACTCGAGCTGCGTTTTCACGCTGCGCTGATGCTGTGTCTAATAGCAGGAGGTGAACATCATGCGCCGCTGAGTGGGAATCGGGTGGGGAGACCAGAACTACGTATCCCAGGAGACACTTTGGTGTGGCTACAAGCAACTTCCTGACCTCAGGCTTTTAGTGTTTACCATTAGGATGGAGAGAGTTCTTGAAGTAGCCAGCTTGGTTTAAAATGAGTTAAAGAGAGCCACCCATAAAGTGCTTATTGTTGGTGTTTTCATCGTTCTCAACCAATTGTTACACTCAGAGCTTACTCGCAGTTCTTTAAAATAAGATCTAGGGGAGACACAAAAACAAAAATGTAACATCAAAATGTGTGCTTTCTTGACCTGCACTATGTTAAAACATCTGAAAGTCACTACTTTTTTTGGGAGGGTAACATTTTAGCCCAATAGTATAGAAAGTAAAAGATGGAATTAGTGGAAATGTGTTACTTGTAGTAATCAGCTATATATTGATTTAATTCAAAGCTCTGTGATGAGTGATGGTAGCTGGCAGACATAATTTTATCACAAAGTTGTGTCAAATGTGAATGCGGAATTGGGAAACATATAATTTTAATTACTAATCATCACAGAAAACTTTGTGTACACTAAAAGATATTTATTTATAGCTGAGACCTTAAAGGGTACTTTACCAATTTTCAACCAACTGTGTATCATAGCAATGTGAGTAGTTTGTGTAGATGAACTGTGCGTCTACTTGCAATCCCTAAAACACTGAATATGTCATTGACTTGCAAATAGTTAAAGCAGAAACATGTTTCTGGTTTACTAACCATCTCGTGACCCTCAGATTCTTCTTGTGACCCTTCAGGAAAAACACATTGCTTTGATCTGTTGCTGGGATTTCCCCGCATTTCGATGACTATCACTTTTAGTCAAAACAGAGCTGAAAACCAGAGATGGGTCGTGATTCCAGAGCCTTAGGGAACGTGCAGTATTCCAAAACGCGTGACTTTGTTTGGGAAATCATCTTTTTCTTTTGTGGCCATAAATCAGTGAAGTACTCTTCCAGCAGAGCGAATAACATGTACAAACTTTCAAACCTTTTTTATGCTTGACAAAAAGTTGGATACTGTCACAGCAATTAGTGCAAATGAGTGTGTTGTACGTATTTCATTTTATTACACTAAATTTATATTTTGCACATTTTTGTGAATATTTGGGTGTGGGAGGGCAGCAAACTGGTTTTAGGATGTGGGAATGACTGTGCCCTGATAATTTTATTGCTGCAATTTTGCACAAATGTGTGATTTATTATGATTAGGTGGGGTGGGATATGGAGATGATAATGTTTGTCAAATTTCATGCTTTAATTTATTTGTTCCACCTACCCGCCCAGGGACCACAGGTGGGAATAGCAATTTTGCTAAAATCTGGTACGATGTATCTCTCCTTGTTTTATATAAGGTTAATGTTTTATTGTGCACTGTCCCGGTCTAAATGAAATTACATTGCATTACCTAAAATAGGGACAAAATCAGTATTGTTTGTGTCACATCAAACTGAAGACAGTATCAAGTCCTCGAGTGAGAGAAAGTCAGAGTTACATTTGGGTTTTTAACTTTTTACACCTCTTTCTGTCTCACTTTGAGTCAGTGCCTTTGTTTTACTGCACAGAACAGCAGGAATAAACTAATTAGGACTTGTGTACTCCCATACTGACTATACCGCCTTTGCATCTGCACTAAAGAAAATAGTATTATCTAAAGGAGCTGGACTGCACCATTAAAGATGGAAATGAAGCTTGTGTTTCATCACAAAAAAAGACTCTAAAGGCCTCCTCCATCTGTTGTGCAGGCCCTCTCTTTGTCTGTTTATCACAGGAATGTTTGTGGTCGTGTTTTTTTGTTTCCTTGCTTTCGTCTTCATGTAGCGGGGATATAACATTAGCTGGAAGCTTTGTTCTCCAGCTGTAACGCCCTCTGGGAGTGAACACAGTGTAGGCGCTATAGGTTCTGTGATTTTCTGGTCCGGTCGTACAAGCTGATGCAGTGCATGCTGGCTGTCACAGTGAAGCTGCTCCAACTGCTAATTAACAGCAGATGCAGAGAGCAAAGAGGCGGCTGCAGGGTTGGAGGGCTTCACGTTGGAGATGCCTGACTGTTTTGTTGTAATTTGTATGTTTGCCGGTGCTGTGGGGCTTGTGAAAAGGGGTTAGTGAAGTCACTGTAGCTATTTAGCACAGCAGGTAGCCTTAATAAGGCTGTTGTGCCCCGAGGCTCAGTGGAAAATGTAGAGTCCATCTTTTTTGTGAGTTATAAACACCGTTTCTCTGTGTGTGGGAGGGTTTGTGTGCCTGCCTCTTTCCCGTCGGTTGGAATAACACCCTGCAGAGGCAAATGGCAGTAACTAGTTTTTGTGTGCTGCAAAGGTCAAATGTATGTCAGCAAAAGTTGTTTAAGATTCCACATCCATTAATGAGGATGCAGCAGCGGCTTCTCACAAATGGGCCTCAGATGATGGCTTTAAAAAAGTAAAGCTCAGCGTTTTCCTGTGTGAAAGCCCCGCAGTCGAAAAACTCCCTCAGTATATTCTCCGCGTATCATTCTGAAAGTGTTTTTTGCAACAATATTGTAGAAATCAATACAGATTTTAACATCCGTATCTGTGTGTAATTTCATTAGCTATCAGCCACCTGCCGTTGCCTGTTCCACAAATCCGACGTGACTCCTCTCCCACTGCATATTGAAAACAAAAAGCTGCATATTCATTCAGCTCGTAGTTTCAGCCAAGCAATCCAAACACATTCCAACTGTGCTGATAATTCCCAGAGTGCATGGCTGCCAACTCTTGTGTTGGATCAGGAACAAGTTAGCAATGTTTGTAATTTTCCCCTGTTTTATATGCATACAGTATGTAGAGAAAAAAGCTCTTCAGGCAGGACATAAACGTTGGCAACCGCACCTCAAAAGTCACCATGAGGACATTCTTTATTCTGATTATCAGCGTAATGGTGAAACATCTATTACAATATAGGGTTTAAAAAAAGTGGGTTTATACAAAAAAACATATTTTTATTCGTATAATGGAGCAATGCTACACAAGAGAGCTCCTGCATTCAAATTTTTACTTCTAAAATATACATAAGCTGCAATTTTTGATATGTTAAACACATAAGCAAATGGTGTAGCTTTTCAAAGTTTATTTTAGAGAGAACTGAGACCTTTTAAAACTCACCAATTTAAACATCAGGCTATATATAATGTTTGTTTGTTTAATCTGTACAAAATCTGAAGTGTAAAAACAACAGTTTTCCTTTAAACAAGGTGTTTTTCTCCTCCAATTTTTGTGTGAAGCTAAGATAGCCAGATGCTGGCTCCAGCTACACACAGTATTTGCTGTACAAACACGAGAGTGGTATCATTCCTCTCATCTAACTCTTGGCAAGAACGGGAATAAACATATTTGTCAAAATGTCAAACTCCTCCTTTAACATTGTTAGCATTTGCTCCATTTGTCTCCCATCCAATCTGCATAATGTTCACTATATTTATCACAGAAATTAGCACCTTTGTCCTAAGTTTAATTGACACTACTGTGACAAGACTGCAATTAGAATTCACACAAAGCAAAATCATTAACTTTAACTTGTCAGAATGAATGTAACACCTTTAAAAGTGTAAAGCAGCTGATAAGATAAGTTTAAATAGCACTGTTATGTTAAATGATTGCTAGGGGAAAAAGGGAAATATTGATTAAGAAAAAAGGAAATTTCTTTGTGTCAGTAGTAATGCTACAGTATTAAGTACTGGAAAAAGGAAATACTTCAAAGTAAACTTATTTAGTAATACGTGCATCCATTGACATATAACTGCAAGAAATATAGCTTTTAACTGAGAAAAAATGGCATAATGTGAAAAAAAAGAAGTAAAATTATAGTAATAAGACCTATATGTGGGCTATAGGTAAATATTTCTGAAATATTGAGTGCCCCTGCTAGCAAAACTCTGATGTTTAATCCCAAACACTGAGTGACATATTCTTCAATAATACATGATATCAGCCTATATATCCCCATGGGGCAACTTTTGTTCATGCTGTGCTGAGCAGTTTCAGTTTCTCCTCATCTGGCGAGGAGGGAGCGGTAGTTTGATGCTGCAACAAACAATCTCTATACAAACTCCGCACCCAGCCCACCCCACCCCTCGAGAGAAGCTGGCTCTCCCTGTGTCTTTGTAGTTATATATAGAGTTTCTCCTGCAAGGCTGTCAGATTGCATTTGTCTGCATGGTGCTCTCCTTGTTCACACTTCACACCCTCTAGACTCCGGCTCTCCAAACACACGGGCCATGCAAGATGCTTGTCCTGCTGAGGTCAGCTGCCGTGTGTGTGTGTGTGTGTGTGTGTGTGTGTGTGTGTGTGTGTGTGTTGTACAGTGCGGCAGCTGTGAGGGAAAATGTCAAGCTGCAGGGAAGTCTTTGACATTTGAATTTTTTCCCGGCTTGATGCTCTTAAAGCCTGTTTGTCGACTAATTAGAAGAAATTGCTGACATTATTTGCAATCATTTCCAATTTGCCCTATTTTGGGAAGCTTTTTGTGAATTCCTCCGGGAGGTCAGAGGTCAAGCTGAGGCCCAGATTGGCCTCGCTGTCTTGCTCAAGGACACTTCAGCAGGTCCAGCAGGTGCTCAAGTGTCCTCTCTACCTCTCTCCACCCTGCTGCCTGCACTTATCTCTCTCCAGCTCTCTGGCCATCCTTAGTGAGACGTTTGCCAGCTCTTTTCCACGCCTCAGCTCTTCTCCCAGCAGAGCAGCATGGCAGCACGCCACCAATTTGTAGATAAGAGCTCATTTCTCAATAGCACCAGCAGATCAATAAGCCGGGCTGGGAATGCACTTAGGGATGACTGATGGTCGAGGCTATTAGGTGGTCTGTGCCATTACCTGTTGTGAGAATATATACCCTCTGTAATTGACATTCTGTAGTTATTTCATCAGAGCAAACATGAGGGGCGTCTAACTGAAATGAAACATCTGGTACCTGAACAAAGTGACTGTCTTTGTACTGTTAACAGTCTTACACACGTGTGAGACAACTGTTGCCACAAAGTGTATTTGCATGTTTCTTCTCCTTATCTGAATTGGTTTAATTTAGAAATTTAAAAAAACAAATCTTCATGTTTTGAAATAGGTGTCGACTGATATTGCTCTTTTAGGGACGTTATCAAGACTGATTATTAGTAATTAATGAGACCAATAACCAATATATGGAACCGATATGCATTTACAATTAAAATAGAAACCTTTCTGTCAGTATTAAAGGTTTGGAATATACCAAACTCCAACACAAAACTTTGTTTAAATGCCTTTAGCAAATGTTTAATCAAAACTGAAATGTTTAACATCATATACAGCAAGTTCCCAAACTCTGCTCGTTCTGATGAGCAGAGTTCAAACGTACACACCTGCTCAGACGCTTGAAACTGTTTACGTGAAAGTGTTTTAAATAAACAACAAAATGCATGTGTTTGGGTACCAAGCATATGAAAAAGTTGTGTGAGTTTTTAAACGTATGTTTTCATAAAGTCTTGCTGTTGGATCCCATTTACACCAATTCATTAAGAATCTTCTCAGTTTTTGGATTTCCGTGTTCACCATGGTGGCATGCAAGAAAAAGTTTTCTTCACAAATTACACATAACGTGGTTGGTAATAGATATAAAATAAAAGTTCCTTTAAACTTTCTATATTACAAGTGTCTGCTCTATTGTAGATTCTATGATATTTTGCAATAAAACTCACATGTCGATGCAATGATATGCTGCAGAATTTTAAATGAAGTGACTCACAAGAGGTTAAAATAAATATTAAGTAGAAAATAAGTATTTCTGAGGTACAAGGCCAGTGTTCATGTCCCCCCCCCCCCATGTGAGAGCAGCACATTAGCTTTATTCAATTATTCAATAACCTAAACCATTACTCTCCCCAGCCTGGTTTCCTTGTATTGATGGTTGGAAGAGGACTGGGATCGTCAGCCGCACGCTGGGGGAAGAAAGCTTTTGATCGGCTAAGACATGCTCATTGCATGATGGAGATGATGCAAAGTGGAGAGCTAACGATCTTAAACAAGAATCGAATGCCTTTAAATGTACAGCTTGCATGCCACGCTAACACATAATGTATCCAGGAATAAACAGAGCATCACAGTGCTCTGAAGAGGCAGTTGGTTTTTTCTTTTCGTGATGACAGTTTTGTAATGGGACTGTCTCAGACACCCAGGGAGTGACGGAGGCCTCCTGGGAAGCTGGAACTGAATGTCGCTCCATTGTGCTTTGTTCAAAACTCTTATTGTTTCTAACAAATACAGTATGTAGGTCAACAATGCACAAACACACACACATACACACACACACACACGCATGCTGTCACTTGAGTTTATCTCTTTTACCCTCCCACTTTCTGCCATAGGTAGCAGGAAGTTCCTGTCTGTAACAAAACACACCCAGCGGGGGCGAATGTTTCAAAGCTCGTCTAATATTACTCTCTCAATTCCACGCGTTACCAGGTGCCCGTGGTCCTCCAGCACGGGGACATTTTGCCCCAAAGTCCACATGAACTCAATGATTAAGTGATGACATTTTGGTGTTCATAGGTCAAAGGTCAATTTCACTGTGACCTTATCTCTCACGGTCTTTTGAAAGCGATATCTCAAGAACATCTGGAGGGTATTTCTCTAAATTTGGCACAAACATTCACTCGGACAAAATCTAATCATGACCTGATTAGATTGTGGTGGTCACTGTGACTGCATCTGTCTCATTCTTGTGACTGCAATATCCATGTGGACTCATGCATGAACTACTTAAAAATTTGGCGGTCAAAGGTCAAGGTTACTGTGACTTGTGTTTCACCTTCTTATGAACGTGACATCTCAAAAGGTCACGGTTAGCTCGTCTGTCGTCTGTCAAAGATTTTGACCGTCCTGAAAAGGTGAAACTGAATGTTGCTCCACTGAGTTTGTTCAAAACTCTTATTGTTTCTCATAAATACAGTATGTAGGTCAACAATGCGTGCACACACACACACACACACACACACACTGTCACTGGAGTTTAGTCTCTTCCTCCGTCCTGCTTTCTCCCTCAGGTAGCAGGAAGTTTCCGTCTGTAACAGAACGCACTCAGCTGGGGAGAAGGCAGCAAATTTCAAAACTCGTCTGATATGACTTTCTCATTTCCAGGTATCAGCAGGTGCCCGTGGTGCTGGTGGGGAATAAGGTGGACCTGGAGGAGGAGAGGGAAGTGTCCCCCAGCGAGGGCCAGGCGCTGGCCGAGGATTGGGGATGCCCCTTCATGGAGACGTCGGCCAAGAGCAAGACCATGGTGGACGAGCTGTTCGCAGAGATCGTGAGGCAGATGGACTTCTGCCCTCTGCCGGACCGGAGAGAGGCGTGCTGCCCCGCCTGCAGCGTACAGTAGCAGCCCTGCTGGAGGGGTGATGGATGGGAGGACGGTTAGGAATTAGGATGCAAATGAATTCATGTTAGATAGATTGAAGACGGAGGGGTTTAGAGGAAAAATCCACACTTTTTAAAACTGTTCCGTATCTTGCAGTGTAGGCCTGATCAAGAGGCATTCTGGGAAATCTGGCATTGTAGGAAATCTGAAATTTGACTTAAACACGCATCACTCCTCAGACACAGGGTGGATTTTTCCCATGAAAGAAAAAACCTCCCACATTCATCACCCTGATTAACAGGAGCAAACGTCCGGGGTTTCCCAAAGGCAGCACGGTGCCAAAACCATCTTAAAAGCCATCGACGAAGAGGATAAAAAGTGCGAAGTGCTTTTTGGGAACCCAGCCATAGGTCAAAGCAGGGATGGCAGTGTGCTCCAATGTCCTCTTTCTTCTGCTTGTGTTTTTCTTTTTGCACTTTTTGCGACTTTTTTGACAGCGCAAGACCAGTCACCAAGTATCTGAATGGATGTCAAGTAACACCACTGTGAACGAGTCATACTGGATTTCACAGCAGGCCCGCCTAACTATGAATGAATGAAAACATGAACGAATGTTCAAAAAAAGCAAACCGCACCTTTGGGGAAATTCACTCCGAAGATCCCAAATGTTGACATGCTGTGGATGATGTGTGCATGACGTTGTACTGTCACACTGACATCGAGTACAATCAATCTCACCCAAAGAGACAGCATTAATCAATCAATCAATCAATCAAACAATCAGTCATTACAACATACGGACACTTGTCTTTACACCTTACAGATGATACAAATGCCTTGTTACATTGTATGAAGTGAACATCAGTGTCAGTGTAGAGTTCATTTAGTCACATCGGTTAGTGGTTCAATGTGAGAAACACTTATTTTCAACAAAAAATAAATCTTTATGCACATATGTGTCAAGCGTATTTATTGATGAATAACCTTTTTTATGTGAATATAATGACAAAGAGAGTTATATTTTCGTGTTTTCAGTTGTCCGGTTGTCCTATCTTTGTGAACGCGATATCTCAAGAGCATCTTGAGAGATTTTCTTCAAATTTGCCACAAAAGTCCACTTGCACTTAATGATAAAGTTGTTAGATTTTGGTGCTCATAGTTCAAAGGTCAGTGTTACCCAGTGGTGACATGTAACTAAATACATTTACTCAAGTGCTGTACTTAATCATTTTGAGGTTTTTATTTATTTATTTGAATAATTTTGACTTTTGGGGTGTTTTATCTTATTTGTTTTTGATGGGGTGTTTGATTTATTTTTTTTTTTTAAGTTCTGTTTTTTTTCTTCTATTTTTTATGATTTTAGCCCTAGTTTTGTGTTATTTGGGTGTTTTTTTCTCATACTTTTGAGGTTTGTGTGTGTGTGTGTGTGTGTGTGTGTGTGTGTGTGTGTGTGTGTGTGTGTTTTTTTGTTTGTTTTTTTTTTGCATTGGGTACTTTGACTTTTAATACTCCAGATACATTTTCCTGATTATCTTTACTGACTTTTATTTAAGTAACATTTTCAATGCCGGATGTTTACTTGCAACAGAGTGTTTTCACAGCGTGGTATTAGTACTTTTACTTAAGTAAAGGATCTGAATATTTTGTCCAGCACTGCTGTCACCTTGCATTCATTTCATTATTGTGAATGCAATATCTTAAGAGGGTTTCCTCAAATTTGGCAAAAACATCCAATTAAATTTAAGAATGAACTGATTCGAACTGTGAAAGTCAGTTTGACCTCACAAAACGTGTTTTCGTACACTAATTATGACAAAATTTCACACAACTGTCTAAATGGATTTAATGATGAAGTGATAACATTTTAATGATATAAAAAAGGTCAAAGGTTATCTTGACTGTGACATCATAATGTTCCGCAAATATTTTTTTTTCTGGCCACTACTCAACACCATAACTCAGGAGCAGGACGGGAGACATTCGGTCAGACACTGAATTGTTGACTCTAATCTCGAAACTGCTGATTGTTTAGATCTTCTGTGCTGCTGGGGAAAGATGTGTGTGAAGCATCCTTATTTTTACAGCCTGTAATTCTACTTCTTTAATTTGTAAAAGCAGTTCCTCCTGAGTGTCATTTACAACTTTTGAAGTTCTCTCTTCTTTCACTTTAACCTCCAGAGGTCATTAGTTTTGCACTCATTGTGAAAATAGCCTTTCAGCTTTGCTATTTAGCGGTAATCTGGCTCCATCTCGGCCTGCGTCGAGATGATTTATGATGTTTTGGTCCTGCGGCTGCGTTCCCTGGCCGGGCGTCCTGCTCCTCCTGCTGCTGCCATTAGTGCCAACACTTACTGCTGATTCTGGTCCTGAAAAATCCAACGAGCATTTGTCAAATTCGGAGTGCCATTAGAGTCCATTAGAGGATGAAATTGGGGACATGTGAGACTTTAGAGCCAAGATCATAACTTTGGATTGGATCCAATCAGTATAAGAGCAACGGTCTTTCAACACTTAGGAAACTGAGACTCTGGTAACTCGGAAATTAATTGTGGAGGGATATAATAAATACCAAAACTTTAGCACAAGTGCCTTAAGAAATATCAAATATGTATTTGAGATATGTTGTTAGTTATTGATTATTAAAATGGTGCTGATAGAGAACATTTTTATTCTCTTTATATTATATCTGCAGCAGTGATACTCAACTCTGAGCCAAGTCTGGCCCTCAGTAGGGTGCGGAGTGGCCCCTTAACCATTTTGTAATTCACAATAAAAATAAAGTGATTCATAATGGGAATTGTTTTTGCACTTTTAATATACATAAGGTACCAGAGTGCATAAAACAGCATCAAAATAGAGTTTATTTATCCAAAAAAAAGTGTTTGTGTAGGATCCCCTGCCCCTCCCAACAGAGCACCTAATATCCTAAAATCCTTGAAACTTCCTAAAATCCTAGACTCATCCTAAAGTCCTAGAAATGTCCTAAAATCCTGGAAATGGCCTAAAATTGTAGAAACACCCTAAAATCATAAAAAAAATAAAAATAAAAATCCCAGAAATGTCCGAAAGTCCTAAAAAAGTCCTGAAGGCAAAGTTGAGTATTCCTGTGTACAGAATACAGAGTATTGCAGTGTCTCTTTACATAAGCCTCATTGAAGTGAGTGTCAACAGCGACACCAGCTGTCATAAACCGGAACAGCACCTCCTTCTCTCGGTCACGCGGACCTTTGTCGCCACTCGCTTTGGTTCCTACCCGGACTTAATATTCGTTGCACACCAAACAGGCATGGCGTCCTTCACTCAGAGGCGCAAGTGACACACATTCATTAATTTGACCTTTCGTGTCTATTTCATGCTGTTTTTTATAAAAAATCTTCTCAATGGCGACCAGGACCGTTTGTCAGCTTCTCCAGCGCCGTGAGTATCTGTTTGCTAGATTAGCATTAGCATGAGAGCTAGCACGGTGTAGATGACAGTTCGTAGCTTCATACAGCTAAAGTCTGGATAAACATTTGGACATTTTCTACTTTATACCGGAGAAAGACGTGTAGTGATTGACATAAACGATGGCTTTGTTTCATTTAGTGCTTCACGTGGCTAAACGGTTATCCGCTACGTTAAAACGGGGGACAAACGTCAATAATTACAGTAAATTCTGCAGCTGTGTCTTTTCCTGCTACATGTTGACATGTCTGCCGTAGAGATGGTCTTATATTAGGTTTCACATTTCCAACATGGTGTAGAAGTAAGAAATGTTCAAGTTAATTTATTATTGAAAGTTTTAGGATGTGTTGTGGTTTATTAATTTGGGGTTTTAGTTTCAAATGCGGCAAAGTTTGCAGCCTCCTTCAATACACTGCGGTAATTTCGGTTCGCAAGCTGCTTATTTTCAGTATTTTTACACAAAATGGCTTAAATTTTTCTTTTTATTCTGCTTGAAAATTATTTAATAGCCACCAGCCACCAACCTAAACCTCGCTACCCGTATGATAAAAAGCATGACCTTAAATATGACCCTATATTAAGCTGCAATGGCGTCCATGAAAGCGGACTAAACTTGGCTGTAAGGGACTGTTCGTTATTCAGTTTAGTATATCTTAACTTGCACATACAAATGTATAGAAATGACAATAAAAAGAAAATTAAAATGTTTAAAAACTGTGCAGGAGAGGTTATTAGCCCAAATGGCTTATGGAGATGCAGTTCCCATTAAACAAATATAATCATTTATAAAGGGGAAATGTAAATAGGTTGCATAGTTAATACAAAATTTAAAGACTAACCATTGAGTGCCCACATCTCTTGGTTTGATTTCTTGCAAAAACAAGGGGAGAGGACAATAAGCAACTGGGACAAGGCCCAAAAATTTCTCACATCTCTGATTTTGAGAGATGTGAGCATTTTTAAAAGTGCATCCCTCTTCTCTGCTTGAATCTGTCCTTTCTCTCTCCTTAAATAGGCTTTGCATCTGCAGCAGCAGCTGTGCGTCCATCAACCGCTGAGATCCGAAGCCATCGCAATGCTGTCTTCTCCAGAGAGCAGGCCAGGCAGAGAGCTCTGTACCCTCGCATCGAGAAGATCGAGGTGTCCATGCAGGGCCCGGGACTGGACGGTACACTGCTCATCATGAACAGAGGAATGTCCACTCCCCTGAGCTGTGCCAGACGTGAGTGACAGGGAGATTAATCTCTGTGTGATTCTTTGACTGAAGTGTTTTTGTACTTAACACAGTCAACGATCTGTGAGAAACTAAACCTCTCAGCTTCATTTGCATGTATTAATAATGTATAACTACATGTTTTACTATAAATAAGTGCTTGTTTTGCACTCAGATGAACTCTCTGTGTCCCCCCTCAGACCTGACGGAGCATCACGTGACAAACTCAGCTCTGGCCCTGGTGGACGGGGAGCCGTGGTCTCTCCACCAGCCGCTCACCAACTCCTGCTCGCTCACTCTGCTCACGTTTAAAGACAGCGATCCAACACTGGTCAACCAGGTACTTTAACAACAAGAAAGTATTTTATTTGATAGGATTTCAGAGTGCTTTAGATGTTAAAGAGTCTCCTGCATTTTCTTTAGTCATATTTGCACTGGACTAGTATTACTAGGTGACCTCATGTAATTTTGAAATCATCCCACCATCCACGACTGTTTTTTGTGGGGCGTATTCACAAAGGGTTAGCACAGTCTGTATTTACTTGAATGTACTGACATTATAACCCGGATATGATGCATTGTCATTTGTAACTGCACTGAACACAGAAACACAACACTATTAGCTGTGATGCACAGTGTTAACCCCATGCAAATAAGACTTTTTTATGTAGAAAAGTTGAGAAATTAGTAAAGTAAGGCAATTTAATGAATTTTCAGTAGAAGTGTTGAACAATGAGTACATTTTGAGATGGGTAATTGTAATTTCTTATTATGTTTAATTTAGTACATGATAGAGTTTTTAAAAACTGAATGGCGTTTTACACAAGTTCAGCAGAGTCCAACAATCATAATTGCCTGATGGCCCGCGGTGTGTGACATTAGTGACATTACTACGTCTGCTCTACTCTCCAACACTTCTCTCTGCTAAACCTGGGTCGAGACAGACACAGACAGGCATGTTTACTTCACAGATCAAATGGCGGTTAATCGAGTGAGTAGACATGCAAAAGAACAATTGTTGTATCTTGGAGGAAAAAAATTGACTGTTTTAATCATTATGACTATGAGTTATCATACTCCGTACAAACAATACTTGCATGTCCATATGTACATTAACCCTTAGGGACTGTTTGGTGCATTTTATGCATTTGATTATTTTGGCTGTGTTCTTGCATACAGCATACATTTTGGCAAGACTGTATTTTTGTTTAATCTTGGAATATCCACCTCAGCTCCTACTGTAAGTCTAAAATACACGGTTTAAACAAAATTCACACTGTTGAGTGCAAAAAATGTTTTATAGCCTGATTTTGAAAAGCACATTTTCTGTGCAGAGCGATACAAGTGTGTATAATATTAAAGTTAGTTATTAGTTGTTATTACTCATGTGCTTCTAATGTAAGTAATAAGGGACTAAACTTGGTCCTCTCTCTGTGTATATGCTTCAGCAGAGTCCAGCTGTTTTTTTTACAGATAAGCTACTGTTTACTGATTACAAAAATATTATGGTCATGTGCCTCAAAGACATTTTGTGCCCAGTTCATCCCTTAACTGTTTCAAGGCTTTAAAACTCCAAGGCTTTAAAAATCTCTTCTTTTTTTTTTTTAATATACACGTCATTGTGATGAATGTTTATTGCAATAGGAAAATGAATAAGTGGTTAAAAAAGAGTTTGAGACGTTCCCCTCGTTTCCCTTCAGGCTTTCTGGCGTTCCTGTGCTGCCTTGCTCGGCCAGGTGCTGGAGACGGCGTTCAAAGACGATTTTACTGTGGAGCTGCTTAGCACACCAGAAGTGCCAGGTAGAGATTTTGTTTCTCTTTATGTTTCCAATTTTACCCTGGCCAGCCATCAGAGAATCCCTCTCTGATGACGAAATCTCTGCCAGAAACTTTTGAGGCAGAGCTGGAAGTTAGATGCAGTTTTTCTGTTTCTGTAGGTCTGTTGTGTTTGAGTTTAACTGTTTAGGCTGATGAAATTCCTGCCAGGTCACAGTTATCGCCACATGCATGTTGGAGTCTGATGAGAGATGGCGAGGTGCTAATTTGTTTCCATGTCATTTGTTTCCTTGTAGTACTCTCAGGAGCTTTCTGCTGCGACGCTGCGCTCGACCCTCAGCTGGACTCATGGACTCCCACAGAGGTAGGTGTGTGTGTGTGTCTGTCTGTGTGTTTCTTGTTGCTTACTTGCTCGTATCTATTTTCTAAACGCCAAATGCAGGTTAATTGTTGGCAGTGGCGGGTAAAATTGTCCAGCTATTCGCCACTTTGCTGAACAGAGAAAGCCCACAGCAGAAAGACACCTGTAGAAATGTATGATTATAGAGCGACATTTGAAAGTGTAATGTTTTGTTTTTTGTGTAAATATTTCAAACATTGCATGACCACGTTCTTTACTTAAATAATGTCTGAAAGATCTGCATTTTACAAACAACAAAGTTCATTTCAGACCCTGAAGCAAACATTTTTCAGTATTGACAACAGTGATATATAAAAGTGTCTGTTTCCATCAGCACGAGTTTCTTCAAACATGTAAATGTATTTGAGATGTTTTTCTGTCATCCTTCATAGATCTGCTTTAACACAAAAAAAGTTGCCTGTGTGATAGAGTAACATAAAGGAATACTTCACCTGCAAAATAACCAGCTGTATATCAAATACTCACTCTGTTTTCATTGAATTTGTTAAGACTTTTGGTTTTCTCGTGGTGAATCCAAAAAATGTAAGTAAATTTAAGTAAATGGGAGACACTTTAACAGCAGCAAAACAATATCAAACATCTGTTTACAAACTCTCACGCAACTCATTCAATATAGTCCAAGTCTTATTTATCCAGTCATATGCTCAATACTTCCTGTATTTTGGCGAAAACCTTAGGATTTAAAAAAACGTCAGAACAAACTGTCTCATGCAGGGCCAAATAGCATGCCTGGGCACACATGCATTAATAGGCAGAAATGTTTAAAATTGTACTATTTTGGCTCAAAAATGGTGTTTTGGAAGTGCTGAGGATCTGACTGGATAAATGAGACTTGGAGACTCGCACGAGTTGTGTGAGAGTTTGTCAGCAAATGACTTCAGTTCATCAAGAATGTTTGTTTTTTTGGACTCTCCGCTCACCGTGAAGGTATGTGATAAAACAAAACAGCTTAACACATGGTGAATAGTTCATAAGAAAAAATGTTCCTTTTGCAGGTGAAGTATTCTTTAAACACTAACCTGAACGCTGTTATTTCTGCGGCACCTGTCACCATCTACATGGCTGCAGCCACATGAGAACTCAAACCATTAAAGAACAGCAAAAGCCAGTTTTCAGCTGATTATAAGTTTCTTTTTAAAGTGATATTCCACATGAAACCCATCTTTGGGGATCAAATACTCAGATATTGTAGACGTCAGAGAAAGTTGTTAAAAGTCTTTGGCAGAATCCAGAGGATATGTTCAGAGACACTCATGTTGGTTTGTTGAATTGGATTCCAAAAGTGACGTGATTTTACACTGACAACACATAACAAGACCTCGAAACCTCTCAGATTGTCCTTCAGTCATTATTTGGCCTCAAGCAATCATTATTTTAGTGTTGTGCTTACAGGCTCCTTTACACTTTGCCTCTGCTGTATTTAGCAAAAATTAGACTGTTAGAGAGACTTGTTGGGTGTGTTAAATTTAAATGAGTATTTATTTAAATGTGTGTTTATGTGTGAAAAAGACAGACAAGAGTGTGACTTTTTTATTATCACTTTTTAATGAAGTCTCTACTTGTCACCAGCAGTTGCTGAGGGTGAGGGATTCACAGCTTTTATTTGTTGGATTTTGGATCTCAAACTGTACCTCTTCAAGTTTTGGTTCGCTGACGTGGCTGTTTTTTTGTCCCGCCAGGAGTCGTTGCGGTCTCTGACCCGAGGGGCCCAGAAGCTGATCCACCAGGACCTGGCGTGGGAGCCTCTGGAGGTGGTGCCCTCTGTGGCGCTGGAGGTCTTTTCACACAGCAGGTAAACTGACTCCTGACTGAGCAGCAGGACTGTTTTTGTACCTTTTTCTTGCATCATACCTCTGTCCTTTTTTGTCTTCTTTTCTTTGTATCTTTGTTTCCTCTCCCTGCAATATCCTCCCCAGTGTGCTCATAAGCACATGATGGCGTTGTTGTTGAGCTTATTTCTCTGTGTCTCTCAGGTGTAAACAGGAAGAAGTAGAACAGAAGGCAGCACAGAATCCCAAAGGCAAAGTGATGCTTCACAGGTGACTTTTCATGCACACAGTTTAGTTTAAACTTCAGTTTGCTGCCTGCATGTTTCCACTGTTTTGTCTGCTACACGTCACATTTTATGGATCTAAATGAGGGTTTATATTGTGTTTTCTCTCACCTATACTCCCATAATCATTTATGTTTTTCGTTTTGTAGATGTGGGGATCATGTGCTGCTGAGTGCGGGGCCCCTGGTGGCCAGGACCGGCCTCTGCTCCCAGTACGAGGTGACGGCCCTCCACAGCCTGGGCGAGGGACACTCAGGCCTCCACCGACGGGCACAGGGTCTCTCCCTGCCTCTGCAGCTGCAGGTATGAATGTGTGTCGATGACGGTGGCTAGAGTTGTCAATTGTGAATATTTGAAATCGTTCCAAATGTGATTCTGCTTTTTTTCTGCTATTGTCCGAGAAAAAGTCATCAGCATCATGTTTGTTATAGCTTTGTTATATTGGTCCTATGCCTTCAATGTTAAAAGTATCAAAAATGGTATTAAGTAAAGATGTACATTACATTACATTAGTTTCTATTTTTTCCAAACCAGACAAAAAAACTGAAACACCCAATTAAACAATTTGTGTTCTTGACTTGGCAAAAGATCATGTTTTATAATAGGACGTGTTCAATCCAGCACTGTTTGTTGTGTCCCGGGGGGATGAGTGTGTGTGTAGGTGTTTGCTTGTAGTTGCAGCCTCAGCGCTGTCTACAGTACTGAAGGGGAGACAAACAATTGACAGACAGAATTTGTCATTTAGTTTCGTTCCTGCTTGCTCTCTGTGGTTGTGAGTGCCATGTTCGTGTGTGACTGCTCTCATTAAATAATTTATGCCAAAATAGGTTAAATATCATGATTTATTGGAGGAAACCAAGCAGCTTTATGTTAAAATCAGACATTCAGCACCCCCATGAAGCCCAAATGAAATGATCCTTTGTTCCATAATAAAATTTTCCCACATCTGTAACATTTGGACTGTGAGGTTGGTTGTAGAATCAGGCTCCTTCGATCGAACAGTCAAGTATTGGGGTCACCCCTGGTCCTATGGGGATCTATTATTTCATATTGCAGCCACCATACTAGCCGTCATTATTCCCAATCAAAAGAGAGATAGAAGTGTTATTTGAGCAATAATGGAAAGGCAGGCCTCTTATACCTGGGAGTGGCCACGTATGAGGGATTTCTGGGAGGTGATAGTCCACGATTTCACAGAGGAATTGTGGATTCAAAACCTCCAGATGATCCACTCAACTTTTGAAGAGTAATGCGATGCAATAACACATCTTGTAGCTCCTGCTGCATCATGCCTAACTGAGCCAGGTCCTACTGACCAGCGCATAGCTTTTACTGCTTTCTCGCATCATGTGACCTATGAACGCAAAAAAAGTGTTTCCATTGAATCGCCCAAAATACCACCTCATGTGAGCGTAAAAGCATTTTATTTTTGTTGTGATAAATGGGAGAGGTTGGGGGTTTTTTTTTCGAATTTGAGGGTTAATGGAACCTGCCTAATCCTCGGACTAACGCATAGAAACAACCAGTCACATTCGTACGACTAGTTTAGAGTCCCCAGTTCACTAAACATACATGTCTTTGGGCTGTCGGAGGAAGCCAAAAAACCGGGGTAAACACGGGGAGAACCTTGAGCCCTCTTGCTGTGATGTGATAGTGCGAACAGTTACATAAAACTAATTCTACCAAGATTTCTGTAGCATGAAAAATGTCAGATTTAAAGGTGAATATCAGTTTGAAATGTTATCTTGCTTCAGGCAATTGCAGGTTTTAATTCCACAGTCAGAAAAAAAGTCCATTTTTAAGTGATTGTTTCACAGACTGCAGTGGTTTCCCTCTAGATTCTCTGTAAAACCGCGCTGTCACAGAACAGATTATACATGACATTTGATTGTTGTTTTCATATCAAAGCTTGTCCTTTGTTTGGCACAGTAAAAGTTGTTTATCGGTGTCTCCATGTGCCTGTTAGTCACGTTGTCTCCGTCTCTGCAGGCTCACCACACAGTCTGGAGGAAACTGAGGCAGCGGGCAGAGAAACTGGTAAGAACAGCAAACACTTTTTTTAACCACACATAGCCGTCCAACGGCAGCGACTTCAAAGCTGAAGCACTGAGGCCAGCTCCGTGAAGGAGGGCTGTTTTGGGGCAGTGGTCTGGTGTAGATGATGGATACTTGTCCAAATGACTGCTTGCTCCACACTGAGCCAGCTCGTTCCTGGCTGCAGCCATCATTTCCGATTTCTTAAAGTAGCCAGAGGTTAGGATTTAACACGGCTATTTTTACGGCTTCGCGTTTATATTTTGGCAAAAGCAGAGAAAGGAGAGGCAGTGTGGGCTGCAGTCTTGAGGAAAAAACAGGTCTCATCCTCCTCATGAAGGACAAACTGCTGTTTTCTGAACTCGACTTCAAAGACACAGACACTAACTCGAGATCCAAGGAAGAAGTATTTTTAAATCTCTCCAGGTTCAAGGCTCTCATTGTAGACGTTTTACATGGTGACACTCTGATTGATGCAAAGTTGAATCAGCTCTGTCTGAGCAAAACCAAGTTTGACTCTAAAGGAGAAGCATAAATTCTTCAAATCCAAACTAGGCTACGAGTTAATTTTGGATGGAGCCATCTAGGCGAAATATATTTTGCTCCAGCCTTCCTGGCATCCTCTGTGCATCACTGATTGCCTAATGAGGAAAAAAAAAAGATGTACTCATTAATAGACACACTTGATTTGGCAACCGATGACATACTGTGCTCTGTGGCCTACATTTTATTTTCACAGAGATTTTGTCATTTAGGGAATTGGAATAGCACTTTATTAAAGACAAAAGTGTGGACGTCAGAGTTGGACCGACATTAAAAGTGGGGGAAATTTGGATCACGTCTTCCTGGAGTTTTTACAAGCACAGGATTAGCATGCAGACCTGCTGCAGGAGCTACAGGACACCACTTTTATGGTCTTAGAGGACACTGTTCCATAACATCACCTGACATATTAGTGTTTGCCCTGTTGTGTGTGTGTGTGTGTATGATGTGTATAGCGAGCATGTCATCCTGTCCTCTTTGTCCCGTGTGTTAACATAGAATCACTACCACTAATCAGTGCAGGAGCTATAAACTTAAAGACGGCCAGAGCCTCTGAAGGTCGTTCATGCTGCAGCATTTTCACAATATGAGGACAAACCAAAGCTAGTGCACGTGATGCTGTTCTCTTCAACAGCTCACACTGAAAGAGATCATTTAAGACCACGTGGATGTTTGCATTATTCCCAGGAAACTATAAGACGTCAGCTTGTCTTGTCATGCAAATAAAATATCTCTTTCGTTTGGAAAAACTGCAACAGATATCAAGCAGGATTAACCCTTGGAAACCTGGATCCACATCAGTTTTCTTTTGCTGCATCCAGATGTCTTTTAAAAGCATTTAAACCTTTGATTCTTTGATCGCTTAAGAAAAGGTCGGGGACAAAGGCAGTGAGCAACTTTGGAAGAAATGTCCCAGAAATTGCAAAAAATAAGTAAAACATGACAAGAAAATCATCTGAAATTTTGCTTAAAAGAAGGAGAGAGTGTTGAGAAAACTGTCTAGATAATTTTATACTTAAAATCCTGTTACAAGAAAATGTTACTTTATTTGATTTATTTTAAGCCCCTCCTTTAGGTTATTTCCTTGTTTGTTTCTGGTTGTAGTCTCCTTTGTTATTTTCAGGTGATTTGCTTTTTAATATCTTGCCAATTTTAGGGCCATTTGTTAAGTTACTCATGGCTGTCTTCCCATGTTTTCAAGACAGTTTGCTCAGGTTTCATAGGGTTAACACAAAGCTTTTTCCCAGTGTGGTTACAGATCTGTTGCATTTGATTGAGCTGCTGAAATGTGGGCGTGCAAGTTAAATGCAATTTCAACGATGATATATGATATGTAATATATATTAGTGCCAACAGTAGCAGTCATGTTGTAACTGAAGGGTAATGGACACAGCGACAACAACAGTGCTACAGTGTGTTATGCTCTGCTGCAGACGGAGCTGCTGAGAGCACCTACAGTGTCCCACTCTGTTTTACACAACGCTTTTGGCATTGAGGTTGTCAATGAGGAGGAGTAAGAGGAAGAGATGAGTGATTTGGAAAACGGGGTTTTTGCCCACTGATTTCCATTCTCCTCTCATCTCTCTCCATATTTCTGGGTTCGTTGCTGCCACAAATAAACAGTAAAGTGTGTTTTCTTATTAGCTGGGTGGTTAGCTGGTAGCACATTTAATTGTACAAACTTTTGTAACTTTCATTTTTGTTTACATAAATGAAGACATTTCCGCCATAAATCGGTGCATAAAACTTCACCAGAGTGCAGGAAATAGTGTTTTATGCCCAAAGTTTCCAAGGGGAGGATGCCATGCTTCATATGTGTCCCCACATTGCTAAAAGAAATTAAAACATACACCCTTGTCTAGTGTTACTTCTTGGTCTTACTATTGTAGTTTGACTAAAATTTCTCATAGAATGACTTTCATATGTACATTGTCATTTTTAAAGCCACTGTTGCGACACTCCACAGGAAAAGAAGAGGAATCTTAACTTGGACAAACCTGCTTGGAGTAATTTAAAAGAAACTTCATTTGAAAAGGCTACCTTCATTTCAGATTCTTAAACAATTGCAGTGCAGCAGTCAGTATCCATTAAGTGTTTCTTTGTTTCCCCGTATATACACAGTATTGATTAATTAGCAGTTTTTGCAATTTTAGCAAAGAAGAGACGTTGGACTAAGGTCTCAACACATTCAGACATGTTTCGAACAAATCGGTGTTAGCTAGATTATTTAGGATATTTAATCTGCAGGTAAAATATAAAGAGAGCTCTGAAGAGTTGTTGCAGTGATCCTTCACTGCAGTCAGTCTTTAAGCTGTGATAATTGTACAGTTTGCCCTTGTTTATCCTTAAATAAAGTTAGAAAGAGAGAAATGCAAAACAAATTTGATGTTTGAGTATCAGTACAGCTTGTTTAGTATTATTACATTGGCAAAAAACGAAGACACGTTGCTACTTTTCCCAAAACGGAAGCTGTTTTGTTTAAAAAAGTCTTTGTTGTTGCTTCAGTTGGATTAAATTTGTTGTGCAAAGCTAGCTCCAGTTGGACAAAATAACAGGAACACAACACTCCCATCTCGTGCGGCCCAGTGCTGTGGTCCTGCAGTGACTATTTATGAGACCGCTCTGGTTAAAGTGATATTGATCCAGCTTTCTACTTTTAAGGCCACGATGTTGTAATATGTTACATTGCAAAGTTGAAAGGTTTGTGTTATTTTGTCCTCCCTCTGTGTGTGCTACCGTACAGAAGCAGGTTTATAAAAGCAGCGAGGCGTGGGCGGCGTGTTTTCTGAGCCGGCTGCAGGCGGTAGGGAAGCATGTCCCCTGTCTGCCTCCAGCTGGCGCTCAAAACACGGCCGCCCACGCTCCAAACAGATGCCTCCACACCCCTCCAACATCTCTGAAGAAATGTTCTTTTACAGATTATTACTGTTACGTTATAAGACCCTCACTGAAGACAGAAAAGAGGTTAAAGAGAGGATATAACATTTATTAAAATAATCATCAGTTTCGGAATAGTTTTGAATATGTAATATTTTGGGTGTTGTTTAACTCTTTGAAACTAGCACAAAGTGGTGCAGTCTCATTCAAAACATGGGGAAAAAGGCAATGATCAGCTTGGTAATAAATTATCCACAAATTGAATGAAAGTGGTAGATCTAGAGAATGAAAATGGTAGATCTAGAAAAAAAATCTTTTTAAAAAAAGTTAATGGAAAAAAATGTCTAGGGAAAAAGAAAAATGTTGAAAAAACATAATTAAAATTATGTTAAAAAATTGTTGTATTTTTTTAAGCCCATTGTCAAAGTTTGTTTTTTTTTTTTTGTTTTTTTTTTACCAATTTCTTGCTAAAATTTGGGTCATTTGCTCACTGCTTTCTTCCCATGTATTTGAAAGAAATCAAGCCAATTAGCTTAGATTTCAAATGGTTAATTTATGTTTTGAAAGAACTCGTATATGCAAAATATGCTCCTTGTATTGCTAATTAAACATCAAGTGCTGCGCTTCATGCCCAAATCGTATCAGACATGTCCATAAAACCTTTGTCAAACAACAATTAAATGCATAGAAACTTGTCAAAATTATAACGTAAACGCACGTCAAATTGCACTGACATCCATATATTTATGCAGTCTGGTCTGTTGGCACATGCAGCTAGTTGGTGATGGAAATGTCTTATGAGGAAGTTAAGTTAGAAAGCGCTAAAAGTTTACTTATCTGCAAATACCTGGGAAGTGCCTGTTTAATAATGTATGGCATTATTGCTATATAGGCTGACTATATAGGCTATCTAGACAGGCTTTTTACTTCAGTAAAATTTTGAAAATGGAATGAAATGTTCTGGAAAAGTTTTGAAATTGAATTAGTAAATATGTGTAGGAACCTGAATTATGAATAGAATCATTAACGTGGCTTTATTTGTACAGGTTGAGTTGCCGAGACCTGAAGAAGCGACTCCACCCTCTCTTCCAGAATCAACTCCACCTCCGACCAGCCAGTAACAACCTATGTGTAACCCTTCACATACACATACACACTTTCACATGTATCTAACTGTATTATTGGTTCAATAAATGTGTAAAAATATGTGACAGATCACTCCCACTTAGCTCATTCTTACGGAAACGGCTCCAAATTGAAGGGAATCGTTTCCACGTGACCCCATTCTCATGTGCGTCAGCAGTTTGCCCAACAACAAACGCGGAGTGTGCGTGCGTGTGTTTTGGCTGAAGGTCAGGCAGCAGTGCAGCTGTTGTGTCTGTCACTCATTAAACAGGTGGCTCTCAATCCTCAGAGTGTGTTCTGAGTCAAGTGTGAGCACGCCTGAGGATTGGAGCCATGAGGCACTTTGTTTTTCCTTTTTTTCCCCATGATGCCAGGCGTTTTGACACATTAGACACAACACTCCTGCCAGGGATCGCCCTCTTCTCATGCAACAATATCCTCGCCACTCAACATGATCAGTGTAACGTAGCTCTGATTAGGTCCCACTTTCTAATAACATGCCTTGAACCCTTTGAAATACTGACATCACTTTTCTTGTGCTGCCTTCAGACACTTTTACGAGTATTTAAAGCTTTGAAATCTGAGTAACTTGATTGATTTCTTTCGAAAACGTGGGGGGAAAAGCTTATGAACATCTTGGCGAGAACTGTTCTGCAAATTACAAGAAATTAGTAAATTTGGAATTTTTTTTCTAGTCATTTCCTTTTTTTCTTATTTTCAGGTAACTTTCTTACACCTCCCTTTTTTCTAATTTTTGTGTCTTTTATTCTGAAATTGCTCATTGCCTTTTACCTGTTTATAAATCTATAAATTAATTGTCAAGCTAGTTAGTGCTTATCACGCATGACAAGCGTTTGTGTTTCTAATGTTAGTTTTAATTGCTGATTTGATGCATTTAAAAGGGCTTGTGATGTCGACATTGACAGCTGTGCGGGCGAATCAGTGTGCCGCTGCTCACAGTTGGGCCAGACAGTTTATGGGTTGAAACTTGATACCACAACTCCACTTTCCCATCGCTACTGCAGTAGTGAAAGTCAAATTCTTCCAGATTTTTTACTTCAGCTGCTCAACAGTCCAAACTCTGTTGTTGTATTGTATGCTTCATATATTTCAATGGGACACAGGTTTAGACTGCAGGCAGGCCGGTCTAGTACTTAACTCTTTAACTGCAAAGCCATGCCGTTGTAGCATGCACAATGTGGCTTTGCATTTTCATCCAGACTTAGACTGGATGGCAGAACATGTTGCTCCAAAACCTGTATGCACCTTAAAGCATTCATGGTGCCTTCACAGGTGTGAAAGTTAGAAATAATTCCATGGGCACTAACACACCTCCATACCATCACAGATGCTTTGAACTTTGAGCTGGTAACAGTCTTAATTGTCCTTTTCCTCTGTAACCTAGAGGACATGACGCCCATGATTTTTAAATGTGGACTGGTCAGACCATAGCACACTTTTCCACTTCATGCCAGTCCATCTCAGATGAGCTTGGACCCAAAGAAGTTGACGGTGTGTCTTGATGTTGTTGATACATGGCTTCACTTTGCTTGGTTGACTCTTAACTCACTGACAATGGTTTCCAAAGTCTTCCTGAGCTTATGTGGTAATATTTTACACGATCATGTCAGTTTTTAATGCAGTGCTGTCTGAAAGGTTGAAGGTCACGGGCATTCAAGATGGTTTTCAGCCCTGCCCGTCACGTGAAGAGATTTTACAGGATTCTCTGAATCTTTTGATCATATTATGGATAAGGAAATCCCTAAATTCCTTGCAATTGTGGGTTAATTTTTTCCCAAACTGTTGGACTTTTCCATGTGTTTTGACACAAATTGCTCATGCTCAGGACGACTTAGCCTTTTCAGGATTTCCCTTTCTTACCCAATAATGGGAATATAAACTGTTACCAATTAACCTGTTTACCTGTGGACTTTTCAACGTGTTTTTTTTTTAGTATTTCACAACTTTCTCATCTTTTGTTGCCCATGTCTCAACTTTTTTTGGAACATGTTGCAGGCATCACAAAAAGAACAAAGTCTGAACATTAAATGTTAATGTTAATTGAAAATAGGTCAAAGATTTAGCAAATCTGTGCATTCTGTTTGTATGTATTTTGGGGCTGTATTTGCAGACTGCTGATACCAGAACTACTTGCGTCCGTGACCTCCTGGTGTCTTTAGACGATCATAAATTCATGGATTCTAACTCATCGAAAAAGAATCTATAAATTATGAAAGGAATAATTCAGTATTTGAATAAGTTAATTTCCCAAAATGTTGGACAATTCCTTTAATCCCTTTTTATAAAGTATTATGGCCAATGACATGAGGACTTTTATTGCAGCTCACCAGACTTTCCCCCCTCCCCCAGTTGTGCGTTATGCAGGGTTCCCACGGTCATGGAAAAATCACATTTTCCAGACCTGAAAAACTCATGGAATTTGTGAAAATCACTCAATGTTTTGGAAAAATCATGAAAATGTGTTTTTTGTAATAAATTAAATTACGGTAATGTAACACATTGGAAAATATAGTTTCTGTGGCTGATAACCTAACAAAGCTCTAACATTTGTTTACATGTGAAATGTTTTGGTTACCTTTTTGTTTATTTATCATGTGCATTTCTTAATTTCCTCCCTTAATGTCTGCTCACTAGGCATGTTAAATCATTTTTAAGCACTTTGGCTGCAGGAGAGGGCCACAGAACTTTAAAAGGCTGAACAAAGTTTGAATCTTATATCTTTTAAAAATGCAGAGACACGTGGGGCAAGAAAAAAAAGCTTATTTTGTGTTTTTAACTTTTGTCCATGACAATCTGTGGGAACCCTGGTTATAGATCCCTGTTTGACATTCAAGCTTTTGTGTGTCTTTAGACAGTCACGAGACGCGAGACAAGTAGCATTAAAAAAACCCTTTATGTTCAGATTATCCAAAGAGCATCCTCGTGTTTCTCTTCTCAGTGACGGGGAATCTTTTCCTGCATTTAATCACAGTCTACCGTATCACTCCCCATCAAGACACGGCTGAAGATTGAGCAAAGCCTCGGGCCAGAAAACTTAGCCGCTGTGCAGCTGTTGCTCCCACTCAAGCATCCTACGACCGCCACCACTACCCCCACACCAACACACACTGACAATGTGTGAGACACACCCAAGGACATATGCCTCGGACTCGGAGCACAGTCACACCACCAGCACTGATTGAGATGTTTGAATCAGTGCCCCGAATTCCTCGCTGCTGTAGTGCTTTAGAGATGTTTAGGAATGACTGCTGTGCCTCTGACGCTGCTGCTCAAACATGATTAAATTTGAATAGCTACTAAAAACACTCTGAAATAATGCATTCCTAGAAATGAATTTATTATGTGTTTCCGCTCTCCAATTTTTGCTGAAGAGCTGGCAGAGTACGAGGTCAGTGGTGAAGTCACCCCAGAGGTTTCCTTGTTTAATTTCCAAGTGGAAGGCCTGATTGGAGGCAGTGAATGTGATTTTTAAGGCAGTCTCAACTTTGGCTTATCCAGTGTTCAGCCATAACACTTGTTTAGTCAATAGTAATTCACCGGGGAGTCATTGATCTGCAGGACTTAGTCTGTTTTCTCTTCTCTCGGCACAGAAGAACTGCAATTACCCATCACTAATCAGCAACTCAGCTTCTCACCATGAAAAGTAATTGATTGTTCTGTATTTCTCACCTCAAATGTGTTGCTTGTAATCTTTATCTTTCACCTTTTTTTAATAAATAGGTCATATTTCATCGTCATCCTTCATCACCCACAAACCACCATATCCATTTTAATCCATATCTAAAAACTGCATACAAATAATAACCGTAACAGCATATGGAAGGATTCCAAAAGTTTTAGAAACAAAAAACACACATTCACCCAGGTGATTCCCATGCAAAATTCGCATTAAAAAATAAAAAAAAGTAGTAGCAGTAATAGTCAAACAGTTACATTTTAGATGAAGACTGCAAACCATCAAAAACATACCCTTCATAACTGGATACATTTATAAAAAGATGACAAAAACTCCACTTTGAAGTAATTGTATAACCCTACAGTTTGTTTTTGTGATCAAATTTTTATTTAATTTTGTGCAGAGTAAAATAATACATTATAAATGCATGCTACATCTCATCCATATGTTGCCCAAATTCTGCAACTGTTTTAATCAGAAATTCTGTTATAGTATCTGAAAAATTTTCATAGACACAAAATAGGAATACAGCCCATTACCAATCAATATTACAGTAACACTTTGTAATAAGATTAATGGAGAAAGAGCCACAAAATGAATGTAGGAAGAGAGATGAATAATGAATAAATAAATAAGTTTAAAAAAGCAACTCTAAAAATAAGTGTTAAGAAGTGTCTTTTCTCCTGAGGCAGGTCCTTATTTTAATATTTCTGTAACTTGTACATCAGTCCCTGAATTATGAGAAACAGTAAATATTTCTGTTTGGAGGAAAATTTGGGCGTAATATTTGGTTTATGTGGATTTTACATAAATCCGGGGGCTCAATCTGTGCCATCCGTGAGGTTGATATTTAAAGATTGTCCTAGGGTCAAACCGGGTCCCATCTGGACTAAGGTATGAAGCGTGCCACACCTTGTTGCCATACCCAGTTGTTCCCGTTATGTGGCAGTTTGTCAGTGCAGTGCGCGTCTTGGACACGGCGCTGCGCTCTCGGCGCTCCGCCGCTCTGCTGTCTGAAAGCTCACCCCGCCCTCCCTCCACCTCCATCTCCACCTCAACCAGCTCCGAAACCACACAGCAGGAGCACAGAGGACGTCCATCCGCGTCTTTCATAGTAACCGAGCCACATAACCAGCCGCACTCCTTAACCAGGGCACCGGCGGCTCTCACCGATCAGTCCCGGAGCTGCGCCCCGCTCTGCCGCTCGCCTGCCAGCCGCTCCGCGCTCCGTGCCGCTCCGCCCCGGGTCGGTCCGATCGCTTCCCCCTGGAGAGCAGTTTCTTCCCTGGAAGCTGGATGAATTATTGGAGAGTTGTGAACAAGTGCGAGAAGACAGCTGAGGCTCGGGATCTGCCTCACCGCTCCGGCCAGGGAACACGACACTCCGCCAGAGTTGTGGACGATAATGGAGGGGACGTCCCTGTATCTCCCTATTGTTATTTTACTCATGCAATGTAAGTGGCACATGGAAACTATTCATTCAGGAGAACTAACCGTGTGTGTGTTTCCCTACTTACCTCCGTGAGATAAAGCTTAGGAAAAAGATGATTACATTTGATCACAGCTTCAGTGTACTTAAACCGCTCTGGTCACTTTTTTATTATAAGGATTTCTCTTTTTTATTCTAACCGTCCATGGATTTCCTGGGATCCATACTGGAAAAAAAAATATATATATGTCAAGAGCCGTTAAATGAATCACATTAGGGCACTTAGAGGTCCCTGGAGAGAAGTCCTATCAAATTGGGGTCCCATGTGATAAGATTTTGATTCCGGGATCTCCAAGTTAAAAGATTTTGGTTGTATCAAGACCAAAATTCAATGGTTGTGGACCACAACTGAGGAGATAACTGGAAGAAGAGAAATCTTTGGTCAGAAAAATTCCACCTCATGACTCTTACTCACACTTATATAGGGAATTGGATAATGAAAATTAATTTATTTTCTATTTATTGTTTTCTATTTTTGGGGGGACACCCCCACCCCCCATGGACCCCTGGTTGAGAACCAAAGCTCTAGATTTATTTCATTTATTTTTTTAATATATATATTTTTAAATTGGGGACACTTTATTTTATTTTATTTTTATTTTTTCAAACAAAGTCATTTTATTTGACTTCTCTAATTCCCCAGTTGAGATGAACAGCTCTAGATTTATTTTTTTTTTTTGTGATGCATGATATTAATTTTATTTTATTTTTTCCCAATTTGGAGACGCTTGTTTTTTAAGTGGTTTTATTTAGTGATATTTGTGTTTGATTTTTCAAAGAGACATTTGAAAACATGGATTTGCATTTAAATTTCTGGTGGCAGAGTTTCATATTTGAAAGATTTAAATGCATTATTTATGTAGTTGTTAAGTGTTATTCCGCAGTCCTCCAGTTCAGTTAAAGCCCCTCTGTGAGGGCCGGCTGTGCAGCCAGGCTTGGTTCCTACAAGTTGGCCCTAAAGTTGTATTTGGCCGGGTGCCACACTATGGGTGTGGGCGGCATGTTGGTGGCGGGTGGGCACCCGTTTTTTTGGCAGTAGAGGTGGCATATCTGTGCATGAGGTCAGCAGTTGGATTACCACCAGAAACCTCACACTGTTTCTCCTCGTCGAGGTGTTTTCATAGCGAAGATGTTACCAGGGGACTGAAACCGGAAAATACAAGTGGAGACAAACATGAGAAATTTGTTTGATTAAGAAAAAGGCGGCTAACTTTCCCTGATTGAAAGAGGAAGCCTTTAGGACTCCAGGGGAGCAGCGTGAGATGGATGTGATGAGACAGTGAGAGTGACGCAGATTTTACTCTGTGTTGTCCACGTTTTGCCACCTGTCAGGCCACTGGGTCACGAGTTCACAGAGGTGTGTGTGTGTGTGTGTGTGTGTGTGTGTGTGTGTGTGTGTGTGTGTGTGTGTGTGTGTGTGTGTGTGTGTAGTCCCACTGTGACAGTTATCACTCATCATGTGGCACAAAGATGTCAACAGTTTAACAGAGCAGCTTGAGCTCTACTGAACGTCTGTGGAGTGTATTGTTTAAAAAAAAAAACAGAAGGAAATGTTTTGGGTGGGTCTCTGTGGCAAGCTTCCTCGATCTGAACCCCCTCACACACACACACACACACACACACACACACACACACACACACACACACACACACACACACACACACTCACACCGTGTCTGCCTGAGACAGCTGTTGCTCACAGGGATACAGTTGCACAGAGAGGCTTTGTTTGAATGGAGAGAACACACACACACACACACACACACACACGCACAGTCCTCCCTGTTTGTGTCCGTACCCACACAGCCTTGAAACGTGTGCCGTCCACATTATCTGTATCACACAGCCGGACAGGATATGCACCACGGGTCCATCTCTCTTCCTCTTTCATTTGTCCTGTTAATTTGAATAAGTGCCTTAATTATGACTGCGCCATGCTTTTGACCTCGCCACAGCCCTGCCAACACCCACCCCAGTCTCTGTAACACTCTGTACGGACCACGTAATGAGAGTAAAGCTGAGTGCCAAGGAGCGAGCGTGCCATCTTTCTATTTTTTGCTCAGGCGAGAGGGTGGCTGTCCCTCAGTGAGTTTGAGCTGTCGCAGTGTTTGGTTGATGTTGATGCCATGCACGAGGTGTGTGTGTGCGCATGTGTTTGTCTGTGAGCCTGTCTGTGTTGACGCCTTTGTCTCGATTTTCTCTGCGCTTCAGAGCCACAACAGGCCGTCCGCAGAGGCATTCTAATTACCTTATCTGATGCCATGTTGGAGAGCCATCAGAGACCTCCTGCTGTGAGGCACATGAAAGACTTTTTTTTTTTAAAAAAAAAAGTCTATATTAGCAATTTTCCAACAGCCTTATTTGTTTGTGATTCATACTCTGTAAAATGATATTTTTGGCACAGCAGATCATGTTAAACTGAAGCTTTAGGCCATAAATTCTGCTGCTCAGGATCCCAAAGATGCTCTGCTCAGCACTCAGTGTGTTTCCATGATGTGAGAAAAAGTCGAATTATTGTGTTAGTCCGACTAAAACTGGACTTTTAACATGTTAGTCCGATTGAAATAGTAAGTTGAATTTGTCAAAGTCGGACTAGCACACCTAGATAATGCAGTTGGGGATCAATTTACTTCTTATGCATACATCTCAATCGAACCTGAACTGGTCTAGGCGTTCTGCGCATACTCCATAGTCCCCACGCCGGCCTTTGACCCAGAAGTCAAACAGCATAAATTCATAGAAGAAAGTCGGAAAAAACAAAAGAAAAAGAGAGAAAACAATAAAAGACGAGGGTTTAAACATGGCAAGTGCAAGAGCAAAAACCACACATGATGAAATGAGCAGCGCTGAAAAGTTATTCATTCAGTCAGGGCTTGTAAAGTTAAGACATTAGTTCGGTCTTCACACCTTATGTTCATTTTCATCCTTCTTTAGTAGGTACTCTTTTGCCATAGACTTCTCCAGGAATGGTTAATGCTCCCTGTATCGCTCTGATACGTCCCAGATTTGCTTTGCAACAACTCCTCATTTGTTTTCTGCTGCTTTATCGCCTGCATTCTGTCTGAGGAAGAACTTTAGCTCCAAATGTATCTTGTAAATGTGCCAATAAGTTGCACTCAAAGGAGCTACAGACCTTTCTTCATGCTTCCAGTTGCGATCTTTTATTGTTCCAGCATCTGCCCGAAACAGTTTTTGGATGGGAAGTTTTGTGTACTCGTTTCCCATCGCCTTGATTCAAGTCATTTGCCATTTGAACATGTACAGGCAGTACAAGTACATAGGAGTCTCACGTTACTCTCAGTAAGAGCTCCACCTTGTCATCGGTACAACCAAGGAAATCTCTGGTGGTTCTGTTCGCTATATCTATAGTATATTCTGTAATTACCTAACCGAAGGAAGAGTAGACAATCTGTTTCCTGTTTACATCCGCACGCACATGCCAGGTGCACATGAATGGACATGTGATATGCATTTTCATGTGATAGTATGGATGTAGATTATTTCCGAAACAGTGTTTAAACACTTGTGTGGACAGAGATCATTTTCATTTTAAAATGCAGTTTTTAACAAAAAGTTGAGTGTGGATGTGGCCTTAGTCCATGTTGCATGAGTATCGTTTATATACATTTTTCTGGCTGTCGCTTTCATTTAGTGCGATTCTGAGATTTTGAATGTTTGTTCTTTTCTTTTACAAACCGGCCAAAACCTAGAGCAACTTCACTTCTTGTGCGGCTTTTCGATGCCTTTTGCAAGTATTCAAACCTTGGAACCCTGAGCATATTGATGCGATTTCTTTCCCAAAAACATTGGAAAAAAGGCAATGAGCAACTTGTTAAAATGTTCCACAAATTGCAAGAAATAAGATTGGATTAGATTTGAAAAAAAAAGATAAAAAGCCAGGAAAAAATGTTGAGGGGAAAAGAAAAAACTAGGGGGAAAAAAAGTTTAAAAATATTATCATTATAATCTGTCCCAAGTTTCGATAACCTTGTTTGCCTGATTTTTACTTTAGCTTTTCTTTTGTACTTTTTTTTAAATGACGTTTCAGTTGCATAACATGTATATCAGTGGTCAAATATACAGTGTTTCCCCTCATGCAGTAGCACATTCCCACAGATAAAGAAAATTAAATTAACAATAACAATAATAATTCTAATAATAATAACAGATTATAAATTACCAACATACATTAATAATTTATTATGTTTTAAAGTAATAATAATAATTGCATAAATAATAAATAAAAAATAGAATAGTAAGTAATATAACAAATATCAAATAAATAAAATGGAAATGTAAGATGAAAGGCAGAATCAATACTTATCCATACAACATTTCCTTTTCAGTCAGTGATACATGTTTCGTTGGAAATGAAGTACATGAATGAGTCCCAGATGTTGGTTGATGTTGATGCCATGCACGAGGTGTGTGTGTGCGCATGTGTTTGTCTGTGAGCCTGTCTGTGTTGACATGTTGTGATTCATGTTGAAGTACATGAATGAGTCCCAGATTCAAACTCTTTTTGTTAACCTTTCGCAGACTCTCCCACCCAAGATGTGTCACCAGTTCCTTTTTCCACATTCCAAGTCATTTTTGTATTAACTTCTTGCTAAGTTTTGAGTCATCCTGTTCTTCATTGCCCTCTTCCTATGTTTTCAAAAGAAATTAAGCCAATTTGCTCAGGTTTCGCAGGGTTAAATCCATGCATCTACTGGCCAATACAGCCAGAAAAAAACCTCTCCATGTGAGAAACACCAGAGGCACGACACTGAAGTGCTCAGTGGGTCAACCTCTGGATGCTGGCACACATTTGTCTCTAAACATGAATAACTGTTGACATGTCGGACAGGAAACCTTTATTTTTTAGGAAGCTGCACCATGTTAACATTACCCACCATGCACTTGTGAAATGATCCGAACAGGCCATGTGTTCATTGTCTGCCTCGACGCCTTTGTAGTTAATTGAGGCCATTGAAGCTGACAGTGTGCATAGTAGTGGAGCACAGTGAGGCACGACACAGTGGGCAGCGGGACCTCACATACAGAGCCTCTTTGCTCTTTTTTTTTTTTTTTTGATGCGTGTGCTTTCGTGTGCATCAGTCAGCGCAGCGGTAAAGTGCGGACATGTTGTCAGCCCTGCTCCATTTCTTTTTTTTCTCAAAGAGACACCCTTCAAGGTGGCGGCAGGCCTGGTCTCACACTATGTGACAAGAGCTTCTTCCATTCACAGTCCCACTGTCTGAGAGGATCTCCCTCGCCTTCAATCCCACTCTCTCTTTTATTCATGCTTCTGCGGGTCTCTGCCCCCCTCCGCCGCCAACCTCCACCCGCCTCCTCCACTCCACTTCATTTGTATTCTATTCTTAGGGCCGCTCATCTCTCCTTTGTCGTCCCTCCTCGTCCCTTTTTAATCTCATTGTATCTCCCTCCTTCGTCATGTTCATCCTTTAGTGAGACAATGCTCCTCAGAGGGTGTCGAGGTATGCAAGCCAAGGCTACGATGATAATCCTGTTACACTGCCGCAAGTCAACACATGGCAAAGCGAGGGGAAGAGGGAGCGTCTGGAGGGAGAGTGTGCAGTTTTAATTCACTTAGCTCAAAGTTTGACCAAGTGAAGCTGGTGTAAATTGAGCCAACTTCAGGAAAAGCTTTTTTAAAAAAAACTTGATGCATTTGGGAGATTCCATTATTATTGTATAGGCTGTTGTTTATTTAAAGGTTAATTTAAAAATAGCTTGAAATAAGAGTGAGAGAGACCTTTAAGGTCCACTTATGAGCTCCAGTTTGAATGGTCATCCAACATGGCCGCCTTCCTGTTCTTTGACACACTTCCTGCCCTTTGTCTCAGCTTGCCCTCCATTCTTCCACGCCTCCCGTCTCTACATGGGAGAAAACTCCTGTAACTTAATTTGCTGACAATGGGCCGATGCAGGAAGTCACTGACAAACAGGAAACTGCTCACGGTAATTTTAACAGACGTGTGGTGAAGTATTGCTAAATCTGTGCTCGCCACGCCATTTGCAGAAACAATGGCAGGAAAAGTAAACGTGTTTGTGAGAGTGTGTTTTCTGGGAAGAAATTAAACTTTCAGGAATATGTGAAGGTGACATCTTCATTACGCCAAATTAAAAGTTTGTTTTTCATAGCCCTTAATGTTCTGAGGAAGCACCCTTGAGGCCCATTCAACATTTATTATGTAACTTCAAAAATGCATGGCCTTCGGTCTAAAAATCTTTTTCCCCTTTTCATAAGTCGCAGACCTGTGGGAGATGTTATAGGCTTTGGTGCAGCAGCAGAGAGTGTTTACTGTTTTCCTTTTTTTAAAAAAAAAAAGAAAGTTCATTACACATTTTCTGGTGTCTCCCATATTCCAAACCTTTTGCGGTATTTGTTTCATCTTCATGTGTATTGTCTTAATTTATTTTTTTCCCCAGATTCCTTGTTGTTCCTTGCCTTATGGAAATTTACTTTTGGCACAAACATCCACTTAGACTCAAGCATGAACTGATTACATTTTCTTGTCAAAGGTCAAGGTCACTGTGACCTTGCGGCTGTCTCATACTCATGAACATGATATATAAAGGCCGTGACACACCAAGCTGATAGTTGCCCTTCGGCTGCCACTGAGCGACTGCGCCCCGTGACGCCGCGGTGTGTTTAGCATGACAAACAGTTCAGCTCAGCGCACATGATGAGAAACGGTGGCATATTCACAGAAATGAACAATGTCAACAAACAGCTAAAGTTAAGAGTGAGGGAGCTGGAAACAATCTTGTTATATATGAGGTCAGATAGTTTTTCTTCTGCTATTAAACTTTTAACAGAAACGTTTCCTAATAGTTTGTGTTGTTGTTGTTCACTGGCACACAGTAAATATGCTTTGTTCTTTCTTTGTTTTGAATGATGAATATAGACAACCACCATCTGCTGGTATGGAGGGGAATCTCCTGCAGGTGCAGATGTCGGTTTGGTGTGTTTCTGTGCATCTTTTTGGCTGAGACACGTCGATGTCAGGTGACGCAGCAAGGGGCTTCAGTCGCCGCTAGTTCTCACATGTTGGCACAGTGTGTCGCTGCCTTAAGGGACACCTCATAGAAAAACGTCCACAATTTGGCACAAACGTCCACTTGGACTCAAGCATGAACTAATTCGATATTGCTGTCAAAGGTCACCGTGGCTCTAACTTAGCTGTACGCCTAATATGACAACATTTCACACAAATGTCTAATATGATTAAATGATGAAGTGATGACATTTTATATCCAAAAGGTCAAAGGTCAACTTCATTGTGACATCACAATCTTCTGCAAAAATATTTTTTCTGCCTATTATTCAACACCATAACTCAGGAACACAAGGGGAGAAATTTGCTTAGGTACTAAATTGGTGACTCTAGTCCTGAAACAGTGCTGATTGTATCGATCTTTGCTGCCGGGTTGAAGATTTTTTTAAGGCATTAATGTTTTATAACATGCATGTATAATTTGTGTGTCTTTGGCACCTGGCACAGGAGTGCAGACAGACATGAATGTGAACTTTGTCCATCTCACTGAGGCAGTGTTTTACTGTTGTTACTGTGGGCATGTCACTAACCTGCTTTTCCCCTCAGGTAACCTTCACCCACGCTGAACCTGTATTTAATAACAGGACGACCAGACAATAATCTGCCCTGTAAACCAATCAGCACACAGGAAGGGTAGCTCCTGCTTCCTCTTCCTGTTTGGATGTGGCGTATCAGTGACACACAGACGGCATGGGAAACAAACACAGACAGTGTGCCGGTTGCTCTTTGCTAATGCCCCCTCATACATCAGGTTAATCTGGACAAGCCTCCGGTGAGATGCTCGCTGACCTTGTCCTAACCTGCGCTTAAGTAAACATACGCTGCTTAAGCCGGCGGGATTAAAGCGGAAGAGGGAGTAATCCTGCCCTCACTTCAGATCTCCTGGAGACTCCAGTTGTGTCCGCCTCAGACAGTCGACCAAAGACAGCCATTAAGCATTCTCCTCTTGCAGTTGGCGGGCAACGTGGAGCACTTTAACCAATTCACCTTGCCCCCTAATGGATGACAAGTGATATTGCGTTCTGAAATGCTCTCACCCCTCTTTTTTTTCTTTTCTATCTCCCACTCTCCCTCCTCTCCTCCACCAGGTTCCCCCTCTGCTCCTGTCACCGTGTCAACCAACCAACACAAGGTGGAGGTGCACGAGTTCTCAGGTGAGGCAGAAAAAAGCAGCGGCTCATCTCCAGGCCGCCTCGTCTCGCAGCCGAGTCATTTTTACCCTCAGGAGCTGCTGCTCTATCAGATTCTCTCTGACAGAATAAACCATAGGCTATAAATAGACCAAGCAGTTAAAAATGCCACTGATTGAAGGCTTCTGCCATAAATATCTCATTGGCTCTCTGTCTTCAGATGCGGTGCTGTCCTGCACGTTCCGCACAGAGAGAGACCCGAACCCACGCATCGAGTGGAAGAAAAAGGGGAAAGATGTATCGTTTGTGTACTTTGATGGACACTTCAGAGGTGAGAATGCAGCCTGTTGCTGTTTATCCCCAGAGTGACAAACAGGGCATTTGTTTTAATCAGCTTGCGGGACCAGCTGGGAGAGGTTTGCCTTCATAGGATGAGAAAAAAACACCACCTGGATACTGTGAGACAGCAATGATGGATCAACTGTAAGAGATATTTTAGCACAGTCTGTGTCAATAGTGTCAAGGCATAAAATCTTAACCTGTCTCGTCTCCTTGATTCCTCTCCTTTGTGGGTTAGGATGAGGATTTTATGGGTGAAATAAATAATAAATCATACACTAGCTTTCACCCGGTCACTCTCTTTTATAGCCTGACAATGTTCTCAAATATGTCGAGCCTCCTCTTCTTCACAGATGAATTTGGGTTAAAAGGTGGCATGAATGAAGCTTTCACAATGTCAACAAGCGTCTAACAAATTCGTGAAAAGTCACTGAAACCGACTCTTCCACCCACTGGCTGGATTATCCGATTAGGGGTCCCTGGGGCAACAAATTTGCTGTTTCATGCTTGCTGATACATGAGGTACAGTACTGTGCAAAACTGGCAGGCCTTTGTTATCTTAGCATGGATACAATTATTGTTTGTATTTATTTCTCAGTAGTCTCTTAGGTTTAGGTTTGGTTTATTTAAAGAGGGACTGTGCAAATTAATAAATACACAAAGTATAAAAATGCCAGAATTAGCCAGGAAGCTATTTTCCATCCATAGTCTGCACTAAAATACAACCAGAACACACAGGAAATATGTGCAGCAGTAGCCAGTTTCCATTGAGTTTAACTGTCACAGATTTTGTATGTGATGCTGAACAGATAAAGGGATAAAGACCAAATGTGAAATTTTACAACCAAAACAAAAAGTAGTAAGTGGTTATCATAGTTTTAAACTGGCTCATAGTAACAATTGTGTTGAGTTTGAATGTACGTTGTAAGTAAGTAAGTAAGTAAGTTCCAGATAGATGCAGCAGAAAAACTGAAAGCAGTGATGCAAATATTTTGACTCATGATAAAACTTATCTGAGGCATAGTAGTAAGAAATATAAAGATCTTTAATCAGAGAGCTGAGCTGGTTTGCAAAGCAACTGAATCATGCCACATTTGACAGATATTGGTATCACTTTCTCATAGGGGCCAGTCTTCTTTCACACACCGATCAAAACAGACATTCCCATTCTCAAAAATCATCTGATCGAAGTACCATGATAACGTGTCAATATTTTAGCACAAGTCAAGACAAATAAAATATAGTGTAGTGTATGGTGTATGTGAGAGTATGCCATAAATAATGATCTAACTATAATTTTCCACCACAGCAGTTTTTCATAATTCAGTATTCGTCCAGGAAACATTGAGCATAAAGCAATCACTTGAACATGTAGAATAATTACTATGTGAACAATTTAATGAAGTCCTGAGGTTTGGAGGCATGTTGCTTTTCAAGACTTTATTAATGAAAAGAAACCAATGCACATCTCTTCTCACAGATAAAGGTTCCAGTCCCACCTAATGAAATGCAATGATGGGTGGATTAACTGTTACCTGTAATGTATCTGAGTGCAGATTGATAAACTGTATACATATTTCCTCTATGTTCTGATTGTATTTTAATAGAGACTAAGAAATAAATACGTATGATCATTATGTCCTTGCTAAAATAAAGTTTAAGGTGGCCTGAGACTTTTGCACAGTACTATAAATGTTCCCTGTGGCCTGCGCGTTTGTTTCACTACAGTGTAACCTGCGGCTTCAAGGATTCCTGGAGGTCTTGGGCCACTTTGCCGAATTGGTAATCCAGCCTTGGCTTGGCTTCCTGTTTTTAGGATTTACAAATGCTTTGTAGTCTATCTGTAAGCAAAGCTATTCCTGAAAAACTGACTTGTTAGATGTTCAGACGCAGTTATTGGCAGATTAGCAGATATTGGTTTATTTTTTATTTTTTGATGATATGTAACAACTCATTTGGCTGATGTCCTCCTTTCCTTTCTTCGAGGTTCCTTTGATGGCCGGGCGACCATCAACGGGGCCACGGTGACGCTGCAAAGGGTGACCCAGGAGGATGCTGGGGAGTACCGCTGTGAGATCAGTGCTCCTCATGACACCGTCAACCTGGGCGAGACCAACGTCACACTCAAAGTCCTGGGTACGACTGAAAGAGAATCAACAATTAAAGGTTTTAGGAGATTGGCTTGTATTTCCAGCTTTTTCTTGTTTCTTTAACTTTTTCTTTGTACTGTCCTGCAGTGCCCCCACAAATCCCATCCTGCGAAATCCCCAGCGGGGCAGTGACGGGCTCAGTGGTGCAGCTGCGCTGTAGGGACCAGCAGAGCATCCCACCTGCTACATACTCCTGGTTCAAGGACAACCAGCTGATCAAACCGCCACGCCACGCCAACGCCACCTACCTAATCAACTCACACACAGGAATACTGGTGGGCAATACACCCGTCTTATGATATGAAAGTTGACTGTTATATTGTGTACATGTGCAGATTTAGGATATTGGAGATTTTTAAAAAAAGCAACTAGATTATAATCTCATCCTTATTGTAGTTATTTTCAAACTTATCACACATACTTCATCATAAAAATGTTTTCAATTTTCAGTTGAGTTTAGAGCGCTCTTTGGTTTTCTCCTTCCCTCTCCATCTCTAATGCAGGAGTTTAAAGCAGTAGCCAAAGAGGACACCGGTCGATACAGCTGCCAGGCCTCGAACGGAGTGGGACAGCCCAAGAAGTGCGAGGGCAAGCACATGACGATAGGTCTGTGTGTGTGTGTGTGTGTGTGTGTGTGTGTGTGTGTGTGTGTGTGTGTGTGTGTGTGTGTGTGTGTGTGTGTGTGTGTGTGTGTGTGTGTGTGTGTGTGTGTGTGTGTGTGTTTTTCTATACTTCCTCCTGCCTCTTCACCACAGCTTTCAGCACTGCAGAAAATCAGAGATGCAGTGGAGAGGAAAGGCCTCCGAAAACCCATTTCACCCTGTTTCTATAATCTGAAGCACCTTAAGGACTGACCTTAAAATTTGAACTTCTGTACCCTTTTTGGGACAAATTACATGGTCTAAAATGAGGCTGTTTTGTTGGAAAAGGTCATTAGCTTTTTAATGAATTATATAATGTACTCTAGGTTAATGCAAGCAACCATTTTATGCACTTAATAAATTATAGGAAATGTTATTACAGTACAGGAGAAGGCATTAGACGGAGATACATTAAAACATGGCCTTCGTGTTGACATACGGAGACTTAATGGTTACCACAGTTAGGAGTTCATATATTTCCTCCTCTTTTGTGGGGTACGGCTTTAATAAATTGAAACTGGAGAGCATCCCGATTGGTTATTTGGGAGGAAGCGTCAAATACTGGACAAAAGTATTTGTACCGCGTTTGATTTGTACTTGTATACAGGGTTCCCACAGATCCTTAAAAAGTCTTTAATTCATTCATCTAAAAATAAAGCCTGGCATTAAAAAAGTCTTTAAAAGTATTAGATTTAATTTGCATTAAGCTGTAGGAACCCTGCTTGTATGTGTGATTTTGATTTATAGCTGTAAACTTTGGACTCATTATTGTGTTCTTTGTGTACTTTTTCAACCCAGAAAATTGACTTTCAACTTGAAAACCTTATTTTTGGCTTCCAAAATGTGATCTATTTGTTCAGATATTTTTTTGAACAATGTGTGTGTTTTTTTTTTTTTTTTTTGTAACGTAAAGTTTCTTTTGTAATATAACCAAGGTCAGTGTGGACCGTAAGGATATATCTTATATAACATTTAAATAGTCTATGTTACTTCTAAAACCCTGGAAAGAAATTAAAAAAAACATATACAAATATATGCACATGCATGTACATACATATAAGTTCAGATATTTCTTAACCGATTTAAATATTTAAATTCATTTGATCAAAACATTCTTACACTTTCACACATTTGAATGTGCTCATATAAATATTTTCACACATTCAGATATGGTCATCCACATCCACAATCCTTTTGTCACTATTTTGACTCCATACCACTGCATATGGGAAACAGACCATGACTCTTTGTCCCCCTCTCGCCTCCAGAGGACGTCAATGTCTCTGCTGTGGTGGCAGCTGTGGTGGTGGTCTGCCTGGTCATCATCATCTGTGGATGCGGGGGACTCCTCTTACACCGTAATGGTTTCTTCAGCCGTGAGTTTGTCTCTTAAGTTAGATTGTTTGCTGTGTTTTTTCAGCCAAACAACCACTTTATCTCCTTGCACGAGCATTAATTAATAGTTTTCTGAGAAATATATAAACTCTGACATTGACTGTTTTCCATCACATGCTCCTCTTGACTCATCCATCAGCAGGACACAGAGGAAGGTAAGAGCTTTGTGATTGCATTAACATCGATGTGAACAAACACAGGCTAATACACCACACACTTAGGATGTGGGGAGGCGGGGGAGGCTGTGGGGGAGGCTGCGTGGGTTGTTGTTGCACTTAGACTGCGTGTCTGTGTGCTGAGTCAGGACAGTATACAGTGACAGCTGTGGTGGTGTGTGTCTCAGTGTGTGTGTTTGAGCCACAGCAGCGCTTGTGTTCCTGCTCGTCTAGTGATTGGCAACAACAGATGTAGAAACCATGGGAAAGGATTTTTTTTTTAATTGATTGCCACTCCCAGGCAGACGTACAACTGTTGGATTCATGTCAAAATGTAGCAAGACAGATGATGTAAAAATGCAGACATTTAAAGGGGGGAGAAATAATCAGTGCCACATAATTATGGAATAATTACCGGCTGTTAATCAGCTAGGAGGGAAATATTGGCAGTGGGAAGAATTGCGAGCAATTAAACTGATTGGATGGGTAATTTGGAATGGATTATTTAGATATTGCAGAGATTGAAGAATGAGACTGTGGCATGACAGAGGGCTGTTAGCGCAAGAGTGGGTGAAAGGACGTTTGGATGCTCGGCCGGTTTTTAACCACAGAGACATAAATGCATGTCCTTGTGTGACTGGCCTAATTCGCTTGACTTTATGTTATTTGATTACTGGCTTGTTACAGCACAGCGTTTGATGGAGAGTCACTGCGGAGCTCTCCTTGTAGCTGATGCGAAAGCTCTTTGTCTAGGTTAAAGTCTGATGCTTATCCCACTGAGCTAACTGGAGCTGTCAGTGTCAACTTCCTATTTATAGAACAGGCTTCTTCACAAAGACTCAAAGACAATGTGACACCGTATCTGATGCACCAATAGTAGGCACAAGTTAACAAAGCAGGGATGCAGATCTCAGATTTAGCTCCGGCTTTTATTGGAAAAATGGTCCGCGGGTGAGATGGATGAACGTTATATCATCCTGAGCAGTGGTCCAATTTTCAACTGTCCTTACAGTGGATGGTTGCTGGGGAAAAAAGAAGGCAAATTTGGGCTGTTTGTCACTGAGATTTAAGATCCTAAAAACAAAACTTGACTTTAAACAAATAAAATGTGCATCTGCTCAAATACACACAGCTGTTGTGTTGCTCGCAATTCTTCCCACAATATTTTCCAATATTTTCCAATATTTTCAATATTAAAGGGTGATAATTATTCCATAATAATGCTGCGCTGATTATTTATCTCTCTCTAAATGTCTGTGTTTTTCCATCATCTGTCCTGCTACATTTGGACATGATGATAACTACAGATGTGTGTCTGCTTGGGAGTACATGGTTTTATTTATTCATAGCTCCCTAAGCTAGTGTTTGAAGTGGATTTTTGATGAAACACTTTGTTTTTTCACTCACAGTGTAAATTTAAAACACTGTGTAAATATGTATAAAAATGAACTTGAGATAATTCAAAAACACAAGTGATACTGTATATATATATATCTTTATTGACTTAATACCCAGTTAGAGCAGATAATCTGTAAAAACCAACTGTGATGCTTCATTTTGGCTCTACTGTTTCCAATATGGTGGTCACAAACTCTCAATTTACAACTAATCATTCCAATAAATTGTGCATTTTAATGAATTATTAATATGAAATTATGCAAAACTGTCAAACAAGGCAGCACTGATCAAATGTAACTTAAGATTCTGTCTCACCTCAAATGTTTTCGGAAACATACAGTATTTTAGTGTACTGTTTAGAAGTGCTGGGAAGGTTACTTTGAAATGTAATAGGTTACAGATTACTAGTTACCATGTTAAAGAGGTAAGATTCATAACTATTTTAATTACTTCAAAGTAATATAATCCATTACATTTAATTAATTTCCTAACAAATGTGTTAAAAAAAAAAAATTTAAAATGTATTTATTTATTTTAAGTTTTGCAATTATTACTAATCTATTTATGTATACACAGCAAGCTGTTCAAATAAATTGCCCCTGGCGGGATTTATAAAGTTGAATCTAAATGCATTATTTCACATATAAACTTTTTAGTGGAAAGATTTTTTTTAAATTGTAATCCAACATTTTGATTAATAATTGTAATTTAATTACACTTTTTTTTTCCTCAGTAACTGACTGATTACAATTATATTTATATTAATTAATAATTTAATTATTGGAACTAGTTACATGCAATCAACATGTAGAGCTACAAAACTTGGGAAACATCTGTAAAAGCCCAAGAACAATAAAAAAAAAAAACCCTAAACCCAACAGGAAGTCCACCAATTTTAATTTTATTAATATTTTTGGCCATTTTTTTGTAATTTATGCTAGAGCCCAACTGATTTTTCAATATACCTATATTATCAGCTGATATGAGCCTTTCACAGACATAATGGAGCAAATCAACCTTGATGCATATTTTTTTCCTTTATGTGTAGATAGGAAAACTGTTCACAGACCGTATAATGCAGAAAATGATGCAGGGTGGTTTTGAAATAGTTGCATTCTATAGTTTGTCCAGCAGATGGCAAGCCTGCAGCAGCGCTGTAAGTGGCAGATCACAACACACACGCGCTAAAATTACTTAGCACATCTCCAGCCTTAGCTCTACATGGAGGAAACACTAACTCACTGCTGCGTGCAGTATTTCGTTTTCACAGGGAGACATGGGTGCATCAGTCGACATTCAGAAAGTAACCCAGACATGCGCGGCGGTGCGAGTTTCATCACTGCTTGCGGTTTTATTTTTTGTAATTATTTAAACTTTTGACATATTTGACGACTCAGTTCAGCAAGATTCTTGAGACATTTAAACATTTGTTTTTGGTCTTTTCAGCTTTATTGCTCTGTTTAAAACATTTGTTAGAGGTAATCAAATATAATTTGCATTACTTTGAATTAAAACTATATATTTTTAGTAGGGTAACTAGAAATCTGTACCACTTTAAGTAATTTGGGTCAACTGTTTCCAATGTGGTGACCAGGTCACAAAAAAAAAAAAATCATAAATGTCAGACTGCGCTGCACTGATCAAATACAAATTAAGATTCTGTTTTAAGTGTACCTTTTGCAAATTTGTGAATCCTAGCGTGGAATGGGCTCTAAGGGGATTAATAAAGTTGAATCTAAATGCATTATTTCACATATAAACTTTTTAGTGGAAAGATTTTTTTTTAATTGTAATCCAACATTTTTATTAATAATTGTAATTTAATTACACTTTTTTCCTCAGTAACTGACTGATTACAATTATATTTATATTAATTAATAATTTAATTATTGGAACTAGTTACATGCAATCAACATGTAGAGCTACAAAACTTGGGAAACATCTGTAAAAGCCCAAGAACAATAAAAAAAACCCTAAACCCAACAGGAAGTCCACCAATTTTAATTTTATTAATATTTTTGTAATTTTTTGTCATTTCTGCTAGAGCCCAACTGATTTTTCAATATACCTATATTATCAGCTGATATGAGCCTTTCACAGACATAACGGAGCAAATCAACCTTGATGCATATTTTTTGCCTTTATGTGTAGATAGGAAAATTGTTCAGACCATATAATGCAGAAAATGATGCAGGGTGGTTTTGAAATAGTTGCATTCTATAGTTTGTCCAGCAGATGGTAAGCCTGCAGCAGCGCTGTAAGTGGCAGATCACAACACACGCACGCTAAAGTTACTTAGCACATCTCCAGCCTAAGCTCTACATGGAGGAAACACTAATTCACTGCTGCGTGCAGTATTTCGTTTTCACAGGGAGACATGGGTGCATCAGTCGACATTCAGAAAGTAACCCAGACATGCGCGGCGGTGCAAGTTTCATCACTGCTTGCGGTTTTATTTTTTGTAATTATTTAAACTTTTGACATATTTGACAACACAGATCTGCAATATTCTTGAGACAACATTTAAACATTTGTTTTTGGTCTTTTCAGCTTTATTGCTCTGTTTAAAACATTTGTTAGAGGTAATCAAATATAATTTGCATTACTTTGAATTAAAACTATATATTTTTAGTAGGGTAACTAGAAATCTGTACCACTTTAAGTAATTTGGGTCAACTGTTTCCAATGTGGTGACCAGGTCACAAAAAAAAAAAAATCATAAATGTCAGACTGCGCTGCACTGATCAAATACAAATTAAGATTCTGTTTTAAGTGTACCTTTTGCAAATTTGTGAATCCTAGCGTGGAATGGGCTCTAAGGGGAATCATGAGAAACTGAACGTCAGCAGGGTACTTACACCACCTGAAAATACTACTTGAACCTTAAATACTGTTTGGAAAAAAAAAAATAAATGCACAGGCTCATCACTGTGGAGGCAGAAACAGGTCTCTGCCTCCAGACCAGTTATATTTATTTTATTATATTTGTTCACAAAACTCAAAATAAGCAATGTAATCAGACAGGCAGGGACAAACTGCTGAAAAGAAAACAGAACATTAGACAAGAACCTCAAAACTCTTAAAGTGTATAAAAATATGCCTTTATTACAATTATTTGTCTTTCAAAAAGGCCTTAAGATGAATTCTTAATAGTGTTATTATAAAAACAGTCCAAATGAAAGTAACCCAAATGAAACCAAGCTGAGGCCACTTGTGGAGAGGCACCACCACGCAGTCACACAGCAATCCTCACAGCAAAAAAAATGGTGCAGCCTTTGTGTCCCTGTGCAGTTACACACAAAAAGTGAAGGAAAAGGACTCACAAAAGGATTGGAACTACTGAGATGTAACCCAGTTGGCTTAAAATACAAAACTACACTACAACTCAGAAAAATATGTCAAAATAAAACAAACCAACAGACTCCAATAAAATAAATCACAAAGGTCACCATTCAAGGGCCAAAACAATACAAATGTGGTAATTCCAATTTAACTCGACACAAATTGCAAACAAATGAGCAAAATAGGACTGAACTAAGAGAAACTAAAGGTATAACAAAAGGCAAAATAATCAAGGAAATTAGAGATTCAAAACTAAGTTAAACATTAAACTAAGGCAAAACCAAAGGGTTTTGGTGTTGGTGAACCTGGAAGATAGAGAACTGCAATTAGCCAGGCTCATGCACTGTCCAACAAAAATGGATTTTAAAGAAACAATAACCCTACTTACCACCACACAGGGCATTAACCAAATACAACTGTCAGGATCACCAAGGCAGGGGGAAACGTCCTCACTACATGTTCATCAAGACTTTAAATAAAGGTTAACATTTGATATGGTTAGTGAGAATGTGCATAAAAATGTGTCTTCAAACATACCTGTGGGAACCACACACCAACAGCCGCAGCAGTGACAGAGTTCAGGAAGCAGAGGAAGAACAATGGGCTCAGGTGCCTTATATAGCCTGGCCCTGATTGAGAGAGGAGGAGGAGTCAGGGCAAGGGTGCATTCACTGACACCATGGTCAACACAGCTTTCTCTAGCACTGAGGGAAGTATTTCCCACCACACTAGGATACCCTTCTGAATTTTGATTCATATTTGATCAGCGCTGCCGAGTGTTACAGTTTGACTTGAGGACACGAGCAGTAATCGACAGGATTGACAGCTGCGTTAAGAGACTCCTTGGCTTTGAATGGGTGTTTTCGTGCCACGAAGCACAAAGAGGAGGAGGAATTATATGGTTTTTACAAAGATTATCTGTCTCATGTACTACTGTGTGGATGTAATGACAGTTTCAGCAATACAAAAGTAATTTTAATGAAACCCACCAACTGTAGCTTTAACACCCAGTAACAGGTCCACAGCTTGCATCCAATCCTAAAAGAGAGTGACAAGATTCAGACATCATATATCAGGGTTTTGGATTGCTGCATGTGATTGGCTCACCACTTGACCCACCAAAGCATATTGTTGAGCTCTGCTGCGCACTGATTGGCTGCATGTCTGTACAGGTGTGCTGCTATAACCACAGCTGTATAAACGTGCACCTATAATTCATGCACATCATTTTTTCATCATAATGTGTATATTTGAAGTGGTAATGAGAGGGTTTGTTGGCGAGTCTGCATGCTGTCATATTTGCAGAGAATTGTCCTCAACATAATATTTACTGACAAACGGTGCAGCGTGCAAACTCGCCAACAAACACTCTCCAAATATACACCTCATGATACAGGAATCATATACACACGTTTACACAACTAGGCTTACGGCTGCACACATGTCACATCAATTTTACTAATTAACCCCCCTCGCAATCACATATTCAAGCATGGTGTGCAGTGTGACCCCAAAATGAATCCCCCTCTTGTTAACCCTTTTAAAGCCACCATGCTGACCCCCACAGGTCATTTTGGATCTCCCAGTGTCACGGTGCAGCCCACATCAGCAGCCAAACCCTGCACAGAACTGAGGACACGTGAGTGAGACCCTCAGGCCGACAGACAGATATGGAAGCGATAATAATCATTTCAGTGTTATACACAAGAAAGGAATACTTTCACACTGTAATGATTACGCTTTGGCCACTGTCATGTCATGTAATCAGCAATAGTTTAGTAAATAACCTCCTGTAAAAGCAAATAGTTGGTTTTCACGCCTGTTTTTAAACAGTCTTAACATACGAGATGTAGAGTGTTAATTAGTTTTAGAGGTGCTGTTAGATTTATTTTACTTTTGGGTAAAGCAAAGCGAACCATTCTGAGTCTGTATGTTGAGCGAACAGTCTCTTTTCTGCAGATTCATATTTAACAAACATCATCATATAATTCTTGGTAAAAACATCTCAAAATTAATGGTAAAAAATAAATAACTGACATTCTTATTTAACAACCATCTATCTGAATCGATTTGTTTTTGGAAATGCTTCTTCGACATTTTCAGTCTGTATTTTCAAGTTGTGCAAAGGTTTGAGGAATTTTGAATTTGTAGTCTCCAATTTTAAACATAAAATAAAAGTTAAATAGAAGCTCTTAAATTCAAGTGGCGTACAACAAAAGTGGTTGCCCACTTTCACTTTGGTGAAATTCAGGCACCAAAATTCACAATAAAAGATTTGAGCATCGAGCTGGCAATGATTATTGAATGCAGCAACCTGATTTTTTGACCCGACTTTAAGTCTTAGAGCAATTTTATTTTTTTTTAAATTATTGAATATTGGACACTTTAAATTTTCTCTGAGCTGGTGCATTCTGAAAACAGTTCCTCAGATTTTCAAGTTAAACAATTTCAATGTTATTTCTTTTTCAAAATTCAGTTTAAGATGTTTAAAAATAGCCTAATTTGCTTTTTTGCCGTGAGTTAGATGTTTGTCAACGAAATACACTAAATCTGCAGCCAGGAGACCAGATAGTTTAGCATAAAGACTGAAAATAAGAATACACAGAACAAATCTGCCTACCAACACCTCTAAATCACTAATTATCACTTTGTGTCTCTTTTTAAAAATACATGCAAAAAATGTATGTTTTAAAGTGAAAATTGACAATTAGCGTTTTAATGGGAGAGGTTATGTGCCAGACTTTCTTAGCCAAATGCAGCGACTTCTTGGACTGTCAGCTAATTGCCTGACAGGAAAGCAGCCAAAGCATTTTCATCAACTATTCCCCTAAATATTTAGCATTTTATAATTAGATTTTCAATTGCAGATCCTTAAAAATCTTAAAAGGCATTAAATGAATTGATCTATAAAGAAGGCCTTAATTGGTATTAAAATGAAGACATGAGTTTGTCAAAAGTCCTATAAATGCTTAGATGCTGAATTTTTTGTTGATTTACCATAATGCTGTAATAAGCGGAATTATGATGGATTTTTATTTATCGTGACAGGGAATGTTAAATTTCAGCTATAAGACCACTTTAAACAGGACCTGTGATTATATTACTCATTTATAATGCTCTGAACTTTTGTTCCATTGCTTCACTAAGTGGATTTGACAGCAATTTCCAAAAACATATTTTACTTTAATGTTATTTTGCTGAAAGGAGAAATGCTGTACTAAGTGGATTTGAGAGCAATTTCTAAAAACATTTTAGTTTGTTTACTATGTTATTTTATTGAAAAAACATGTTGCGCTACGTGGATTTGAGAGCAATTTTAAAAAATATTTTAGTGTGTTTGTTTTGGTACTTTACAGCAAAAGGCACATTTTATTTTATTTTTTTTTTAAGTGGAATAGAGAACATTTATTAAAGACATACTTTAGTTTGTCTACTTTGTTATTTTGTGATAAAAAAAAAAAAAAGCTGCACTAACATTAAAAAAACTGCACTAAAAGGAATTGTGATAAGAGCCATACAAAAAATATTTTGTTTGCTTTGTTATTTTGTGAAAATAAAACATAGAACCCCTGAAGGGACTGTTTGGATGCCGACATTTTTTCTTGTATTACATGTGTATGTTAGCATATAAACTGGATTGATTTTTAACAGTTTGAAAGTAGCTGAAATTTGCATTGTGCAGCTGTATTATCCAGGTGAGCACAAGTATCAGATTGGGGGCAAAAAAACTTGAATGGGAAATTCCTGTTTTTCAGTTCACCTGATTTTAATGTTTTGGCTGATCGCTGTATATCGACTGTTTATCACAATCCCTGGACTCCACTTTTCCATCCCCAGCTTAATATAATCCTGCTCAGCTGGTGAGAGTCAGACTTTCCTTTTTACCCAGTGGGAGGTTTGCCATGTATGATGTGCATTATTTATGCAGGGCAAGATATGACTCAGGATACAGCTGTCCGCCTCGAGTTTCTTCTCCTCTCTGCGACTGTGTCAAACTGTCCAATGTGCTTACCCATGTCTTTGTCTTTCAGGTCCAATGTCAACTACATCCCTCCGCCCCAAGAAGTAAGTGTTTCTTTTTTTCCCCTTGTCCTCCCCACATCCTCTCTCTCCCATGTTGAGCTCCAAGTGTTGACATGAGCAAAGCGCTGACTCAAGCACCAGCAGTTTGTACTTACCTAATGAATGTTGCTGTGTTTTTGATTGAAATCACGCCGCCGTTACCTCAGGAGCCATAATTCTGAAATGAGAGAACAATTCAATACTTAAAGCACTTATTATTCTTTTTTCTCTCTCCCCTCCTTCAGCCCCAGGACTTCAAACACACCCAGTCATTCATGCTCTGAGAAGCTGGCCTTCCTGTGAGAACACATCATGATAAGGTGCCAAACACTGGATTTATTTGCTCTCTGGACTCTGAATGAGCTCTTGATCTTCCAATACATGCTCATTTCAATCTCCCTCTTCCACTCCTGTCGGATGGCAAGGCTTCTTCTTCTTCCTCTCTTACTTTGCGTTGTGTGGGTCACCTCAGTCATTGACGTTTTTCTGCTCTCATGGGATTAAGTTCAGTTTAGTGGCGCTCTGCTCCCCCCTGGTGACCAGATGTTGAATTCAAGATGATGTTTTCTGAATAGTCCAGGGACTAGTTGAGCTCTCTACACACTTATATTCTTCCCTCTGCAGGTCAATCATTTCAACTACCTTTGCTTTTTCTTTTGGTTTTTTTACCAAAGACTGACTGTCTAATTTAAAAGAGGGGATTCTGCTTAAAGCCATAGAGAAAGCATTGTTGTCAATCTACTCAAATGCAGTTTACCTCAGCATCTGCCAATGTTTTGTCTAAAGTAATACAGGGGCCCCGGCTTCCTGAGGGGCCCCACAAGATCCTCATGATCTTAGTAACGATAAAAAAACAGACAAAGCAAGTCGAGGCGAACAGGAAGCCACTCCGGCCAATTCTATTGAGACCAACCCCGTTCCATCCTAATGTGCCTGCATGGTCTTTTTATATATCTACATACACATATACATATAAATATATATATATAGATATATATACCTTGTGCCTTTTTAATTTGTCTGTCATATTTATCTATGGATCACACTTTTTTGTAAAGAACTTGCCTTACTTTTTTCTGTCTTTATATTTTTGTGCCACTGTTTGTCAATGTTTTATCAAAATGGAGTGTCTGTTTTTAGACGGTGTGTGAATGGATTGTTCAGAGTTTTATTTGAATGGTGTATCAGTAATAAAATGGTTTTCTATTGAAAAGCATACTTGCCATTATACTTGCCATAATGATTGGGACTGCGGTTGCGATAGGGATTATGTATTGTGCAAACTAGCTTGATTTCATTAAAAAAAAAATGGGAAGAAGGCAATGAGCAACTTAAGTAATGACCCAAAGTTTGTGACAAGTATAAGAAAATTATCAGAAAAATTGCACAAAAAAGTGAGAAAAGTGAAAAAAGGGAAAGTAAGACAACAACCAAATCAGAACAAAAAAAACAACAAAAAACCCAGAAAAACAAGAACAAAAAAGGAAACTCTAAGAAGCTTTTTTAAATCACAGGTAGCATTAAACATTAACAGTTCACTCTATTATTAATCAGGATGACATAACTTGCATATAAAATGTGGTATTATTCCTTCAAATCATACCATTACATTATGTTTTTATGCTAAATTCTGATTTGCTGAAGTCAGTTTTACACTGCTGGTATATTACAGCAGATGGATTAGTCTTTGGTTATTCATCATAAATAATATTCAGTAAGTAAAATTTATTTCATTGAGATTTGTCCAAAAAACTAAAGTCATTTGCATGTCCCCTTCAATAATGTCAGACCTAATAGTTCTTGATTTTAATGTTTAATTTAAATTAAATTAAATTATCATTCAATAATGTGAATCCAGCCACCCAGCCTATCTTTTTTTAATTAAATTTTACTTTTTAGTGCTTACTCATCATTATACAGCTTTGTGTTCTTTGCAGTTTACTGATCTGTGCAACATTGTTCCTATTGTGATACTTAATTTAATACTCTTCTTTCTTTTTTTAATTGACATTCCTTTTGTAAATGTGTATTTATATAACCTCAAACGTTATTAATGACTCAGATACTTTTCTGCCCAAATTATTTAGATCTTCTCCATGCACAGCTACATGTTTTTGAAATAAATCAAGCACATTTTCCAGGTTTCAAGGGATTAAAGCTAATTTGCAGAATATAAAGTAATTAAAATTAGACATTTACAAGATGCAATATTTAAGTAATTTAATCATAATCCAAATCATTCTGAAATTGAACATTCTGCATAATAGTGTACTAGGTTAGTATATTGAGATGCTTTAACTTGTATTTCTACATATTAATGCTGCTTTTACTATTATAGCACAATGTTGTTATGAGCCCTGTCTGTAGAGATGGTCACGTCAGTCCAATTAAGTGGAGTACTTATTAACCACTCTAAAACTTATTAATTGACAGCTTTTTTGTGAACTACTGCATTGTCATTGCTTTATTATTGACACTTAATGCATCCATTTCATCTCTCCGTCATCACATACATGCTGAAAGCCTCTTCTGTGCTCCCGCAGAGGGAAATACTGAAGCGCAGTGGCCCGGCTTGCAAGACTATACATTAATCTTTCAGGTGCATTTCCTGCTGACAGGCATGTAGAATCAGAGAAGGGTTGACAGATGGCTTTAGCTCAGTGAATGAGAGCAAGAGTTCAGTCCCCAAATTACAGTTTAATATTTAAGAGTGAACACTAGAAATAAAATGCTTTGACTTTCTCAGGACTCCCCACTTATTTTTTTTTAAAATTCAGCCATTATGGACTAAATGGGATTTGACCTGATCCTTGGTAGCAAATGCATTTTCTCAGTACAGTTAAGTGCAAAATTGGGACCATGAGTATATCCAAATTCTGCTACTTTCCACATCGAGGCATATGCATTTCAGAAGAATATATACTTTTTTACTCCTCTACAATTCTCTAAAAAGAAATAAAAATGAATAAAATATGCATGGCTTTAAATTAAACTACCCAACAGGGGTGTCTGTTTTTTGTTTGTTTGGGTTTTTTTTTAAATAAAGTTGAGTTTATGATTTTTTTTCCTGTATTTTTAAATAATTTTGGTGTTCTGTTTACGTGTTATTTATTTATTCAAGAATTTATTTATTTAAATATTTATTTATGCATTTAGATATGCATTTATTTGATCATTTTAAGTTTGAGGCGTTTTTGGGGGGTGTTATTTTCTATTTTTTATAATGTTGAGTTTATGACGTTTTTTATTTTCTTTCTAATAATTTAACTTTTTTGGGGGTGAAACAATAGTCTCATTTTAACGCAAATCCTAAACTGAATTAAGGTGGAATTTCACAGAATAGCAGTAAGTACTGTGTCAGCGTTACATTATAGCTCCGCTGTCACGTGAGGTCAGCCCTGCAGTCTGAGGTCGGCCTGATCATGCGCAGCGCTGCGCAACCTGAGCGCAACTTTGAGGTCCGCGAACCCCTCCTTTCACCAAAACAGTCCCACAATCCACCGCGGTCCTCCACATTTGGATTCTGTACTCTGTGGTGTCAAACCCAAGGTGAGTACTGAGCTTTAAATTAAACGCCATAAAACACGATACCGTACTACAGCTGTGATAACTGTACATACATACATACATCTAAATATACCGAGCGCGTGCAGCGGTAGCATGAGCCGCTGGATCGCTGTTAAAAAGCTGCGTCGCGTCAGCTAAAGCTAGTATAGCGTGTTAGCATTAGCAGGTGTATTGATAGATGAAGGAAGTAAACACTTAATAGAGTTAATGTGACTTTATACAGCTTCATTGTGACTTTAATAATGTAAGTCTACTGTTTAGTTAGTCTTACGGATGTTGCCTATAATGTCGCACTTGTCAATCATGTAGCTAAGTCAATGTCATTCAGCTAACGTTGAGCTAACATGCTAACTGTAAATGCAGCTCGCGCTGTTTAAGTTTGCTACTGCTGTGATTAAAGAATTGTTCACATCCTTTACTTAAGTAAAAGTACCAAAACAATCCTGTGGAAATACTCTGATACATGAAAAAGTCATACATTGTAAATGGTTCTTCAGTAAAAGTAAGTATTTGCAACCAGGAACACACTCTGAAAGTATTGAAAGTGTACAAAAAGTAATTAAAGCTGTCAGATGTAGTTAAACAAAAAGTACTATGTTTCCCAATATTCAATATTTCTATATTGTAGTGGAGTCAAAGTACAACGACTCAAGTAAAGTACCTCAAATGACTATTTCGCTACAAAACGTAACAGGCTTCCCATGAATTCTTAAAAGGTCTTAAAAGAAATAGAATTAATTCATGGAAAAATAAGGCCTTAATTGGTATTAAATTGACTGAAATTAACCTTTCAAAAGTCTTGAAACTGCTGAGATATAGGAAGTCGAATTTTATGAAGATTTTTTCCGAAGTTGCATTGTAAAATGTCAAAATAATTGGTTTGGCTAATTGTTAATTGTATTTGGCTTTTTTTTCTGAACAGTTTTTTTTAAATATGTCATTATGGGAATGCAAGGAGTTGAATCTCACGTGCAGATTGAGTAATACAAAATCATCCAGAAGACAGGCCAGTGTCAATGTCAATGTCAGGTATTTCCCACTTCAGTTGGTAATCCAAATAAACACCTTTATCATAATATAATGTATTCATTGTCTTCCATGTGCTCCACCCTAAAAAGAGTTATTTACTTTTGACGTAAATGGTCTTAAATTTTTCATCAGATAAAAAAGTCATGTTTTTGTTACACTAGACATGTAGGCAAAATAAAATTGTCCTTGTTCAATTTTGGTTATTAGTAAATTGATCTTAAACTTAATTTTTAGCGGCATTTAAAAAAGTCTTAAATCTAACTGGCTTTAAGCTGTAGGAACCCTGCTTGACTAAATGTATTTAGTTTCATTCCATCATGGCATATATACGATACATATACTGTGTTTTGAATCGGCTGGATTCGAGTTAAAAACAAAATGGCAAAGCATGATATCTTTTATACAAGAGGAAGTTTCCAGCCTTCATGCTGGTTTTTTTTGGCAGACATGTCCTGCTAAATTCAGGTTATGCATTTCCTACTGAAGACAAGATCACAGCCTAATGTCAGTATAAAAACAAGTTACTTTGTCCCATCAGATGGCACTTCACCGGTTATTCCAGCTGTCCTCCCTGCTGCGCTCTGCCGTGGGTCTGACCCTGCGCAGGAACATCGGCATCTCTGCGGTGCTCTTCAACAAGGCTAAGGAGCTCGACCCAGTCCAGAAACTGTTCCTGGACAAGATCCGGGACTACAACACCAAGAGCAAGTCAGTGGATGATGCTCAACTGCTGCAAAATGAAATGTCCATGCTTTTTCCAGACATCATGTTTAGATCAGATATAGATAGATAGATAGATAGATAGATAGATAGATAGATAGATAGATAGGTGGATAGATAGATAGGTACTTAATTAAATCTTCACAGGAAATTACATTTGTTACGGCATTTCATTGTTGGTTAACCTCACACAGCCACACATAACATAAAATCACGTTTATAATTTTCCACAAGAAAAAATCCAAAAGTAATAAATACTATGTAGTGTAAAAAATGTCAATGTGCAAAAGTGCAGTATTTAAATAAAATTATTAAAGGTATATATATATATAAAGTTATTGAAGAGCATTCAAATATGGATGATTAGAGTCCAGATTGAAGCTAGCAGATAGAAGCTCAGAGATTCTGGTGAAAAACTTTAAATACCCTTGAAAAATGACAAAAGGTACTTTGTGGCGTCTTCAGTATGCACTAAAATAGAAGTGTCTACTTGATTACTACTAGATAACTGTATGAAACTGCTAATTTGTGGCTTTACTCATTTTATGTAGCCTTAATTTATCTGGTTTTTAAGTGGAATTATTGCTTTTATTTTTTATGGAATTAATGAATTTCAGCAAGGAAGTTCAAGTGTTTGTATGTATTACAATATGTTTGTGTCGATGTTGTATGACGCAGCAGCTTTAAGTCCAAAACAAATTTACATGTGGGGCAATAAAGTATATCTAACCTCACAAACTTGTCGTGGCTCTCCCAGGATGTCTGGTGGCGTTGTGGACGCAGGACCTGCGTACCAGAAGAACCTGTCCGAGGAGGTGACCAAACTGCAGAGGCTATATGGCGGAGGGGACCTCGCCAAGTTTCCTGATATCAAATTCACAGGTTAGTTTGGGCTTTTGTTTACATTTTGTTCTGTGATTATAAAGAAAAGCGAATGTGTTGCCTTAAAAGTGGTAAGAATAAATCAATCTCACACATTTTCAATTATGTCATTTTTATATAACAAGCGGAGGTCTGAACGTTGACCCCAGTTCTCTGATATGAGGAGGAGTTTTGAAGGACAAAGTGACCCAGACAGCCTGTTTCGTCATTGATCCAAAAAAGACAGCGTGCATTCAAATCTGTCTTCTGTAAAAGAAAAGTCGTGACTTTGGGTCGGCTCCAGCACTGGAATGACAATTAGATGTGCTTATTATGGCATAACTGTTTTTAATGCCACTACTTTCAGAGATTTTTTTTGCTTTCACGCAATTTAACAGTTCCCCCTCATAAATATTTATTCCTTTGCCACTTGAGAGACACACTGTGATTTGGGGCTTTGTCTGCGTCTATATATAGCACATAGATAAAGACACTTTCTCGTGCTGTTTGAAACTGGTTCAGGAAGCTTTTGTTTTTAGCTTCACTATATGATGTCTAGCCAGTTTCTAAATGTTGATGTCTTTGTGTAGACTTATACTTTTACTCCACAACAATTAAGAGGAACATTTTGTACTGTTTACTTCATTACGTTTATCTGAACACCTGAGTTAATTTACAAATTAAGATTTTTGCAGAAAAAAAAGAAGAGTTTTAAAATATAATGTTTATGTGATAAAAATTTTGTTTTATTTTTTTATATTTTCCACCTCTGCTCATTTCAAAAATCAGAAAATTGCATTTACGGGGTATCATGACTAATTGTTCTCTCTTTTTTTTTTCCAGAGCCCAAGTTCGATGAAGGAGCCAAGTGAACGCTGTCCATGTTGTAAATCTCCTACATGTCAAAAATCTGTTGTATTTAATAAAAAGAGAGTGGATTGAACCATGATTGTTGTCTTTTAAGCTGCCTCACTCTGCGTAATGATGAATTATTATACAGTTATTTAAATGAACTGTTCAAATGTTGATATGATTGAAAATATTATATATTGCCCTGAAACTTGATAGGCACTAACTTGGTGGCCAGAAGAAAATGTTGCCATTGTTCATTTATGAAAACCATGAACACATTTGTATGTTTTGTAACATATGGACATTTCTTAAGTGATGTAAGTTATCAGCTGGATTTGTCATCATGAGGTGGAGGTGATGGTGGATGCCGTGACATCGAGGTGAGACAACCCCCAAGCTACAAACCACTGTTTGAGACCAACAAACAACAAAACGGGTTATTTCGTGGAGTCAGTGCTGTGTTTTACATGACATCTGAGCTACCAAATTGAGTATTTTTTAATTAACTGTAGCTGTTTTTACTGCGAGGACAGTGCCACAAAAAATTGTTTTACTTTTTTACAGACATGGCAGCAGTCTGAACTGTGATTGTGCCACCAAAATATGATATTTTCCAAACCATAACCAAGTGGGTTTGGTGCCTAAACGTAGCTGCACAATAACTACAACTTTATGTCAGGTTTTGATGTATCTGCTTAAAACAACTCATTAAATTAAACAATGCAACCATTTTTAGCAATTTGGTTAAAAGTATCTTACATTATTTTCAGTTAACAACCCTTTGAAGTCAACATCAGTTTCCAGATGCCCATCACAAGCTGTCCGACCCTTTGAAAACGAAACAAATTTGTTTGACTTCTTTCAAAAACATAGAACAAGGCAATGAGCAACTTGATGAGAAATATTCCACAATTTGCAAGAAATTAGCAAATAAAAAGAATTATTTTTTTTTTTTAAATTTTGGGGGTGTTTTTGCCTTCATTTGATGGGACAGTTGAGGCGTGAAGGAGTGAAAGAGAAGGAATGACATCCAGCAAAGGGCTGAGGCCAGAATCAAACCTGCAGCCACTGCAGCAAGGAAACAGCCTCTGTACATGGGACGCCTCTAAAGAACTATTTTTTGAAAAGCAAGGGGAAAATGTACAGGGAACTATGTTTAAAGTGATCACAATTATATATTTGAAATGATTTTACTGTTCCAGTGCTATTATTATTATTATTATTATTATTATTGAGTTGGTTTTAAAAACAAGAGGGTAGGATTATTACAACAGAAATGAAAGATTAACGGAAAATGACCAGAAAATGATTATTTCATTATCGTTATTATTATTATTATTATTATTATTAGTAGTAGTAGTAGTAGTAGTAGTAGTAGTAGTGTCATATCTAAATTTGAAAAAAAAAGTATAACTAAACAAATATTTCTCTCTTTTCAGATCATTTTCATAATGTTATTTTCCCCTTTTTTGGTGTTTATTTCCAGGAAGTGTTCTTGTTACATTTGTTTGTTTTCCTGAAATGTTCCTTTTTTTATTGCCATGTCTTGTGAAGTAATTTGTCACTTTCTCCTCCCGAGATTTTTAAAGAAATCAAAAATATTTGCTCAGATTTCAGAAAGTTAACGCATTCAGATTTGTTCACGAGTTGATTTTGGGCTCGGCAGTTTTCCACCAATCAATGATTGGCAATCATGCGCAGCCGCGATGGCGTCACACTGCGCAGCCGCGATGACGTCACACTGCACAGCTGAATCGTGAGTGGAGACGCTGCAGGCGGAGAGGAAATGTTTGAGTAAAAACTTCGAAAAAAGTGAATCATTTATGGCTGTTTTTGTTTGAAATTGAGTCTAACCGATATGTAAATCAAATGTGACACAATCTGAAGTGATTTTATGTAAAAAATAATCGGTTGATTGCCACGATTGCTCTCCCGCAGGTGCCGACGTTTAGCATGAGGCCCGCTGTGCAAGCTAGCCGTGTTTCCGCTTCAGTGCCGGCATTCAGCGTGCACAAGGTGAGCTACCTGTTTCTGAATGACTTAAAGTGCAGATATCTGAAATTCGCCAACGATAAATGACAGTCGGTTACATGTTGGCTGACCTACATCTGAAAGTTGCTGTGTCTGTGAATCACTCCTCATTGTTCGGTATTATGCAAAGGTTTGAAATGCATGTAAGCCTCTCCAGGATTAATATTTGAAGGCCAAAAATAGCGTCAGAAAGGCTACGTTTCCATCTGACCTGCTGCCTCGAGTTTTAGAGATTGTGCAGCCAAGCTGCAGTTAACACAGCACATGGCGGCATGTTGAGTCTGCGGGGAGGATTTTTTCAAAACCTTATTTCACTGTTTCTCTGGATGGCAATAATAACAGGACAAGACTGATGGAAAAAGTACTGACATCTGTTAATTGATTAAAAGTAGCAATACCACATTGAAATGCACATTTTATTTAAAGGGCCTGGAGTCTGACATGGAGGTTACAATGTAGTGCTGTGGATAGGACCAGAGACAAAACACATTTTAGCCACCTTAAACAAGTCCCACCAAAGGAAAAAAAATGGATAAAGGGACTGTTCTGAATTAATCCGAGGAGTGGGGTGACTTCAATGTTTTGTTTTATTTCATTTATGTATTCGGGTTTTCTTGTTTGTTTCCTTTTGACATTCCACCATAAATTAGTTATTTGGTTTTGAAAACTTAAAAATTAAAGACTAAAATCTTGGATTTTTAACTCTTGTTGTGCATGCTGATAGGTTTGTTCTAACGTTTTATATTTGACCAAATTATAAATAAGACGTAGAATTAAGTGATTTTGTTAAAATATCATTTTATGGTCACATTTGGGTATGTCTGCTTCTGATGGAAGCTTTTATTGCACATGATGTGTCCAAGGACCGAAAATCAGACAATATTTTCTGTTTTTACAGTTACTGGTTAAGATAAATGGTGTAACTTGGACATTTTCTGAGGTAAAATAAATACAAAATACAACCATTTAAAGTTGTATACCCCTTGCCTAATTCAGCATGTACCTAACTCCCACCCCTGAGCTTAAAAAATTATTTCACATGCCTCTCCCTTTTTGCACCAGCCCCTTCTCACTCATAAGTAACAAACAGTCCCTAAATATTTTATAAAAAAGCCCTGGATCTAATAAGCTTGTACTCCAGTTAATATACTAAGTTACATTACACTACTTTTATCATCATTTATCACAGCCAAAAATTGGAAAAGAAACAGAAATTATTGCTGTATTTTCAATCAAAAGTGTTAGAAAATTGCAATGACAAAGTAAAATGTAAATGTAATGTAATGTTTTGCTGTGTAGATATAGAAAAAAAAAAAAACCTTTCCCCCTCACCTGATCAGAAAAAACCCTCAATATTATAATATGAGAACGCCATAACAATGTATGATATATAATATTATATCAGAAAAAAATAAAATAACAAAAGTCAAATTAAAAAAAACAAACAGGAAAAGAACAAACTAACCCCTTCAAAATTATACCAAAACCTCAAAATGATTACAAAAGTAAACACTCAAAAACTCAAAATTATGAGGAAAAAAACACTTAAGTGAAAGTAAGTTAGTATAATCAAGAAAATATACTTTTGTATCAGTACAAATAAAAGTAGCCAGTGCAGAGGAATCTTAAACAAATTATTAAACTTTTGTTTATTTAGATAGAAAACAATGCTCACAGTTATAAAATATAAAAAAGACCAATTGCAAAAGTACCAGAAAAACTAAAAAAATGAAAAACAGGAAAAGAACTAACAAACTCTGTCAAAACTATTCCAAAACCTCAAAATTATTACAGAAGTAAACACTCCAAAACTCAAAATTATGAGCACCCAAATTGTTTTAAAACATGAAAAAAACATCCCCAAAGGGTTTAAATTATAAAATATAGGCCTCCACCCAAAAAAAACATCAAAAAAGAAAACTATAAAAATAGGAGGAACCTCAAAATTATTAAAAATAAACAAAAAAAATAGTTTTTTTATCAAAACAATATTTACCTCTGAAATGTGGAGTAAAAGTTTAATATGGTCTGAAAAATACTCAAGTGAAGCAAAGTGAAGTACCTCAAATTTGTACAAAAGAACAGCACTTAAGTATATGTATTACGTAACTTTGACTGTTTAATGACATAATAACCAGTGACTTTGTTAATGAATATTTTATGGCATGCTGTACTCTTTAAACCTTTTAGGATGTTTTATGGCTTTTTTTTTTAAACTTTAACTTTTTGATCAGTTTACAACATATTTTCCTGTTTTATGGCACATTATACTATGACTTTTTTAAAAGTCTTTTTTCCTTTTTTGATCTATATATAGCATACTTTTTGACTTTTCAATGGCAAATTATTCATTGACTAGTTTACAGCATATCAGCCAATGATTTTTTTTTTTTTAAATACCCTTGTATTGCTTATTAAACTTTGTGTATTTTATAGTATGCTTTCCTATGATGGCATATTATCCTAAGACTTTTATAATGACTGTTTTATGGCATGCGATACTAACTTTTAAAATTACCTTTTTATGGTATATTAATCTGAGGGTTTTTTTGTCATTATTTTACTAGTTTACAACATACTATCCCACGACTTCTTTTTTTAAAGGCGTATCTAACTGTGACTCTTAAATGACAAACTATCCACTGACTTTGTTAATGACTATTTTATGGTATACTCTACTTTTTAAACTTTTCAGGATGTTTTATAGCTTTTGTTTTTTTTTTTCACTTTCCTGGCCAGTTTAGAGCATACTATTTGACTGTTTATGGCCATTATATTGTGACTTTTTATGATGTATTATTCTTTCACTAGTTTACAGAAATATCCCGTCAGTTAGTATTGTCAATTACCTTTTTATTGCATATCAAACTTTGAGTATTTCATGGCATACTGTTCTTTGACAGCATACTGTCCTATGAATTATTTTAATGACAGTTTCTAAAAAATATCTTTTTGGGGTTTTCAATTATAACAGACACTACATAATGCAAACATAACCATGCAAAAAAATACAAAAACAACCATGCAATAAAATACTAACACAACCAAACAAAAAATACAAACAAAACCAAACACAAATACACACAAAACTGAGCTCAAAATACTAACAAAACCAAGCACAAAATACTAACAAAACCAAGCACAAAATACTAACAAAACCATGCACAAAATACTAACAAAACCAAGCACAAAATACTAACAAAACCATGCACAAAATACAAACAAAACCGAGCACAAAATACATGCAAAACCACACAAAAACTACCAAAACAACCATGCAAAAACCAAACACAAAACCAAGAGAAAAAAAAAACCAAACACAACCAAGCAAAAAGAAACTACAAACACATCCAAAAAAATCAAAAAATACAAACACAACCATGCAAAGTAATATGAACCAAACAGAAATACAAACAGTACAAATAGTGAAACAAAGTAATAATAATAGTAATAATAGAAATAGTAATAAAAAATAACAATACAAACAAAACACAGACAAACAAAGCAATAAGTTGATAATTTATTTATATTTAATTTTTAGCCTGAAAATCCCCCAAATTGTTAAAATGAAGTCAAACAGAGAATGAACTGAATACTCAATGTTTGATTTTTTAAAAAGAAAAAAAAAGGGTGACATCATTAATATTAAGCCATCTTCCATGTTCTGAGTCATCCACTGCTGCTCAGATAAAGATAGAGAATACAATTTGGTTTTGTTTTTTAACTCTTTAATGGCATGCTATGCTTTGACCAAATGGGCTTTTTTTAATGATGCTTCTGTTTTTGGTCTAGTTTATATGACTTTTTATCGCATCCTTTCCTTTAACTCGTTCATTGCATGCTGTACTTGGACTTTTTTAAATGACTATTTTATGGCCAGCAGTACGCAGACTTTTAAGGGCTTTTTTCACTTTTTTACTAGTTTACAGCAGTATTTTTAGCATACCCTCCATTAACTAATAAACTAATCTGTGACTTTTTGACAGCATGTTATCCTTAACTAGTTCATAATCTAATACTACATTTTTTGTAAACGTGTTATACTTTGGCCGTTTTATAGCATACAGTACTTTTTAATATAGCATACAGTACTTTTTATTATTTTGATGGCTTTTTTTTTTTACTTTTTGACCAGTTTACTACTATCTTTTGACTGTTTAATATCATAGTACACTTTGACTAGTTTACAGCAAACTGAACTTTGTTCTTGCTTTTTGTATGTTTTTGAAACTTTTTTTGACCAGATTAAATAAACTATCCCTCAACTGTGTAATGACATACGCTCAGATTACTTTATACGGCAGATTATACACTGACTAGTTACAGAAAACTGTCCTATGACTTTTTTAAATTACTTTGTTATAGCATGATATTCTTTCACTGCTTCATGGCAAAACTATCCTATGAATTTTTTTTACTAGTTTACAGCAGCATTTTATAGCATACCCTCTGATGACAGTTGTTGCACAGTATTCCTTTGCAGTTTTGTGGCATACTATCCTTTTCTTTTTCTATAAATAACTGCTTAATGCCATGCTATGCTTTTTCTTATTTGCCTTTTTATGATGCTTCTGTTTTGTCTAGTTTACAGCAAACTGTTCTGTGACATTTTGATAGCACATCATAGTTAACTACTACATGGAATCCAATACTTCTTTTAGGTGTTTTTCACGTTTTCACTAGTTTCCGACATACTTTCCTATAACTTTTTTTGTAAAAGTATATTATATTTTGACTGTTTTATAGCACACAGTACTTTAAATTATTTTTATGGCTTTTTTTATGACTTTTTGACAACTGTGTCGTTTGACTGATTAATGTCATACTGGCATGACTTCAGAAAATAGTATTGTGGGGGGAGGGGGTTGTTTCTTTGGTTCTTTGTTTCTGTGTTTGTTTCTTTGTGTTTTACAGGACAGCCGCACAGGGGGGAGGATGACGAGCAGCGAAGAGGCAGCCAGTCAGAATACAACCCCAGCTGTTGTGGAGGCTTCGTCCTGGATGACGCTCACCTGAACCATGTGAGTAAGAGGTCGCCCGACTATCATGTGGCTTTCTTAATGATCTGTTTATTGCATATTATACTTTAACTAGTGTTTTAGACTGGTTCACAGCATACTGTCCTATGACTTCTTTAGTGACTATTTTTGGACATTTTTGGACTTTTTTTATGGCTTTTTACAAAACTTTTTTGACCAGTGTACAGCATACTTTCTTTTGACTTGTTAAAGCCGCGTTATCCTTTGACTGGTTCACAGCATACTATCCTATGACTTACAAATTCCCTTTTTATGGCAAATTAATCTTTGAGTATTTTATGGCATACTCTTCATTTACTTTTTATAACATAATATTATTCTCTTTTATGGCATACTATCAAATTATTATTAAAATAAGTGTTTGTTGGCATGGTGTTTTTTTGATGTTTTTGGCTTTTTATGAAGCTTCTATTTTTGTCTAGTTTAGTTTACAGCAAACATTTCTTTGACTGTTTCATAGCATATAACACTTAACTAGTTCATGGAATACAGTACTTGGACTTTTAGGGCTTTTTTAAACCTAAACAATATAATATCCCACGGCTTTTTTTAAAAAAAAACACATTTAACTTTGACTATTTAATGAAATACTGTCCAATGACTTTGTGAATGACTATTTTATGGCATACTGTACTCTTTGAACTTGTTAGGATGTTTTATACCTTTTTTTCTATTTTATGGAACATTATGCTATGACATTTTTATGATATATAGTCCTATGACTGTTTAAATAACTATTTTAGAGCATGCTGTACTTTATTATGGCTTTTTAAAAATCTTTTACCTTTTTGACCCGTATATAGCACACTATTTTACTTTTTAATGACATTCTTTGGCTAGTTTGATTTTTGATTTTTTTTTTTTAAAAGAATACCATTTTATTGCTTATTAAACGTTTATGTATTTTATAGTATGCTTTTCTATGATGGCATATTGTCCTAAGACCTTTTATAATGATTGTTTTATGGCATGCTATATTTTGACTTTGTTAATGACTATTTTATGGTGTACTCTACTTTTTAAACTTTTTAGGGTGTAGCTTTGTTCTCTAAACATTTTTGAGCAGTAAACAACATACTATTTTACTGTTTATGGCCATTATATTGTGACTTTTTATGATGTATTATTCTTTCACTAGTTTACAGAAATATCCCGTCAGTTAGTATTGTCAATTACCTTTTTATTGCAAATCAAACTTTGAGTATTTCATGGCATACTGTTCTTTGACAGCATACTGTCCTATGAATTATTTTAATGACGGTTTCTAAAAAATATCTTTATGGGGGTTTTCATTTATAACAGACACTACATACAACAAACCAAACAAAAAATACAAACAAAACCAAACAAAAAATACAAACAAAACCAAACACAAAATACAAACAAAACCAAACACAAAATACAAACAAAACCAAACAAAAAATACAAACAAAACCAAACAAAAAATACAAACAAAACCAAACACAAAATACAAACAAAACCAAACAAAAAACACAAACAAAACCAAACAAAAAACACAAACAAAACCAAACAAAAAATACTAACAAAACCAAACAAAAAATACTAACAAAACCAAACACAAAATACAAACAAAACCAAACACAAAATACAAACACAACCATGCAAAGTAATATGAACCAAACAAAAATACAGTGCAAATAGTTTAAAAAAAAAAGCAATAATAATAATAATAATAATAAAAATAATACAAAAAACTACAGACAAAAAATAATAAATAATAATAATAATACAAACAAAACACAGACAAACAAAGCAATAAGTTGATGATTTATTTATGTTTAATTTTTAGCCTGAAAATCCCCCAAATTGTTAAAATGAAGTCAAACAGAGAATGAACTGAATACTCAATGTTTGATTTTTTAAAAAGAAAAAAAAAGGGTGACATCATTAATATTAAGCCATCTTCCATGTTCTGAGTCATCCACTGCTGCTCAGATAAAGATAGAGAATACAATTTGGTTTTGTTTTTTAACTCTTTAATGGCATGCTATGCTTTGACCAAATGGGCTTTTTTAATGATGCTTCTGTTTTTGGTCTAGTTTATATGACTTTTTATCGCATCCTTTCCTTTAACTCGTTCATTGCATGCTGTACTTGGACTTTTTTAAATGACTATTTTATGGCCAGCAGTACGCAGACTTTTAAGGGCTTTTTTCACTTTTTTACTAGTTTACAGCAGTATTTTTGACCATACCCTCCATTAACTTTTTGTTTTTTTGCATAATATTCTTCTGTAGTTTTGTGGCATACTATCCTTTTTTATTTATTTTTTTTAAATAACTGCTTAATGGCATGCTATGCTTTGACTTTTTGGGCTCTTTTATGATGCTTGTGTTTTGTCTAGTTTAGAGCAAACTACTCTGTGACTTTTTGACAGCATGTTATCCTTAACTAGCTCATAATCTAATACTACATTTTTGTAAACGTGTTATACTTTGACCGTTTTATAGCATACAGTACTTTTTATCATTTTGATGGCTTTTTTTCTTACTTTTTGACCAGTTTACTACTATCTTTTGACAGTTTAATATCATAGTACACTTTGACTAGTTTACAGCAAACTGAACTTTGTTCTTGCTTTTTGTATGTTTTTGAAACTTTTTTTGACCAGATTAAATAAACTATCCCTCAACTGTGTAATGACATACTCTCAGATTACTTTATACGGCAGATTATACACTGACTAGTTACAGAAAACTGTCCTATGACTTTTTTAAATTACTTTGTTATAGCATGATATTCTTTCACTGCTTCATGGCAAAACTATCCTATGAATTTTTCGGACTAGTTTACAGTATACATGTTTTTTCTAGCATATTACACTTTGACTGTTGTTATGGCTATTCTGTGACTTTTCTAATGACTATTATGCCAGTAGTACTTGGACTTTTTAAGGGCTTTTTTCACTTTTTTACTAGTTTACAGCAGCATTTTATAGCATACCCTCTGATGACAGTTGTTGCACAGTATTCCTTTGCAGTTTTGTGGCATACTATCCTTTTTTTTCTTTTTCTATAAATAACTGCTTAATGCCATGCTATGCTTTTTCTTATTTGCCTTTTTATGATGCTTCTGTTTTGTCTAGTTTACAGCAAACTGTTCTGTGACATTTTGATAGCACATCATAGTTAACTACTACATGGAATCCAATACTTCTTTTAGGTGTTTTTCACGTTTTCACTAGTTTCCGACATACTTTCCTATAACTTTTTTTGTAAAAGTATATTATATTTTGACTGTTTTATAGCACACAGTACTTTAAATTATTTTTATGGCTTTTTTTATGACTTTTTGACAACTGTGTCGTTTGACTGATTAATGTCATACTGGCATGACTTCAGAAAATAGTATTGTGGGGGGAGGGGGTTGTTTCTTTGGTTCTTTGGTTCTTTGTTTCTGTGTTTGTTTCTTTGTGTTTTACAGGACAGCCGCACAGGGGGGAGGATGACGAGCAGCGAAGAGGCAGCCAGTCAGAATACAACCCCAGCTGTTGTGGAGGCTTCGTCCTGGATGACGCTCACCTGAACCATGTCAATAAGAGGTCGCCCGACTATCATGTGGCTGTCTTAATGATCTGTTTATACTATTCAATTACTTTTTAAATGACTGTGATTACATACTATCCTATGACTTCTTTAGTGACTATTTTTGGACATTTTTGGACTTTTTTATGGCTTTTTATAAAACTTTTTTGACCAGTGTACAGCATACTATCTTTTGACTTGTTAAAGCTGCGTTATCCTTTGACTGGTTCACAGCATACTATCCTATGACTTACAAATTCCCTTTTTATGGCAAATTAATCTTTGAGTATTTTATTGCATACTCTTCATTTACTTTTTATAACATAATATTATTCTCTTTTATGGCATACTATCAAATTATTATTAAAATAAGTGTTTGTTGGCATGGTGTTTTTTTGATGTTTTTGGCTTTTTATGAAGCTTCTATTTTTGTCTAGTTTAGTTTACAGCAAACATTTCTATGATGTTTTGATAGCATATAACACTTAACTAGTTCATGGAATACAGTACTTGGACTTTTTTAGTGCCTTTTTTAAAACTTTTTTACTAGTTGACGATATAATATCCCACGGCTTTTTTTTTTTTTTTTTTTTTTTTTTTTAACATGTTTAACTTTGACTGTTTAATGACATACTGTCCAATGACTTTGTGAATGACTATTTTATGGCATACTGTACTCTTTAAACTTGCTTGGATGTTTTATACCTTTTTTTAAAAACTTTTTGAGCAGTTTACAACATCATTTTAGTCTATTTTATGGCACATTGTACTATGACATTTTTCTAAAATACAGCCCTATGACTGTTTAAATCACTATTTTATAGCATGCTATACTTTATTATGGCTTTTTAAAAATCTTTTACCTTTTTGACCCGTATATAGCACACTGTTTTACTTTTTAATGACATTCTTTGGCTAGTTTGATTTTTGATTTTTTTTTTTTAAAAGAATACCATTTTATTGCTGATTAAACGTTTATGTGTTTTATAGTATGCTTTTCTGTGATGGCATATTGTCCTAAGACCTTTTATAATGATTGTTTTATGGCATGCTATATTTTGACTTTGTTAATGACTATTTTATGGTGTACTCTACTTTTTAAACTTTTTAGGGTGTAGCTTTGTTCTCTAAACTTTTTTGACCAGTGTAGAACATACTATTGTACTGTTTATGGCCATTATATTGTGACTTTTTATGATGTATTATTCTTTCACTAGTTTACAGAAATATCCCGTCAGTTAGTATTGTCAATTACCTTTTTATTGCATATCAAACTTTGAGTATTTCATGGCATACTGTTCTTTGACAGCATACTGTCCTATGAATTATTTTAATGACAGTTTCTAAAAAATATCTTTATGGGGGTTTTCATTTATAACAGACACTACATACATACAAAATAGTCCTGACAGCAAACATAGCACACCACAAAATGGAAAAGCAAAACCAAACACAGCCAAACAAAACATACAACAAACCAAACAAAAAATACAAACAAAACCAAGCACAAAATACAAACAAAACCAAACAAAAAATACTAACTAAACCAAGCACAAAATACACACAAAACCAAACACAAAATACACACAAAACCAAACAAAAAATACAAACAAAACCAAACAAAAAATACAAACAAAACTAAACAAAAATTACAAACAAAACCAAACAAAAAATACAAACAAAACCAAACAAAAAATACAAACAAAACTAAACAAAAATTACAAACAAAACCAAGCATAAAATGCACAATAAACCACACATAAACTACCAACAGAACCTTGAATAAAATACAAACACAAGCAAATCAAAAAATACAAACACAACCATGCAAAATACTATGAACCAAACAAAAACACAAACAGTACAAATACTGAAACAAAGAAAGAAATAATAATAATACAAAAAAAATACAGACAAATGAAGAAATAATAAAAATTTTATTTATGTTTAATATTTAGCCTGAAAATCCCCCAAATTGTTAAAATGAAGTCAAACAGAGAATGAACTGAATACTCAATGTTTGATTTTTTTAAAAGGAAAAAAAAAGGGTGACATCATTAATATTAAGCCATCTTCCATGTTCTGAGTCATCCACTGCTGCTCAGATAAAGATAGAGAATACAATTTGGTTTTGTTTTTTAACTCTTTAATGGCATGCTATGCTTTGACCTTTTGGGTTTTTTAATGATGCTTCTGTTTTTGGTCTAATACTTTAACTCGTTCATTGCATGCTGTACTTGGACTTTTTTAAATGACTATTTTATGGCCAGCAGTACGCAGACTTTTAAGGGCTTTTATCACTTTTTTTACTAGTTTACAGCAGTATTTTTAGCATACCCTCCATTAACTTATTTTTTGCATGATATTCTTCTGTAGTTTTGTGGCGTACTATCCTTTTTTTTTTTAAATAACTGCTTAATGGCATGCTATGCTTTGACTTTTTGGGCTTTTTTATGATGCTCGTGTTTTGTCTAGTTTAGAGCAAACTACTCTGTGACTTTTTGACAGCATGTTATCCTTAACTAGCTCATAATCTAATACTACATTTTTGTAAACGTGTTATACTTTGACCGTTTTATAGCATACAGTACTTTTTATTATTTTGATGGCTTTTTTTCTCACTTTTTGACCAGTTTACTACTATATTTTGACTGTTTAATATCATAGTACACTTTGACTAGTTTACAGCAAACTGAACTTTGTTCTTGCTTTTTGTATGTTTTTGAAACTTTTTTTGACCAGATTAGATAAACTATCCCTCAACTGTGTAATGACATACTCTCAGATTACTTTATACAGCAGATTATACACTGACTAGTTACAGAAAACTGTCCTATGACTTTTTTAAATTACTTTGTTATAGCATGATAATCTTTCACTGCTTCATGGCAAAACTATCCTATGAATTTTTTGGACTAGTTTACAGCAGCATTTTATAGCATACCCTCTGATGACAGTTGTTGCACAGTATTCCTTTGCAGTTTTGTGGCATACTATTCTTTTTTTTCTTTTTCTATAAATAACTGCTTAATGCCATGCTATGCTTTTTCTTATTTGCCTTTTTATGATGCTTCTGTTTTGTCTAGTTTACAGCAAACTGTTCTGTGACATTTTGATAGCACATCATAGTTAACTACTACATGGAATCCAATACTTCTTTTAGGTGTTTTTCACGTTTTCACTAGTTTCTGACATACTTTCCTATAACTTTTTTTGTAAAAGTATATTATATTTTGACTGTTTTATAGCATACAGTACTTTAAATTATTTGTATGGCTTTTTTCTGACTTTTTGACAACTGTGTTGTTTGACTGATTAATGTCATACTGGCATGACTTCAGAAAATAGTATTGTGGGGGGAGGGGGTTGTTTCTTTGTTACTTTGTTTCTGTGTTTGTTTCTTTGTGTTTTACAGGACAGCCGCACAGGGGGGAGGATGACGAGCAGCGAAGAGGCAGCCAGTCAGAATACAACCCCAGCTGTTGTGGAGGCTTCGTCCTGGATGACGCTCACCTGAACCATGTGAGTAAGAGGTCGCCCGACTATCATGTGGCTTTCTTAATGATCTGTTTATTGCATATTATACTTCAATTAGTTTATAGCTAATATCCAATAGCATTCTTTCAAACTGAATATTTCACTTCTTTTTATGGTATACTATTCCATTACTATTTAAATGACAGTGATGTCGTATTATCCTATGACTTTTTAGGACTTATTCGTGACTTTTTATAAAACTTTTTTGACCAGTGTACAGCATACTATCTTTTGACTTGTTAAAGCTGCGTTATCCTTTGACTGGTTCACAGCATACTATCCTATGACTTACAAATTCCCTTTTTATGGCAAATTAATCTTTGAGTATTTTATGGCATACTCTTTATTTACTTTTTATAACATAATATTATTCTCTTTTATGGCATACTATCAAATTATTATTAAAATAAGTGTTTGTTGACATGGTATTTTTGATGTTTTTGGCTTTTTATGAAGCTTCTATTTTTGTCTAATTTAGTTTACAGCAAACATTCCTATAACGTTTTGATAGCATATAACACTTAACTAGTTCGTGGAATGCAGTACTTGGACTTTTAGAGCTTTTTTTTTTTTTTTTTTAAACATATTTAACTTTGACTTTTTAATGACATACTGTCCAATGACTTTGTGAATGACTATTTTATGGCATACTGTACTCTTTGAACTTGTTAGGATGTTTTATGCCTTTTTTTAAAAACGTTTTAAGCAGTTAACAACACATTTTTTTTCTATTTTATGGCACATTATACTATGACATTTTTATAAAATACAGCCCTATGACTGTTTAAATAACTATTTTATAGCATGCTTTACTTTATTATGGCTACTTTTACCTTTTTTGACCCGTATATAGTACACTGTTTTACTTTTTAATGGCATATTATTCTTTGGCTAGTTTACAGCGTACTGTCCAATGATTTTTTTTAAAGATACCATTTTATTGCTCATTAAACGTTTGTGTATTTTATAGTATGCTTTTCTATAATGGCATATTGTCCTAAGACCTTTTATAATGACTGTTTTATGGCATGCTATACTTTTACTTTTTAGGACTGTTTTATGGCTTTTTAAAAAGATTTTTTGACCAGTTTACAGCATACTATCTTTTGACTGGTTAATGGTGCATTACACTTTGACTGGTTCACAGCATCCTAATTTAAAATTACCTTTTTATGGCATATTAATCTTTGAGTATTTTATGGCATACCCTCCGATGACTTTTTATGGCAGATTATCCTGCTGGTTTTGGCCATACTATCAAATTATTTTCTAAATCACTTTTTTACTAGTTAACAACATACCATCACCTGACTACTTTTTTAAAGGCGTATTAAACTTTGACTGTTTAATGACATACTATCCAATGACTTTGTTAATGACTATTTTATGGTATACTCTACTTTTTAAACTTTTTGGATGTTTAATAGCCTTTTTTAAACTTGTTTGACCAGTTTAGAGCATACTATTTTACTGTTTATGGCCATTATATTGTGACTTTTTATGATATATTATTCTTTCACTAGTTTACAGAAATATCCCGTCAGTTAGTATTGTCAATTACCTTTTTATTGCATATCAAACTTTGAGTATTTCATGGCATACTGTTCTTTGACAGCATACTGTCCTATGAATTATTTTAATGACAGTTTCTAAAAAATATCTTTATGGGGGTTTTCATTTATAACAGACACTACATACAACAAACCAAACAAAAAATACAAACAAAACCAAACAAAAAATACAAACAAAACCAAGCACAAAATACAAACAAAACCAAACAAAAAATACAAATAAAACCAAACAAAAAATACAAACAAAACCAAACACAAAATAGACACAAAACCAAGCACAAAATACACACAAAACCAAACAAAAAATACAAACAAAACCGAACAAAAGTACAAATACAGCCATGCAAAATATGCAAAAAATGCGAACAAAACTGTGAAAAAAATACAAACATAACCATGCAAAAACATATCAATACAACTGCAAAAAAAATAAACACAATCAAAAAACAAAAAAATACAAACACAACTGTGCAAAATACTAACAAAACTAACAAAAAATACAAACAAAACCAAGCAAAAAACACAAACAAACAATAATAATACAAAAAACTACAGACAAACAAAGCAATAACTTGATGATTTATTTATGTTTAATTTTTAGCCTGAAAATCCCCCAAATTGATAAAATGAAGTCAAACAGAGAATGAACTGAATACTCAATGTTTGATTTTTTAAAAAGAAAAAAAAAAGGGTGACATCATTAATATTAAGCCATCTTCCATGTTCTGAGTCATCCACTGCTGCTCAGATAAAGATAGAGAATACAATTTGGTTTTGTTTTTTAACTCTTTAATGGCATGCTTAACTAGTGAAAGAATAAGTGCTATGACTTTTATAATAACTTTTTTAGCCAATACCTGGACTTGTAGGACTTTTTTCATTTTTGTACTGGTTTACAACATAATGTTCTACAATTTAAAAAAAAAAAAAAAACGTTTTGAGCATATTACACTTTGACTGTTTTATGGTGCACTATCCTATGACGTTGTTTATGACTATTGACTGGCTTTATAATGATGCTCCTGTATTTGGTCTAGTATAGTTTTAGCAAAGTATTATGTGACTTTTTACAGCATCTTTCCTTTAACTCGTTCATTACATGCTATACTTGAACTTTTTTAAATGACTATTTTATGGCCAGCAGTACGCAGACGTTTAAGGGCTTTTTTCACTTTTTTACTAGTTTACAGCAGTACTTTTAGCATACCCTCCATTAACTTTTTTTTTACGTAATATTCTTCTGTAGTTTTGTGGCATACAATCCTTTTTCATTTTTTTAAAATAAATAACTGCTTAATGCTTTACTAGTGAAAGAATAAATCAAAGCATAGCATGCTATGCTTTGATTTTTTGTGATTTTTATGACGCTTCTATTTTTTCTAGTTTACAGCAAACTGTTCTGTGACATTTTGATAGCATGTTTTGTATTTTTTCTGGGTGTTTTTTCACTTTTACTAGTTTTTGTTTGGAAAAGTATATAATACTTTGACTGTTTTATAGCACACAGTACTTTAAATTATTTTTATGGCTTTTTTTATGACTTTTTGACAACTGTGTCTTTTGACTGATTAATGTCATACTGGCATGACTTCAGAAAATAGTATTGTGGGGGGAGGGGGTTGTTTCTTTGGTTCTTTGTTTCTGTGTTTGTTTCTTTGTGTTTTACAGGACAGCCGCACAGGGGGGAGGATGACGAGCAGCGAAGAGGCAGCCAGTCAGAATACAACCCCAGCTGCTGTGGAGGCTTCGTCCTGGATGACGCTCACCTGAACCATGTGAGTAAGAGGTCGCCCGACTATCATGTGGCTTTCTTAATGATCTGTTTATTATATGTTAAACTATACTTTAACTATCATACAGCTTCTGTTATGACTATTTCATGGCAAACTATCAAATGAATTCTTTCATATTAGTATTATTTTTTTCATGTTATACTTAGACTTTTTTATTGTAAGCTATAATTTGATTTTTTTTTTTTTTGGCGTGTTTTTTATGACATGCTACACTTGGACTTTTTAGGGCTATTTTACTTCAGTTTTTTGGTTTACAGCATATTATAATTCTGGCTGTTTTATGTATTATCCTATGATTGTTTGAATGACTATTTTATGGTATGCTACACTCTGACTTTTTATCGGTTCTTTTATGGCTTTTTAAATTAAATTGACAAGTTTAAAGCATACTATCCTATGACTTTTGAAAAATTACGTCGTTCTAGTATGTTAGTTTTTGAATGTTTTGTGGCATAATATTATTCTGTTTTATGGCATACTATCCACTAATTTCTTTCAATAACTTTAATGGCATGCAATACTTGGACTTTTATCACATACTAAGCTTTATGCTTTGAATGTTTTATGGCATACTGTGATTTATATACTTATGATTTTTTTTATGGCTTTTTGTTTGTTTTTAATTTACAGGACAGCCACACAGCGAAGAGGCAGCCAGTCAGAATACAACCCCAGCTGTTGTGGAGGCTTCGTCCTGGATGACGCTCACGTGAACCATGTCAGTAAGAGGTCGCCCGACTATCATGTGGCTTTCTTAATGATCTGTTTATTATATGTTAAACTATACTTTAACTATCATACGGCTTCTGTTATGACTATTTCATGGCAAACTATCAAATGAATTCTTTCATATTAGTATTATTTTTTTCATATTATACTTAGACTTTTTTATTGTAAGCTATAATTTTTTTTTATTTTTTTTTTGCATGTTTTTTTATGACATGCTACACTTGGACTTTTTAGGGCTTTTTTACTTCAGTTTTTTGGTTTACCGAATACTATCCTCTGACCTCTTTTTTTATAGCATATTATAATTCTGGCTGTTTTATGTATTATCCTATGATTGTTTGAATGACTATTTTATGGTATGCTACACTCTGACTTTTTATCGGTTCTTTTATGGCTTTTTAAATTAAATTGACAAGTTTAAAGCATACTATCCTATGACTTTTGAAAAATTACGTCGTTCTAGTATGTTAGTTTTTGAATGTTTTGTGGCATAATATTATTCTGTTTTATGGCATACTATCCACTAATTTCTTTCAATAACTTTAATGGCATGCAATACTTGTTTTATGGCATACTGTGATTTATATACTTATGATTTTCTTATGGCTTTTTGTTTGTTTTTAATTTACAGGACAGCCACACAGGGGGGAGGATGACGAGCAGCGAAGAGGCAGCCAGTCAGAATACAACCCCAGCTGTTGTGGAGGCTTCATCCTGTATGAGGCTCACGCTGAACCATGAGTTATTAGTGACTATTTTACAATATGCTGTACTTGGACTTCTTAGGCCTTTTTTTTAATAAATTGCGTTTTGAGCAGTGTACAGCATACTAATTTACTGTTTTATTGCAATACTTGGATCTTTTGGGCCTTTTTAAAAATTGTGTGTTGGGGTTAGTTATTAAGGACTACGATATGGCATGCTGCACTTTTTCTTTAGAACTTTTTTGGCTTGTTTACAGAATACTATTTGACTTTCTTATAGCATTTTTTCCTATAACTAGTTTACAGCATACTATTCAGTGACTTTTTAAAATTACTTTTTTATGGCATATTAATTGTAAAGTATTTATGGTATACTGATGACTTTTGGAGAGCTTTTTTGTGACTATTTTATGGATTTCTATCATGTGATTTAATTGCTCTTTTATGGCATACTATGGCTTCAATATGGCATATTAAATTTTGACTTTTTTTGACATATACTATGACTTTTTATTGCATATTATACTTTGACTATTTTATGTTATACTATCCTATCACAATTTTAAAGCATATCATCCGTTGACTGCTTGATGGCATGCTATACTAGACTTTTTTTTTTTTTTTTTTTAAACACAAGTGTGCATGGCATACTATGACCTTTTTGACAACTATGTTATGACATAACACAACACAATTACTTTTTCAAGACTGGCTAATTCTATGACATTTGAGAGTTAAAGATGTCTCCTTGAGCTCTGTGTATAAAGACAGATAGGGGATATCTTTAAATCTCTTACACCTAGGTGACTCTGCCTGACAAAAATAAATGTGTCTACTCACCAAGCAACACCAGTGTTTTCCTTTTGTATGATGGCACTTTGACCACTTCCTCATATGTCACAAGATCTTATTGGTCAAACACTGAAAAACAGAAGAAACATCAGGTGAGCGTGGCATCAGATGTCGAGGTGTTTACATGGTGAATCTTCCTATGGAAAAGTTATCTGACGCTGACTCTGTACGGGAACTGTGAAGGAAGTGGTAAATATAAACTCAGTCACCAGTTTACGAGGTAAACCTAAAAGTCTTATATTTAAATGTATTCATCAAATGTATGTTGTTGGCTGTAGGCGGTAGGGTTTTTTCCCTGTTATTGATAAGAATAGGGTGTACAAAACATTAAATACCTCAATAATGAAATTCAACAGCATCACAGGTTAATACACTGAGTTGAGTCAACATCTCTCTAAATACAATTCAAAACCAAAACACTGCATTACATTAAACTGGATTTACCTAATGAATGGGTAACTGAGTTAACATATTTTACAAATATTTCAAAAACTATATCTTGGATTTAATTTTATTCCAGGTTACGATCAAAAGCACCAAAGAACATTTGTCTTGTTTTTTATGTTTTGTTACCGTGCAATACTAATCAAATACTCACTCTAAAACTTCTGTCATCTCAACCAGGACCTGCCAGCAACAATCCAGCCCAAGTGGGAGTTTCTTTTTCTTTACACCACACCTCCACTCCTTTCATTCAACTGTGTGCTTCTCCTTTTGCTTTATAGTCTACATTTAGGACAAACTAACAACCATCCCAACAAGTCCAAAGTTGCACGTTGGCACTCACAAGCCCCATGTGTTTGTCTTTTTAGAGCACTTTTTAGAGCACATTTCCTGTTTGTCTCTCAAATATCTGATTATTTTCTAGTGTGTTTCTGTGTATGAATTCCCTTTTTTCTCGACATTGTATACTATGACGTGTCGCTCCAAGTTGTAATATGTTGTTTTTTTTAGCCATTTTTTGACACGACCCAAAAAAAAGAAAATTGTGTAGTGTGGGATGACATGAGAGTGTACGGCATTTTTGTTTGTCTTTGGATGACATTTTTTCGCCAAGTTCGATGAATAGGATGACATTTTTATGTATTTCTGGACAACATTCTATTCTATGACGACAGAAATGGAACTTGGAAAACACCTGAAGTGCCGGGAGGATTGGTGCAGAGAGTTCAAGTACGTAGTACTTGAGTAAATAAGTAGTACGAGTAAATAAGTAATTGAGTTAATAAGTAATTAAATAAGTAAGTAATTAAATAAATAAGTAATTAAGTAAATAAGGTATCGAGTAAATAAGTAATTTAGTAGATAAGTAATTAAATAAATAAGTAATCGAGTAAATAAGTGATTAAATAAATAGGTAATTATATAAATAAGTAATCGAGTAAATAAGTAATTAAATAAAGTAATTAGTAAATAAGTAATCAAGTAAATAAGTAATTGAGTAAATAATTAATCGAGTAAATAAGTAATGGAGTAAATAAGAAATCGAGTAAATAAGTAATTTAGTAGATAAGTAATTAAATAAGTAATTAATTAAATAAGTAATTAAGTAATCGAGTAAATAAGTAATCGAGTAAATAAGTAATTGAGTAATTAAGTACTTAAATAAAATAAGTAATCGAGTAAATAAGTAATTGAGTAATTAAGTACTTAAATAAAATAAGTAATTGAGTAAATAAGTAATTAAGTAAATAAGTAATTGAGCAAATAAGTAATTAAATAAAGTAATTAAGTAAATAAGTAATCGAGTAAATAAGTAATTGAGTAAATAAGTAATTAAATAAATAATTATATAAATAAGTAATCGAGTAAATAAGTAATCGAGTAAATAAAGTAATTAAGTAAATAAGTAATCGAGTAAATAAGTAATTGAGTAAATAAGTAATTAAATGAATAAGTAATCGAGTAAATAAGTAATTAAATAAATAGGTAATTATATAAATAAGTAATCGAGTAAATAAGTAATTGAGTAAATAAGTAATTAAGTAAAGTAATTAAGTAAATAAGTAATTAAGTAAATAAGTAATTATGTAAATAAGTAATCGAGTAAATAAGTAATTGAGTAAATAAGTAATTAAATAAAGTAATTAAGTAAATAAGTAATCGAGTAAATAAGTAATTGAGTAAATAAGAAATCGAGTAAATAAGTAATTTAGTAGATAAGTAATTAATTAAATAAGTAATTAAGTAAATAAGTAATCGAGTAAATAAGTAATTAAATAAATAAATAAATAGGTAATTATATAAATAAGTAATCGAGTAAATAAGTAATTGAGTAAATAAGTAATTAAATAAATAAGTAATTGAGTAAATAAGTAATAAATGAATAAGTAATCGAGTAAATAAGTAATTAAATAAATAGGTAATTATATAAATAAGTAATCGAGTAAATAAGTAATTGAGTAAATAAGTAATTAAGTAAAGTAATTAAGTAAATAAGTAATTAAGTAAATAAGTAATTATGTAAATAAGTAATCGAGTACATAAGTAATTGAGTAAATAAGTAATCGAGTAAATAAGTAATTGAGTAATTAAGTACTTTAATAAATAAGTAATTGAGTAAATAAGTAATTGAGTAAATAAGTAATTGAGTAAATAAGTAATTATATAAATAAGTAATCGAGTAAAAAGTAATCGAGTAAAAAAGTAATTAAATAAATAGGTAATTATATAAATAAGTAATCGAGTAAATAAGTAATTGAGTAAATAAGTAGTTAAGTAAAGTAATTAAGTAAATAAGTAATTAAGTAAATAAGTAATTATGTAAATAAATAATCGAGTAAATAAGTAATTGAGTAAATGAGTAATTAAATAAAGTAATTAAGTAAATAAGTAATCGAGTAAATAAGTAATCGAGTAAATAAGAAATCGAGTAAATAAGTACTTTAGTAGATAAGTAATTAATTAAATAAGTAATTAAGTAAATAAGTAATCGAGTAAATAAGTAATTAAATAAATAAATAGGTAATTATATAAATAAGTAATCGAGTAAATAAGTAATTGAGTAAATAAGTAATTAAGTAAAGTAATTAAGTAAATAAGTAATTAAGTAAATAAGTAATTATGTAAATAAATAATCGAGTAAATAAGTAATTGAGTAAATGAGTAATTAAATAAAGTAATTAAGTAAATAAGTAATCGAGTAAATAAGTAATCGAGTAAATAAGAAATCGAGTAAATAAGTACTTTAGTAGATAAGTAATTAATTAAATAAGTAATTAAGTAAATAAGTAATCGAGTAAATAAGTAATTAAATAAATAAATAGGTAATTATATAAATAAGTAATCGAGTAAATAAGTAATCGAGTAAATAAGTAATTGAGTAAATAAGTAATTGAGTAAATAAGTAATTATATAAATAAGTAATCGAGTAAAAAGTAATCGAGTAAAAAAGTAATCGAGTAAAAATAATAGAGTAAAAAAAGTAGTCGAGTATAAAATATAGTAAAATAGTGATCGAGAAAAAAGTAATCGAGTAAAAAAGTAATCGAGTAAAAATAGTAATCGAGTAAAAAGTAATCGAGTAAAAAAATAATCGAGTAAAAATAGTAATCGAGTAAAAAAATTTGTCGAGTATAAAAATAGGGTAAAAGAGTAATCGAGTAAAAAAATAATCGAGAAAAAAGTAATCGAGTAAAAAAATAATCGAGTAAAAATAGTAATCGAGTAAAAATGTAATCGAATAAAAAAGTAATCGAGTAAAAAAGTAATCGAGTAAAAATAGTAATCGAGTAAAAAAAAGTAGTCGAGTATAAAATATAGTAAAATAGTAATCGACAAAAAAATTATCGAGTAAAAATAGTAATCGAGTAAAAATGTAATCGAGTAAAATAGTAATCGAGTAAAAAGTAATCGAGTAAAAAAGTAATCGAGTAAAAAAGTAATCGAGTAAAAATAGTAATCGAGTAAAAAAAGTAGTCAAGTATAAAATATAGTAAAATAGTAATCGAGAAAAAAGTAATCGAGTAAAAAAGTAATCGAGTAAAAATAGTAATCGAGGAAAATGTAATCGAGTAAAAATGTAATCAAGTAAAATAGTAATCGAGTAAAATAGTAATCGAGTAAAAAGTAATCGAGTAAAAAAAAGTAGTCGAGGATACAGGGAGTGCAGAATTATTAGGCAAGTTGTATTTTTGAGGATTAATTTTATTATTGAACAACAACCATGTTCTTAATGAACCCAAAAGACTCATTAATATCAAAGCTGACATTTTTATGTATTTCTGGACAACATTCTATTCTATGACGACAGAAATGGAACTTGGAAAACACCTGAAGTGCCGGGAGGATTGGTGCAGAGAGTTCAAGTACGTAGTACTTGAGTAAATAAGTAGTACGAGTAAATAAGTAATTGAGTTAATAAGTAATTAAATAAGTAAGTAATTAAATAAATAAGTAATTAAGTAAATAAGGTATCGAGTAAATAAGTAATTTAGTAGATAAGTAATTAAATAAATAAGTAATCGAGTAAATAAGTAATTAAATAAATAGGTAATTATATAAATAAGTAATCGAGTAAATAAGTAATTAAATAAAGTAATTAGTAAATAAGTAATCGAGTAAATAAGTAATTGAGTAAATAATTAATCGAGTAAATAAGTAATTGAGTAAATAAGAAATCGAGTAAATAAGTAATTTAATAGATAAGTAATTAATTAAATAAGTAATTAGGTAATCGAGTAAATAAGTAATCGAGTAAATAAGTAATTGAGTTATTAAGTACTTAAATAAAATAAGTAATTGAGTAAATAAGTAATTAAATAAATAAGTAATTAAGTAAATAAGTAATTGAGCAAATAAGTAATTAAATAAAGTAATTAAGTAAATAAGTAATCGAGTAAATAAGTTATTGAGTAAATAAGTAATTAAATAAATAAGTAATTATATAAATAAGTAATCGAGTAAATAAGTAATCGAGTAAATAAGTAATCGAGTAAATAAGTAATTGAGTAATTACGTACTTTAATAAATAAGTAATTGAGTAAATAAGTAATTAAATGAATAAGTAATCGAGTAAATAAGTAATTAAATAAATAGGTAATTATATAAATAAGTAATCGAGTAAATAAGTAATTGAGTAAATAAGTAATTAAGTAAATAAGTAATTAAGTAAATAAGTAATTATGTAAATAAGTAATCGAGTAAATAAGTAATTGAGTAAATAAGTAATTAAATAAAGTAATTAAGTAAATAAGTAATCGAGTAAATAAGTAATTGAGTAAATAAGAAATCGAGTAAATAAGTAATTTAGTAGATAAGTAATTAAATAAGTAATTAATTAAATAAGTAATTAAGTAATCGAGTAAATAAGTAATTAAATAAATAAATAGGTAATTATATAAATAAGTAATCGAGTAAATAAGTAATTGAGTAATTAAGTACTTTAATAAAATAAGTAATTGAGTAAATAAGTAATTGAGCAAATAAGTAATTAAGTAATTGAGTAAATAAGTAATTCTGTAATTAAGTAATTAAATAAATAAGTAATTACATAAATAAGTAATCGAGTAAATAAGTAATTGAGTAATTAAGTACTTTAATAAATAAGTAATTGAGTAAATAAGTAATTAAATGAATAAGTAATTAAACAAGTAATGAAGTAATTAAGTAAATAAGTAATTGAGTAAATAAGTAATTAAATAAGTAATTGAGTAAATAAGTAATCGAGTAAAAAAATAATCGAGTAAAAAAATAGAGTAAAAAATAATGACGTTAAAAATAGAGTAAAAATAGTAATCGAGTAAAAAAGTAATCGAGTAAAAATAGTAATCGAGTAAAAAATAGTAATCGAGTAAAATAATCAATTAAAAATAGTAATCGAGTAAAAAAATAATCATAATAATCAAAAATAATTATGATCGGCCAAACTGCCCACATAAAAGAGACTGGCTGCAAAACCGCATACTAGTAAGAAATGCTGTGCCAAGGCTTGTCATTAAATTATAGAAAAACTGCAGAGGGAGAATACAGAGCGTGTGAGCCAAAGCAGGAGAGAGCACAGGAATTTATATCAATGAAAAGCGAGAGGAAAATGATCCAACGGCATACAAATTCTTTTTATTGACAGCTAATGCACATACAACCACATTGTTTTTTTTTGCTTTTAATGTCCACTGACAAACCAGATATGAAGCCTAAGCCTTGATAGCTAGCATGGGATCTAGACACTACTATGATGAGGAACCGAACTTTATGATGGGGGTGGGAGTAGTTGGGATCTACTTCTACTTAGGGTCCACTTAGAGACATCTTACCTTGATGGACAATTTGTCCTTGATAGCAGGTCTGGAGATCTATGGGGTTGAGAGCATCACATACACACTTACACATATATCATGCAGTAAAAACGTTGGGGGGGATAAACAAAGGAGGTGTGATGAGGGACCCACAGCTGGATGCCAAGTCTTATATATGACAATGCTTATACTGCATCTTATGTATATGCATGCGCAACCTCAGAGCATACACCGTAAAACAGATAAAAATGGGAAAAATTAAGTAAGAGCAGGAAATAACCAAGCCTCAAAGTTTCCAATCATTTTCCATTTCAAATGTTGGTACTTACTTATTACTTTTTATTTTTTTTCAATGAAGTGTAGCAAGGAAATATGTCAACAAAGCCATATTACATTTCACTTTAATAATACCTTCAGCAGGGAACTGAAGGTATTCTCTCAAATATCTGATTATTTTCTAGTGTGTTTCTGTGTAATAAGAGGAAAGATCAGGCCTGGCATTGGAGAGTAAAATTTGATATAAACAAAATAGATGGGAAATGGGAAAAAAGACAAACACATGGGGTTTGTGAGTGCCAACGTGCAACTTTGGACTTGTTGGGATGGTTGTTAGTTTGTCCTAAATGTAGACTATAAAGCAAAAGGAGAAGCACACAGTTGAATGAAAGGAGTGGAGGTGTGGTGTAAAGAAAAAGAAACTCCCACCTGACGGCCTTTGGGCTGGATTGTTGCTGGCAGGTCCTGGTTGGGATGACAGAAGTTTTAGTGTGAGTATTTGATTAGTATTGCACGGTAACAAAACATAAAAAACAAGACAAAGGTTCTTTGGTGCTTTTGATCGTAACCTGTTAGCTGGAATAAAATTAAATCCGAGACATAGGGATTCGATGGTATGAACTTTGCCCCCTTTTTTTTCGACATTGTATACTATGACGTGTCGCTCCGAGTTGTAATATGTTGTTTTTTTTAACCATTTTTTGACATGACAAAAAAAAATAAAATAAAATAAAATAAAATAAAATTGTGTATTGTGGGATGACATAGTACTGTACGGCATTTTTGTTTGTCTTTGGAGGACATACCATAGGATGACATTTTTTCGCCATGTTCGATGATATACTATAGGATGACATTTTTTTGTATTTTTGGACATTTTTTTGTATTTTTGGACAACACGACGAGAGAAATGGAACTTGGAAAACACCTGAAGTGCCGGGAGAATTGGTGCAGAGAGTTCAAGTACTTGCCTCATGACTGGCCCTGGATGTGTTCAAGTCTTACCTGGGACGTGTGAATATTATGACACATATTGACATACCGTTAAACTACTGCTGCAGTATAGTAAAAAGTGATTTAACAGGCAGTCTCTGGCCCCTAACACCCTGACCTGTTTACTCTCTTCTACAACCCTGAGCTCTTAACTCGAAGACACTGAACCCTTCTTTCCCATAGAAAAAGTCATTATGGTTGTTTCACCTAAATATTCTTTGCATTCCACCAGGCACCCAAACTCCAGGAGGAGAGCCGTGTGTACACTCCCCTTTTTGACTCCGCAGCAGAGGTCTGGACAAAGTGTCACACACACAACAGTGGATATCAAAAACAGACTCAGGCACCTTCCAAGCCGGGAAATGACAAACAACGCCAATGTTCCATATGATTTGTGAACCTACAACCTCCAGGTATCAGGCCGGTGTCTTATCACCTGCACTATCCAATCTAACATGCTTACTGCTTGCTTCAACATGAATTTGTCTATCTCATTTGGGAAGTTAGACTTCAAAATCCATTGCACCTCATAAGGATTGAACCGCCATGGCAGTGTGTTATCACCTCATTGTCTGACAGTTCAGTGCAATCTCCATGTGTATTTCTCCTCTTCCTTATGGAAGTTAAAGCTTTAAAATCCACCGCACCACCCAAGTCTTGAAATGCCAACCTCTGGATTACATGGCAGCGTCTTATCGCCTGTATTTCCCCTCTTCCTTATGGAAGTTAAACCTCTAAAGTCCACCGCACCGCATGAGTCTCGAATCGCCAACCTCTAGGTAACATGGCAGTGTCATATCACCTGAGCCACCTTGTCTGGATAGTTCAGCACAGCTTCCATGTGTATTTGTCCTCTTCCTTATGAAACTTGAACCTTAAAAGTCCACCGCACAATGTAAGTCTTGAATTGCCAACCTTTGGGTAACATGGCAGCGTCTTATCGCCTGTATTTCCCCTCTTCCTTATGGAAGTTAAACCTTAAAATACCGCCGCACCACATAAGTCTCATACTGTCAACATCAGGGTTACATGACAGTGTCTTATCACCTGAGCCACCTTGTCTGACAACTTAACACAGCTTCCATGTGCATTTCTCCTCTTCCTTATGGAAGTTAAACCTTTAAAGTCCACCACATCGCATGAGTCTTGAACCACCAACCTCTTGGTTACATGACAGTGTCACCTCAGCACCTTATTACCAGAGCCACCTTGCCTGATAGTTCAACAGTGCTTCCATGCGTATTTCCCCTCTTCCTTATGGAAGTTAAACCTTAAAGTACCACCGCACAACCTAAGTCTCGTACTGTCAACATCAGGGTCACATGACAGAGTCTTATCACCTGAGCCACCTTGTTCCACCATGGAAGCTAAACCTTAAAAGTGCACTGAGCCATATAAGTCTTAAACTGACAGCCTAAGAGTTACATGGCAGCATCTTATCACCCGTATTTCCTCTCTCCCTTATGGAAGTTAAACCTTTAAAGTCCACGGCATTGCATGAGCCTTGAACCGCCAACCTCTAGGTAACATGGCAGTGTCTTATCACCTGAGCCACCTTGTCTGACAGTTTGGTATAGCTTCCATGTGTATTTGTCCTCTTCCTTATGGAAGCTAAACCTTAAAAGTGCACTGCGCCATATAAGTCTTAAACTGACGACCTAAGAGTTACATGGCAGCGTCTTATCACCCGTGTTTCCTCTCTCCCTTATGGAAGTTAAACCTTTAAAGTCCACCGCATCGCATGAGCCTTGAACCGCCAACCTCTTGGTTACATGACAGTGTCACCTCAGCACCTTATTACCAGAGCCACCTTGCCTGATAGCTCAACAGTGCTTCCATGTGTATTTCCCCTCTTCCTTATGGAAGTTAAACCTTAAAGTACCGCCGCACAACCTAAGTCTCGTACTGTCAACATCAGGGTCACATGACAGTGTCTTATCACCTGAGCCACCTTGTTCCACCATGGAAGCTAAACCTTAAAAGTGCACTGCGCCATATAAGTCTTAAACTGACGACCTAAGAGTTACATGGCAGCGTCTTATCACCTGTGTTTCCTCTCTTCCTTCTGGAAGCTAAACCTTAAAGGTGCACTGCGCCATATAAGTCTTAAGCTGACGACCTAAGAGTTACGTGGCAGCGTCTTGTCACCCGTGTTTCCTCTCTCCCTTATGGAAGTTAAACCTTTAAAGTCCACCGCATCGCCTGAGCCTCGAACCGCCAACCTCTAGGTAACGTGGCAGTGTCTTATCACCTGAGCCACCTTGTCTGACAGTTTGGCATAGCTTCCATGTGTATTTGTCCTCTTCCTTGTGGAAGATAAACCTTAAAAGTGCACTGCGCCATATAAGTCTTAAACTGACGACCTAAGAGTTACGTGGCAGCGTCTTGTCACCCGTGTTTCCTCTCTCCCTTATGGAAGTTAAACCTTTAAAGTCCACCGCATCGCCTGAGCCTCGAACCGCCAACCTCTAGGTAACGTGGCAGTGTCTTATCACCTGAGCCACCTTGTCTGACAGTTTGGCATAGCTTCCATGTGTATTTGTCCTCTTCCTTGTGGAAGATAAACCTTAAAAGTGCACTGCGCCATATAAGTCTTAAACTGACGACCTAAGAGTTACGTGGCAGCGTCTTGTCACCCGTGTTTCCTCTCTCCCTTATGGAAGTTAAACCTTTAAAGTCCACCGCATCGCCTGAGCCTCGAACCGCCAACCTCTAGGTAACGTGGCAGTGTCTTATCACCTGAGCCACCTTGTCTGACAGTTTGGCATAGCTTCCATGTGTATTTGTCCTCTTCCTTGTGGAAGATAAACCTTAAAAGTGCACTGCGCCATATAAGTCTTAAACTGACGACCTAAGAGTTACGTGGCAGCGTCTTGTCACCCGTGTTTCCTCTCTCCCTTATGGAAGTTAAACCTTTAAAGTCCACCGCATCGCCTGAGCCTCGAACCGCCAACCTCTAGGTAACGTGGCAGTGTCTTATCACCTGAGCCACCTTGTCTGACAGTTTGGCATAGCTTCCATGTGTATTTGTCCTCTTCCTTGTGGAAGATAAACCTTAAAAGTGCACTGCGCCATATAAGTCTTAAACTGACGACCTAAGAGTTACGTGGCAGCGTCTTGTCACCCGTGTTTCCTCTCTCCCTTATGGAAGTTAAACCTTTAAAGTCCACCGCATCGCCTGAGCCTCGAACCGCCAACCTCTAGGTAACGTGGCAGTGTCTTATCACCTGAGCCACCTTGTCTGACAGTTTGGCATAGCTTCCATGTGTATTTGTCCTCTTCCTTGTGGAAGATAAACCTTAAAAGTGCACTGCGCCATATAAGTCTTAAACTGACGACCTAAGAGTTACGTGGCAGCGTCTTGTCACCCGTGTTTCCTCTCTCCCTTATGGAAGTTAAACCTTTAAAGTCCACCGCATCGCCTGAGCCTCGAACCGCCAACCTCTAGGTAACGTGGCAGTGTCTTATCACCTGAGCCACCTTGTCTGACAGTTTGGCATAGCTTCCATGTGTATTTCTCTCCTTCCTTGTGGAAGTTCAGCTTCTCTCTGAATGTCGTTGCCAGAGTTTTATCACCTGTGCATCAGCTGGCTCATCATAAGCGCTGTTATTAAGCTTTTTTGACACTATGTAAGTAAGTAAGTAAGAGAATACTGAAATACAACATCCAGTTGAGTTGAGTTGTCAGGCAGTTTAGCTCAGTCAGTTAAAGTGCTGGCTCTGTAACCCAGAGGTTGAGTGTTCGAATCTTACTTGATACAAGTGAATTTTGAAGTCACATTACCAAATGAAAAGGTTAAATACGCCCGGAGAAAATCTCTGAATGCCGATGGGGCTGGTGGCGTGTTGGAATGACTGTGTGGACAGTAAACCTAAGATTGAAGGTTCGAATCCAGCGTCGCCAGAACCGGAGGTGCTTCGATCCGTTGGGTGGGAGGGAAGGGAGGACGTAATTCCTCCCGGGGTTTCTGGGGTGTGTAAAGCAGGGGTTATACCGAAAAAACGTAGAATCGGCTGAAGTTTAACAGATGAGTGTAGAAGTAGCAATTGGGTGGGGTTAGAGAGAGGAAGTGGGAGGTAGAGGGGAGGGGACAGGAAGTGGGAGGAGACAGGAAGTGGGAGGAGGTAGAGGGGAGGAGACAGGAAGTGGGAGGAGACAGGAAGTGGGAGGAGACAGGAAGGGGAGGAGTAGGGGGAGGAGACAGGAAGTGGGAGGAGACAGGAAGTGGGAGGAGGTAGAGGGGAGGAGAGAGGAAGGGGAGGAGTAGGGGGAGGAGACAGGAAGGGGAGGAGACAGGAAGTGGGAGGAGGTAGAGGGGAGGAGACAGGAAGTGGGAGGAGTAGAGGGGAGGAGACAGGAAGGGGAGGAGACAGGAAGTGGGAGGAGGAGAGGGGAGGAGACAGGAAGTGGGAGGAGTAGAGGGAGGAAGTGGGAGGAGACAGGAAGTGGGAGGAGGTAGAGGGGAGGAGACAGGAAGGGGAGAAGTAGGGGGAGGAGACAGGAAGTGGGAGGAGACAGGAAGTGGGAGGAGTAGAGGGGAGGAGAGAGGAAGTGGGAGGAGACAGGAAGGGGAGGAGACAGGAAGTGGGAGGAGGGAGAGGGAGGAGACAGGAAGGGGAGGAGACAGGAAGTGGGAGGAGGTAGAGGGGAGGAGAGGAAGGGGAGGAGTAGGGGGAGGAGAGAGGAAGTGGGAGGAGACAGGAAGTGGGAGGAGGTAGAGGGGAGGAGAGAGGAAGGGGAGGAGTAGGGGGAGGAGACAGGAAGGGGAGGAGACAGGAAGTGGGAGGAGGTAGAGGGGAGGAGACAGGAAGGGGGAGGAGACAGGAAGTGGGAGGAGGTAGAGGGAGGAGACAGGAAGGGGGGGGGTAGGGGGAGGAGACAGGAAGGGGAGGAGTGGGAGGAGAGAGGAAGTGGGGGGGGACAGGAAGGGGAGGAGACAGGAAGTGGGAGGAGACAGGAAGGGGAGGAGACAGGAAGGGGAGGAGACAGGAAGTGGTGGGAGGAGGTAGAGGGGAGGAGACAGGAAGGGGAGGAGTAGGGGGAGGAGACAGGAAGTGGGAGGAGGAGAGGGAGGAGACAGGAAGGGGAGGAGACAGGAAGTGGGAGGAGGTAGAGGGAGGAGACAGGAAGTGGGAGGAGGAGGGGGAGGAGACAGGAAGTGGGAGGGGTAGAGGGAGGAAGTGGGAGGAGACAGGAAGGGGAGGAGACAGAAAGTGGGAGGAGGTAGAGGAGGACAGGAAGTGGAGGAGACAGGGAGGAGTGGAGGAGACAGGAAGGGAGGAGACAGGAAGTGGGAGGAGGTGAGGGAGGAGACAGGAAGTGGAGACAGGAGGAGGTGGAGAGACGGGAGGAGTAGGAGGTGGGGGAGGAGACAGGAAGTGGGAGGAGGTAGAGGGGAGGAGACAGGAGGGGGAGGAGGTAGAGGGAGGAGACAGGAAGGGGAGGAGACAGGAAGTGGGAGGAGACAGAGGGGATGGATGGATGGATGGATGGATGGATGGATGGATAGATAGATAGAGATGTACGGACGTACGTACACACACACACACACACACACACGTACGTACGTACACGTACAAACGTACAAAAAGTACATCCCCACTTCCTGTCTCCTCCCCTGGGACTCCTCCCACTTTTTGGTGACACTACAGTACATAAAAGAGAAGTTATTAAAGTTATTAAACTTTATTATTAATAAAAATTCTTAAAATTATGATTTTTTAAAAAAAATATCAAACCAAGTGTTGTAGTATGATCAGCAGCAGCCAGTTGATGGCTGTAGTGATTTTGGTGACACTACAGTGCATAAAAGTGGAGTTATTGAATTTTATTATTAATAAAAATTCCATAAAATTATGATTTAAAAAAAAATATCAAACCAAGAGTTGTAGTATGATCAGCAGCATCCAGTCGATGGCTGCAGTAAATTTGGTGACACTACAGTACATAAAAGTGGAGTTATTGAATTTTATCATTAATAAAAATTCTTAAAATTATGAAAAAATGTTTTTAATATCAAACCAAGTGTTGTAGTATGATCAGCAGGAACCAGATGATGGTTGGACAGAGTTTAATTCTTCTGCAGTGCATAGAGGTGAAGTTATTGCATTTTATTATAAAGTTTCTTAAAATTATATATATATATATATATATATAATTTATTTATTATATTTATACAAGTGCTGTAGTATGATCAACAGGAGCCAGTTGAAGGCTGCAGTGATTTTGGTGACACTACAGTGCATAAGACTGAAGTTATTGAATATCTGTGCAGTGTTTCTCTTCGCTGCTGTAGCGGTTTTGCAATTTGCAGACGGTCCCTATCCACTCGTCTCACCGCCGGCTGCTCATTGACACCAATGTTATTTCTGCAGCTTGAAAGACAGCTACTTTTGATAAAACTGGGCTTGTAGCACATTGTCTACCTTACAACGATGGGAAAGAGGCCTCGTTTATGTTTTGACAACGTATCACTAATGAGTTATTGATGCCGGAAGTCCGAATCTGTGAATATCTTTCCAACTTTACCGAACTCCAACTTTACCGAACTGAGAAACTGTGGGGATTTCATCAGCAATTTAATAACAGTGATTAGGCTGTAATACTATATGCACTGGAAAATGAAATATCATGCTTTGAAATGAATGATAAATGTATTAATTTCTATATTTAAGATAAGACTGTTAATCACAGACTGGGAAACCCTGTGCAAACCTTTCACTTAAACAGATCATGTTGGCCATGATTTATAGTTGTTCAGGATATCTGAAATGTCATGTTTTATTTAGAACTAAGCTTGGTAAATTATCTTTTGGAGGGGGTGGGGGATGCTAAAAATGGGGGGAAAAGTAACACTCAATTATGTTTTTTGTCTAGTGTTCATGTTTAATTAATTTACAGACATGATTGTCATTTATTGTTTTTTTTCTACTTTTTTTTGCTGTTGTGGTTATATCCTTTATTCGTGACAGATTTTTCTATGTATTTTTAATTTTAATGTTAACTTTTTTTTTGCCATTTTACAGATTTTATTGCTGTTTATTATTCCTGACAGAGATTGCTGCTAGTTATTTATTTTTTATAGACTTTTTTTCATCATTTTACTGTAGTTCTGAAGGAATCTGAATTCATTAGAGCATTAAACTCTTATGTTCAGTCAATTTTCCCTGAATACACGATGGTTGATTTATTTAGACAGGCAGACTGTGAATGTAACTTTAAAAGGCAGATTTTGTGGGGATTATCCCTTTAATGCCAAGCGGGGTTCCTCTTCTAAACATTACGGTAACGTGTAGGATTTTCGTTGTGCGGATTACCGTAATGACTGTATTCAGGCAGTAGTAACAGATCCCAGATCCCCGCTTTGTCTCCTCCTCAGACAGCGCTGGAGGATAGAAAGAAACATGAATCGCTCTTGGCTGTGGAGGTTTTTCACACTATTGCAAGTTTCTGCTTTATGTTTGGTTCCCGCTTCAGGTAATAACAAATTTAAACAAATGCGACTCGTAAAACATCGTGTAAACGTGTTTGTGAGAGTTTGCCGCCGTTTGTTTCGCTGTGCCAACTTGAGGTAACTTTTGTTGTTGGAGTCATTCATCACTTCACGAGCTAGCTAACGGACGTTAGCCCGCGAGCTAACTCAGCCAAGCGCGCTGTGCTAACTTTAAGGTTTGCACGGATGGTTGTTCCGCTTTAAGCGACACTGTAAAATAAATGATATCGACCATGGTAGTTATATTCATTGAGGCTGGGCGCAGATGTAGAAACACGTCAGCTAAGGCTAGTTAGCACAAACAAATGATCTGGCTGGATGCCCCGGCAGTGTTTACTCAGACACACGAAGGCTCAGCGTTTATTTTGTGCTGCATTTGTAACTTGAGCCCATGATGTGAAAAGCGTGCAAAACCAAAGCAGGATATTTAAGGTCATTTTAGGACACAAGCTCTTTAATGACCCAATGGCCTTGTTCGGGGACACTGACCTGATGCTGACCCAATAAGCTCCATTTCTCCTTACTGGATCTATCAAGAAAGCAACTTTTAGATGGCACATTTAAACCCAGATTGAAGCACAGTGTGAGGTGCAAGTTGCAGACACAAAACAAAGCCAGCGATTGACCATCAAATGTGAATCAATTCCATTAAAACCAAGAATGAAACTTCCTGAAATAACAATTAAGATGAACAACCCAATAAAATATACAGATATCTGAAAAAAAGTTAAGATTAAATAACATAATACTAAAAATACATATGAATTAGAATAAAAACTATTAAAACAGAATGAAATAAGATAAATAGACTGATAAAAGATAACACATGAGTTAAACCAATAAAATAGGTAACCCACTAAAGTAAAAGAAATACAATAATAGTCACAGTTAAACCAGACAGTAGCCGGATGTGCGGCAAAAGAGGAGTTTTTGACTTTTAAAGATGACACTGTTGTGACATTTTATTGTCATCGCATCGACCTAGGATAACTAAACCACTTGTTTGTATTATGTACTAAGTTTAGTAAATTGTCTTAGTTTTTTGCCACTGAATAAATTGACAAAAGGTTAAAAGGTGTTGAAATTAGGCAGGTACAGTGTCACTCTTTCACCATTTCAGATCAAGCAAACTTAAATATAAGTTTATAAGATAACTCACAAGCGGCACGATGTCTCGGGTTCAATATGGCCGACTTCACCCTGTCAGACAGGTTCTATTCATGTGATCCTCTGATTTGAAAGGTCTGGCAGCAATCAGGCCTGGGTGTGACTATGAAATTAATCTCAGCTTTCTACAATAATATGATTAAACACAATAACCTCATCATTTAACAAGGGGGGCAGTTACTTTTTCACACAGGATCATGTGGGTTTGGGTAGTATTTTTCTCTTAACAAATAAAGTCAGCACAGAAAAACTGCATTTTATGTTTACTTGGGTTATCTTTGTTTAATATTTAAAGTTGTTTGACGATCTGAAACAGTTGAGTTTGACACACATGAAAAAAAGTAAGAAATCGGTAAATACTTTTTCACAGCACTGTATGTGTCCTTAGATCATTCTTCGGGTATTTTAAGATGGTTAAAGGCACAAAGAAAGACTCAGTGATCTCTTTTTTGTTGTGCAGTGTTCCTGTCTGGTTGATTCATTGACATGATTGTTGTTTATCGTTTTCTACATTCTTTGGTTGTTTGTATTGCTGTTCTCTAACACTAGTTTCCTTTATTTGTAGGTCAACAGTGGAAGAAAATTAGGGACAAGATTTCCGATGCTGTCAAAGGATACACTCCCTGCAATCCCGTCAACTGTAGCTGCCACGTAAGGTGTGTGTGATGCCGTCATGTCTTTGCTTTTCCTCATATATTGTAATTCAGATTTCTCTCAACTACCATGAATTAGATTTGTGAAGGAAATCACGCAGCAATAAAACTCTCTTGAGACTAGTTCATGTTTATGCACCACTTGTGTTTTTTTTCTGAAGATACAGACGAGCAATTGCCATAGTGCCACTGCGCAGGTTTAATTTTTGGATCGCTTCTCCCCCGCCACTCTCGATATCTGTCTCAGTGTCCTACATGATGACCTGCGGCCGTTCAAAGGGAGAAGCTCTGAAGATCTCATGGCTGCGACTGTTCAAAGAGGGGTGGGCACCCACTACCAGATCATCGGTCACAAGTTGTACAGAGAACACAACTGTATGTTTCCTGCCAGGTGAGGAGAAAAAGTCTGTCATGTGATTATTTATTATGTTCGGTCACCTCAGAAGCCGTAACGGCTCAAGTTGAACACATTGTTACTTACTGCTCCCAATCAGCTGATTGTTTGCTCTTTTTGTAGGTGCAGTGGGATGGAGCATTTCATCCTGGAGGTGATTGACAGGCTGCCTGACTTGGAGATGGTGGTAAATGTCAGGGATTACCCACAAGTCCCCAGCTGGGTGCAGCCGACCCTGCCCGTCTTGTCTTTCAGTAAGGTCAGGCTGTAGGCATTAGTTTTACGCACACACTTTGATACACACACAAATGCCGGTTTTGATCTGTGTTTTATGTTTGATATGAGTAGACAGCAGACTACCAGGACATCATGTACCCTGCGTGGACTTTTTGGGAGGGAGGACCTGCCGTGTAGCCCATATACCCCACCGGACTGGGACGATGGGATCTGATGAGGGATGACCTTAAAAAGTAACGTTCAGCAATGTTTTTGTTACTTATTGGCATGAATCATTGATGAAGTATTTACAGAAAAAGAGTTGATAAATATTACACTGAAACAGCAATTATTTGCAGTTATGGCCGATGACATACACAGGGGCGTAATAGACGCAGGGTACCTGTCCCCCGCAGCTGCAGCGTCTGTTCACGATGCCGCCCGCACTTTTCCATAATGTCAATCGAGCTGGACAGCGGTTCAATTAATTTTAATCAAGAGTTTGTTTTTCCAAGTTGTCCTGAATGCACCGTGAGTGGATACGTGAGGGGGTCACTTGTCTTCCTCTTATCTCAGCCTGACTCAAATTTAAGATCTCGAAGTGCTCTTTTTCCTCTCTCACTGCAGTAATCTCTATTCGTCTGAAATAATCAGCTCTGGAGATCAACAAAAAGAGACCCAAAAGAAAACTTTATTGGCTAAAATGAGCCTTTAAAGAAATTGGAATCAGTGACCAAATTCAAGTCTCAACGATGTATTTTATCTGTTCTCAGAGGAGAGGAACCTCTGAGATGTAACATCAAGTTTCAGCAAAGCATATTTCTCTGATAAATTCTGTCAATGAAAATGGCGTTTTCTGCTTTTTTTTCCCCTTTTTTTAAAAAATTTCTCGCAAGTCTTGCCTTTGCATGCTGGAGTATGTTTTTTAATCTATATTTTATGGGTTTCATTGGTCCGTGTGTGATCCTTTACTGTGGCTGCCCACCGCAGAGGATCACCCCTGTCCTGTCCGGTGTTATTGGTTACTTGGTTTGGTTCCTTTTTTTTTTTTTATTTTCTTTTTTTAAGTCTTCCTCCTGAACAATCTGTCCCCTTCTGAAATGATTAAATGCATCATATAATTGTGCCTTTCTACGTGATGTGTTGTGGGAGGTCTGCAGCACAGTGGCCATGGAAGAAGAAAGAGTTCAAAGGATTCTTCAGGGGCTCCAGGTCCTGATCTTATTAGTTTGTGTGTTTACGTGACATTATACAACAATTTAAATGTTTTCATGTCAGTTATCACAGTTTCTTCTGTAATAACTCTCTACTCACCTTCTTCTCACCACCGTTGGCTGCAAAGCTGAGACTTACGATGACAGTTTAGTCATTGTCGTCTTTGTTTCTCTGACAGAACCAGTCCAGAGCGAGACCCTCTGATTCTTCTGTCCAGAGAAGCTCCAGACCTGGTGGATGCAGAGTACACTAAAAACCAGGCCTGGAAGTCCGAGAGGGTCAGTCATTCTGAAACCACACCAGGGTTAAAAAGCACCTGAAAAGACACTATACAGGGTTCATACAGTCATGGGGAACCATGGAAAATTCATGGAAATTCACAATTACATTTTCCAGGCATGGAAAAGTAATGGAACGAGTCAAAATCATTGAAAGTTTTGGAGAACTGTGTTGTAAATTAAATTACATTAATGTAACACAATAGTGAATGTATTTAATAATTTAGGGGAGGGAATACAACATTAAATGGCTGCATTTTATGTTTTTCTTGTATTTGAATTTTTGGCAATTTTTACAGGAAAATTTTTTTATTTAAATGGACATATAGCATTATTTATTTTATTTTTTTAAGAAAACAGGTTGGGATGGCATTGTTCTTTAAAATAAGTTTGGCCTTTTTTGCTTTAAAATTTTGGGCACTTTTTTATTTTAGAAAACTTGATTTACTGAATTTAGGGCGATTATTATTATTATTATTTTTTTGAAAGGCATGTTTATTTTCAAAATGGCCAAAATGACACCATTCATCACAGAAACTGTAAAAACATAAATAATCATTGAATTTTGAATTTCCTACTGTCCTTAAACAGATCATGTGGGACGCTGAAATAATGTTTGAATAGAGTTTGAATCTTATGTTGTCCACGACAGCGTGTGGGAATCCTGTATTTTGACTCAAAAAGTTGATCAGTATTAATAATTCACTAACCCGTGTCTTTCTGTCTGTTTTAGGACACACTAGGGAGACCCCCGGCCATAGAAATCCCTCTGGTCGATCACTGCAAATACAAGTAGGCCGGATTTTGAATAACAGACAAAATGTGACCTTTAAGACGCTGTTGGATGTCCGTCTCGCTGAGCGAAGCACATAACTTGTGATCAGTCTTAACCGTCCCTTCCTACACCTGCAGATATTTATTCAACTTCCGAGGTGTGGCGGCCAGCTTCCGCCTCAAACATCTCTTCCTCTGTGGTTCGCTGGTGTTTCATGTGGGGGATGAATGGCAGGAGTTTTTCTACCCGCAGCTGCGGCCCTGGGTCCACTACATCCCAGTCAAGCAGGATCTCTCTGACGTCAGGTACCTCAGCCGGTGTCACACGTTTTCTCCTCCGTTATGACATTTACATGCAGTCCTGGTCCTTGTGTGACCAGTTTCACTGAGTTCCATATTTTGCATCTCTCTTAAGGAACGCCTTAGAAAACACATGACACGAGACCAAACATGCACTTTTTCAGTTCTGCCAGTTTTTGTCCATTTTTACTGGCACAAAAAAACTTGGACACAAGGTTTTAACATAGCAACAGTTATGTGTTTTAAACAGGATTGTCAAATGATACATTTTTTAATTGCCATTAATCACAGAATTTCAATTGTTAATTGCGATTAATCCCATTTTTTAATACCGTTTTTAGTTCCATTGTTTTGCATTACAAAACATGTATCAAGTTCATATTGACAAGGTCGAGCAACTCTTACCAGATTGTCTTGATTTTGCAAAAACTGCAAAAGACAAGTATAGGTATTGTCTATAAAGCAATACTCATGGGTAGCCACAGAACCTATCTTCATTAAGATATCTTGAGGTCAGAGGTCAAGGGACCTTATGTCTTGTAGTTTCATGTGATATCAAATTCATCCCTCTAGAAATGTTGGCTAACATTTAAAGCGGTTAAAAATAAAATAACGTCTGTCAGCACCATATACATGTGCAGGTGATGTAACAGTTGAAACCTGAGAAGTTTCATGTTCAAATTCACACGCCTGCCTCCGTGCAGGTCACTGCTTGAATGAATGAAATCAGCACTGAAGGCACTTTTTAACCTGTGTCTGCACCCTAACATATTTTGGTCTGAATGTCCTCCGTGTGTACGTTATGCGTTGACATGTCTTTACGTGTTCTGTCTCTTAGGGAATTACTACAGTTTGTCAAGGAGAATGACGACATCGCACAGGAGATCGCCACAAGGTAACACATCAAATGTTACGATCGAATTTTATTGGTACTGAGCTGCAGCATCCGTGTATTTGGAAAAAGTCAGGGCTCCACTGTTCACGTATTTTTTGCCTCTGCGCCGGCTATAGCCGAGGCCGGAGGTGTTATGTTTTCAGGTTGTCCGTCCGTCCGTCCGTCCGTCTGTCCGTCTGGCACATTCTTGTGGACTGGGAGTAAACTGATATTGGTTTTACAGAGCCAATACCGATTATCAGTAGTTAATGAGACTGATAACTGACATTTGGAACCGATGTGCATTTACAATAAAAATGAAATGTTTCTGTTCATATTTAAAAAGTGTAATATAACAAATTCAACACAAAACAGATAATCAGCGAAATGTCAATTATCGCCCCGGCCGGTAATCTGTCGACCCCTTTTTGCGAATGCGATATCTCAACAATGCCACAAGGGAATTTCTGCAAATTTTGCACCTGTTTTCATTTGGACTCAGCAATGAGCTAATTCGAATTTGGTGGTCAAAGGTCAAGGTCACAGTGACCTTGCACCCATGTCATTCTCTTGAATGCAATATTTGAAGATAATCTTGAGCGAGTTTCCTCTAATTTGGCACAAACGTCCACTTGGACTCAAGAACGAAGCGATTAGAATCTGGTGGTCAAAAGTCAAGATCATGATGACCTCATACTAAATGTTTTTGGCCATAACTCAAGAACCACCTTGAAGCTGTGGTGATTTTTTAGATCTGTTGTTCGTGTGAAGCGTCCATGTTTTCACAGACACGGATGCAAACTGTAAATGTAGCCTGACTGCTGTGCAGACGTGTAGAACGGCGTTGCACGTCTGCCTGCATGCGTGCACACAGTTTGACTTTCTCTCTCTCTGCCCGCAGGGGAAAGGACTTCATCCTCAACCACCTGCGGATGGAAGACGTTTCCTGCTACTGGGAGCGACTCCTCACCGAGTTCAGCCGTCTTCTCACTTACAGACCCAAAAGAAACAACAGCTACAACCAGGTCGTCCACGGACCGGGCAGGACGGAGCTGTGAGAGTGAGACTCCATGGACCAGGGCAGCTGTAGTGAAGGCAAGCTCTACATTATCAGTGTAATCACTGACTGCACCGCAACGTGCGATTTCTATACAAGCAACATTACATGTCGATAAGTCTATTTTTGTCAAAAAAAAGAACTTAAAGTGTAGCTGAAGTGTAAAGCTTTGTCCGGATACTTCTTCCATTATTTCTAATGAATTCAGTCTTTTAGTCTAATGTGGACCATGTGTTACTGTTACTATGTATTCCACGGTCTACAGGCTGTGGTTCCTAACTGGTGCAGCCACTGGGTCTGGGATTTATATATATATATATATATTACTGTTCTCAAAAAAAAGGGAAAGTGTCTTTCTTTTTGCAGTAGGAAATCACACTGAAAAAATAAAGGCACTGTGCTGCAAATTAAAGTGTTTCTTTTGACATGGTCGCGGGTCTCTTGCGGTCCATTCAGAACAGACCTGCAAACCCACCAGTTGGGAACCACCACGAAGTATAGATGATACAGTATGATGTTGAATATGTTGTAGTATTCACATTGTACTGTGATTGTCACCCATGAAAGGTCATTTTTTTTACACTGTTGTGAAGAACTGTTGTGAAAAGATTAGTTTGTGTATTTGGCCAAAAAGCTGTGATAAAGCGTGCCCGGTCAAAGTGTGACTTTCAGGTTGTTGTTGCAGCTTGTAAAGAATTTTGGGGGGTTTTGTGTCAATAAAAAAGTTTTGAAACATCCCAGATCCCGAGGGCAGTATTTCTTTTTTGTTAAGAACATAAAAGGCAAGAAACAACAGGATCATTATCGGTTGCATGAAGTGCTTGATAGGCTTTTTTCCCACCGGGATTTAATGTACGCTGTGGAAAGACCTTTTTTGTAGTAAATCCTCCAAATCACTTTTTATTTCCCTTATATGCATCAGAGAGTATCCCGATCAAATTTAGTCCTCTGCCCAGTTTTTTAAAAAATTGTTATCATAATGATTTCTCAACTGAAGACACCCAAAATATTTTTTCTGTAAACTGTGCAGTATTTGCAGCTTAGTGCGGATGCAGCGTGCTGTTCAGTCCTCCCACCGCAGGGTGGCTCTGTCGTCATATCCGCTTGCGTCGCTGTAAACTGGCCGATGTCAAAGTTCATCGTCGAAGTCACCGCTGAGAAACAAACTCTTACGAGGACAGTTACTGAAACAGAAATATGTTGAGTATTTAGCGTCAATGTGCGTCAAATTGTGTTGCGGCTCTTTTGACTGTTTAGGAATTCAGCCTCTCCTGTTGGTGAGTTCATTTAAAGAAATGTTTTATCACCGATATGCTAGAAGCTAATAGCATGCTAAGTGCGTGTGCTAAGGCTCCCATTATCGGACAGACAGTGTATTTCCTATGAATGTTTTCATATAAACACGCAGTTTGCGTTCAACCCTTTATTTTAATTCCCACGTGTCATTATAAGGTCAAGCAGAAGATGTATTACTTACTTTATTTCACCGAATAACTACGGCGAGATATTAGCCGAGTTAGCAGTAGCCAGTAGACTGCAGTCTGCACGGTGTGACCTGACAGCTTTGCTACAGCAAGCGAGGAGACACTGTGCATAATGTTTGTTAATTAAAACGTTTCAAATGTGTTATTTTTATGTAAGAAAAGCAAACAATGATTTGCATAAGTGAAGCTGTGAGTAGCAAGGGTGTCTGACATGGACCTAAATTGATTTAATTGTCAAGGGTGTTTGAACTTATTTTTGGTACATTTCAGGATATGTTAAATATAATTAAATATATGGAATAAAGTGTGGTATTTATACATTCATTGTACACTGGTGAGCGTTCTGTATTTCAATTTTATGTAATTTTATAATTCTACTCCACATTTCAGAGGGAAATAAAGCACTTTTTACTCTTATCCAATTATATGAGTTTTAGTTGATGATGAATGAAAATATAATCAGCTAATAAATTATGTTATAGGTTGATCTACCCAGCAGTGAAACAAACAAAAAAAAGTATTGACAATGACCCCCACATTTACCAGCTGCAACATTAACCATTTTAAACATGAGCAAATCGGTAAGAAGGCAATGAGCAACGGAAGAAGAAATGACCCAAAAATAGCATGAAATTTGTAAAAAAAAGAAAATCCTTGAAAAATGAGTTTAAAAAATAGGTTAAAAAAATTAAAAGAGAAAAAAACACCTGAAAAAAGTGCAGAAGATAAATAATTTTGAAACTTAATTTTGAATAATGTAATTATGAGTTTTCCCCTACGTTATTTTGTTTTCCCTAAAAAGTTTCTCTAGCTTTTTAAAAATAGTTCTTTAAATCTACTCATTGCTGCAATTTTTGAAACCTTTAATGCAAAGTTGATCATATCCATTTTCCCATGTTTTTGAAAGGAATCAGACTAATTTTCTCATTTTTCAAAGGTTTAAATATTGGTGAATATCTGAGCATCTGAGTGCAGCATAAGAAATGTGATATCACTCCATGTTTTAAGAAGGTAACCGTAATGAACACACCAATGCATCAAATATTATAACCCAATAAGTAAAGACATATTAATCTGATATGGGTCATTCTGCATAATGAATACTTTAACTTTTAGTCATTTAAGTATAGTTTTGTACTTTTACTGTGGTCAGATTTTAATGTAGGACTTTTACTTGTAACAGCGTATTTCTGCACACATTGATTAGGCATTCATGTTTTTTTCTTAACATGAAATCCTGCCAATGGTTTTAAAATAATTTCTTACGACAGAAGACAGAGATTATCAGTCTGATATCGGACATTCCCCGATTCTTAAGACGACATTTTCAGATGCGATGATAACTGGATGTTATTTTGGAGTCAGGTCCTCTGAGCAGGGTGTGCTGGCTGGTCCAGACTCCCAGCAGCGCGTTGAAACATCAATGACACATTCTGTAGTTAATAGAGAAATTTCTCCCCAGTAAGTGTGCTTGTGTGCCCAGTGTGTTTTGATAGGACTGCACCATTTAACAGCTGCTGAGCTGAGCGGCCTCTGTCATGTCTGTGTTACGCAGAAGGCACACTTCCTAGAAATTAATCTACATGTTTTGCTTCACACATTAGCTTTTATTTCTACCGTTAGGGGACAACGGTTAATATTTGCTAAAATCGTCCACTGATATTATTGACCTGGTATTTGTTCCGCTCTCATTAAAGTTCCCGTCTTTAATTTTCGGTCACCACATCGGTTCACCCCACTAAAGTGTGCGCGTGTGTGTTTTCAGGGCTGTGTATCAGGACGCAGACATCTACCTCCTGGGTGACCCTTTAAGCGCTGTGGACACTGAGGTTGGGAAACATCTGTTGGAACAGTAAGTCACTGTCACTTCTGTCCAGATTGTTAACGTGTCCCAAATAGTAATATTAACCCTCTGGTATCACCGAGCACCGAACATGAAGGAAACACGAATTAAGCTAGACGTTAGAAAGTAGGAAAAACTAGAAACTACAAAAAAGCGTCTTGGAGCCATGCCCCAAACCCAAGTGAAGGTCCACTATTTGTAATTGTAATTAAGTTTTTGTAACCAAATTTTTGCCCTTTTTGCTTGAGCCTGTCTGATTTTTCAATAAACCTATATTATCAGCTGATATCAGCATTTTACAGACATAATGGAGCAAACCAGCCTCTGCACATATTTGTTCCCAAATGCGCTGATGGGAAAACTCTGTTTACAGAGAATATAATGCAGAAAATGATGCTGGGTTATTTTCAGGTGGTTGTATTCTATAGTTTGTCCAGCAGAGTGCGATCTTACTCGGTTGTTTACACGACTGTCAGCACTGTAAAAGGAGCAGATTAGACTACATAGGGCTCTGCCGTAAACACACAGGCTGGATCCATTCCACATATTAAATCTATACAGTATGTACTGCATACATAGACCGCAATAACAGTTATGTATTTCATAGTAATATAATATATTGGGGGACACATTTCTCCCAATATTCATGTGTGCCCAATATTTGTAAATATAAGTTTAAATTGTAAAAACAAAACCAAAAAAAACAACTTGGAGGCAATATTTGAAAGAGTCAAGTCTTGGCTTTCCAATAATGATAGTTTTGTGTTTTTTTTTGTTTTGAACTTAATTTTTATTTAAGTTTCATTCAAACTCATGTACAGGATCATAATCATCATATCTGCTGTTTCATATACAAGGTGACAATTATGGTACAACGAAATAGACAGAGACTACAGTGACGAAGAAAAATATAAAATAAAGTAGAATAGAGCAAGATGGAATAAAAGAAATAGAATTATATCAGTATACCCATGGCAGGGCTCCACCTTTTAGTGAATATATGTTTTTGGAGACTCAGAGAATAAGTTATTTGTTCCATTTGATATATTTCCTTTATTTTTTCAGGCCACATATTATGTGTTGGAGGGTCAGGCTTCAACCACCTCACTGTAATGCATTTAATTGCTGTAGCTAGTAGTATCTGTAAGAGATATTTTTTGGCTCTACCTTCCATGCCTCTTGGTAATAGACCTAGTAGGGCTACCATTGGGTCCATTGTAATATTTCCACCAAATATTTTTTAAGTGTTTCAAACACTTCCTTCCAGAATACTTCAAGTTTTGGGAATAGCCAGAGGATGTGGGTCGGATTACCAATGTGTGTGCCGCAGTTTCTCCAGCATTTATTTGAGTTTGTAGTAATAAATTTAGCTGTAATTTCAGGTGTCCGAAAGAATGTCACGACGACCTTCCATTTAAATTCTCTCCATACATTTGAATTAGTTACCAGATGTATTTCAGTACAAATTTCCTCCCACATATCATGTGATATGTTGGAATTAATTTCAATTTCCCATCTCTCCTTGACCTGTGCAGTGTTATTCAAATTCATGCTCAGGAATATTTGGTAACAATAGCTTATTAATTTCTTATCCCATTTTTCGTTGATAGTTCCAAGACGCTTTTTTGCAGCGTCTTGGAGCCATGCCCTAAACCCAAGAGAAGGTCCACTATTTGTAATTGTAATTAAGTTTTTGGCCACATTTTTGCCCTTTCTGCTAGAGCCTGTCTGATTTTTCAATGAACCTATATTATCAGCTGATATCAGCATTTTACAGACATAATGGTGCAAACCAGCCTCTGCACATATTTGTTTCCAAATGCGCTGATGGGAAAACTCTGTTTACAGAGAATATAATGCAGAAAATGATGCTGGGTTATTTTCAGGTGGTTGTATTCTATAGTTTGTCCAGCAGAGTGCGATCTTACTCGGTTGTTGACACGACTGTCAGCACTGTAAAAGGAGCAGATTAGACTACATAGGGCTCTGCTGTAAACACACAGGCTGGATCCCTTTTCAAATGTATCACAGCTGTGGCTTTAGCTAACCCTCATACAAACAGACAGAGAGACACAGACAAGGCTTTTGTATGTCTGTGTGTTCACGCATCAGGTGTATCTGTGGCCTGCTGAAGAACAAGTGTCGTATCCTGGTCACCCACCAGCTGCAGCATCTGAAGGCGGCTGACCAGATTCTGGTGCTCAAGGAGGTCAGAAAACCGTTACAACGAAGCCCTCTAGTACCTCCTAAACTTTTCCCTTAAACCCTGTCACAAAGACAAATCTTATACTCTTATACTGCTTTTACCCTTGATAGCAGAGTTTTGTCTTGTTTGTCACAGGGTCACATCATGGCTCAGGGTACCTACGCCAAGCTGCAGAGCTCCGGCCTCGACTTTGTGTCTCTGCAGAAAAGCGACGAGGAGCAGGAGCGCTGCTCCCGATCAGCTGACTCAGACAGACTGTCGTTACTCAGCCAGAGGACGAGTCACTCGAACAGTTCACACAGCAGCCTCCTGCCACCAGAGAGCACCTGCACCGATCATCTCTCAGTATGTACATTTTTAAGATAAAATCTGAAGGTGAAGTTGGAGTTATTTTAACAGTCTTTCATTTAAAGTAGTAGTAGTAGTAGTAAGTAGTAAGTAGTAGTAGTAGTAAGTTAACTGAAACTGTGGGAGGGGCAGTGAAATCTGTTGCTCTTTAGTTCCTGCTCACAGAGTCATAAATTCAACGAGGCGGTTAGCTCAGGAATGTCTTCAAAGAAGTTTCAGTTTAAAAACAACAACCCCCTCCCCCAAAAAACCTTGGGGGAGGGGGTTTAAAATGTTTAATGTCATGTTTAAAACTGAAAGAAATTAATCAAATCTGTGATAATAATAACAATTGTAAAAGAAGGTCCGGCTGCATACATGTACTCCTAAAGAAAAGAAACAATAGAAACAAAAAAGAACCACGAACAGTTGAAAGTTGAGCGTGAGTTTCTCCGTGACATAATGACATGCATATTGTATTTTATTGTATGCCGCTGCCTGAATCTTTTGCCGTCCGTCCCGGCCGATGTGTCGATCTTGTCGACCGACAGGGCAAGAGCGGAGCACGTAAACAGCACGGTCGCCGCCGTCAGCACCGAAAGGAGCGTCAATGCTACCTGCTCAGATCAAGAGTCCGGGCTCACGTTTTACCTCAGTATTTATTCAGGTAAGCCCTCCATACCTTTATCGCCACACGTTTTGTTTGACCGTATTGCTTTTAATGCGCACGATGCTATAAAACCTATAAAAAGATACAGCGTGCTCCAACGCGGCCGACTGTTTCCGCTTTCAGGTCTGACAGCAGCTGCCGTTGTCTTTGGCTACTCCAGGAGTTTAGTGATCTTTCACGGGCTGGTGCGATCGGCTCAGGCTCTGCACAACAGCATGTTCAGTGCCGTGATCCGAACGCCCGTTCGCTTCTTTGACGTCAACCCCATCGGTAAGTCTCGCTCAGAATTTACTCGTGTTTAAACTCGGGATCACTTAATCCCAGGCAATCTGCTCCGTAACCTTTTTTCTGAGTTTGCTTTTTCCCGCTTCGTAGGAAGAATTCTGAACAGGTTTTCCAAAGACATCAGCCAAATGGACTCCATGTTACCCATCACCTTCGTGGACTTTTATCAGGTAAGAAATAACTGAATGAACCATTTCATCAAAACTACTGCGCATCCACGAAATTGTTTGTTTTGTTTGTTCAGTATTCCTCACGGAGCGATGCGTGTCGCGTTTCAGCTGTTTTTACAGAACGTCGGCGTGGTTGCGGTGGCGGCCTCGGTCATCCCTCTCATCCTCGTTCCTGTCGTCCCTCTGCTTTTCGTCTTCCTGTACTTGAGGCACTTTTACCTCCGCACATCACGAGATGTCAAACGCCTAGAATCGATAAGTACGTTCACGGATTCTCGCTGTAATTGTACCAGGTGCAGAATTTTCACCCAGACTTTGTCGTGTTTCTCGCAGCTCGGAGTCCGGTGTTCTCCCACCTGTCTTTGTCTCTTCAGGGCCTGTGGACGATCCGAGCCCTCGGCGCGGAGGACAGGTTAAAGAAGGCCTTTGATGCACATCAGGACCTGCATTCAGGTTTTTATTGACGTGATATTAGTGTTTATAGTCATGTTTTCATGTCACTTGTAAAATACATACCTTGCTAAAAGCAATCTTGTGTCTCCCCTGTGTCAGAGGCGTGGTTTTTGTTCCTGATGACCTCCCGCTGGTTTGCACTTCACCTCGACAGCATTTGCTCCATATTTGTCACCTTCACAACATTTGGCTGCATCCTGCTCAGAGACGGTGAGGAACTGCACGCACACACACGTACTGACGATCAGTCGTCAAACCAAGCTTATCGCAACAGCAATTGTTTGGATGCTGCTTTCAGCGTCTGTAATGTGACTGGTATGTGTAAATAAATAGTTAACTGCACCTTGGATTACTTGTCAAACAAGAACGAAAACATATTAACATGAATCCTTTACTCTTGTAATAATAAAGAGCACATTGTCATATTGACTTTTAACTAGCCTACGTACTTTAACAGGTTTTCTCCGCAGCGTAGAAAAGTGTCCTTTGTTTTCTGCGCGTCTGTGTCTGTCAGGGCTCAAGGCTGGAGAGGTGGGCCTGGTGGAGAAAGTGCCGAGGTGGAGAACATGGCGAGAGCTGAGCGAGCAACAGAAAATCTTAAACAGTTGAGTCAGCAGGCTGCGGGTGCGAGGATGGGAGGACGCGTCATTCGCTGATTGGAAAGAGCCTCTTGTCTCTTCAGATGACGTCAGTGGAGAGAGTGGTGGAGTACACGGAGCTGGAGAGCGAAGCGCCGTGGAAAACTCACAATCGTCCTCCTCCCAACTGGCCCAGCAAAGGCCTGGTGACCTTTGACCGGGTGAACTTCTCCTACAGCAGCGACGGACCGCCAGTCCTCAGAAACATCAGCGCCACCTTCCAGCCCAACGAGAAGGTGAGACGTCTCGGATTGCCGATAGCCGCAGTCTGCTTTTTCACGCACTTTGATCACTCGGTCTGTCTTCTGTCCCGCGCGTCAGGTCGGCGTAGTAGGTCGAACAGGTGCCGGGAAAAGCTCTCTGGTCTCCGCTCTTTTCCGCCTGGCCGAGCCGCAGGGGAAGATCTACATCGACGGCGTGTCGACGTCCGAGATCGGCCTCCACGACCTGCGCCAGAAGATGTCCATCATCCCTCAGGTAGACATCGGCCGACCCGATTTAAAGATGTACAAAAATGCGATGCGTTGTATATGTGAGGATTTCCCACTTTGGAACGAAAGGCAGTTTGTCCTGAGGTCGTGCGGAATTAAATTACGAATCTAATCTCGTGTTTTTTCTTTCTGACCTGTCCTCCCTCCGGTCCCCAGGACCCGGTGCTGTTTACCGACACAGTGAGGAAGAACTTGGACCCTTTCAATCAGCACACCGATGGAGACCTGTGGAGGGCTCTAGAGGAGGTTAGCGTCCAATCAGCACACTCTAAGCGACTTTATAGCTCGCACTGTCCGGCGCGTCGGTCAAACGCTCGCTCTGCGTTCCCTGCAGGTGCAGCTCAAGTCTGCGGTGGAGGAGCTGCCCGGGAGGTTGGAGACAGTTCTGGCCGAGTCGGGCTCCAACTTCAGCGTGGGCCAGAGGCAGCTGGTGTGTCTGGCCAGAGCCGTCCTGAGGAAGAACCGCATCCTCGTCATCGACGAGGCCACGGCCAACGTGGACCCCAGGTACCGCCGACAGTCACCGTCGTGCAGACACATGTAGTTGTTTGTTTATCTGCTTGTGAACTGCGTCCTCTAAAGCATTAAAGCATGTTCCGTGTCTTTGCAGGACAGATGAACTGATCCAGGAAACCATACGGGACAAGTTCAGAGAGTGCACCGTGCTGACCATCGCTCATCGTCTCAACACCGTCATAGACAGCGACAGGATACTGGTGAGTCCTTCATGCTGCCATTACAGTGCCGTGATGAGCGTAGTAGGGCCCAACCTCTTTTCGACTGTAACAGAAACGAAGGACCGCTTTACAAAAAAACAAAAACCTTACAGATTTCATTCTGCATTTCTGTCCACTTGAGACAGGTGTCCTTGTAAAAGTGATCTCTGATCTCTATGGGACCGTCCTGGTGAAATCAAAGTTATAATAATTAGTTGCTATGTAGCTTGTAAGCTATGTCTTAGTTGCTATGCATGTAGTTTCTAAGTGTCTTTGTTGCTATGTAGTTTGTAAGCGTCCAATTTTTGCACTGGGTCTGTGATACACTGTGAGTAAACGTACTACCCTTTAAGGCCATTATGGACAAAAATGTCCACTTCCAAAACCATTCATAAAAATACTATCTAGAAAAAAGTAATTGGCCAAATTTTTCGGAGTGAGTCTTTTAAATCAAAAATATCAAATAGTTAACCATTTTTATGAAAGGCTTTAGAAGTGGACATTATTGTCCTTAAGCAAAGGCATTTGTTTAAAGTGCTCCCAGATGTTTAAAAATAGCTAAAACCATATAATCTAAGTCTCTCCTAAGTCTCTGTAAGTCCCTCTTAGTGTACACTTTATAATTTACCTTATTCCAAAAATCGCTCAAAAAGCCATAGCGTAGTATGTCGAAAAATTTGAAATTAAGACAGCTCCAAAACATGTCTGTGAGCAACATATTATAACTTGTAGACACGCGTCATAGCCAAAAAAAGGCCAACATCATAATTTAGCATGTGGAAAAAAAAACGCTCGCTCTGCGTTCCCTGCAGGTGCAGCTCAAGTCTGCGGTGGAGGAGCTGCCCGGGAGGTTGGAGACAGTTCTGGCCGAGTCGGGCTCCAACTTCAGCGTGGGCCAGAGGCAGCTGGTGTGTCTGGTGTGACATCATATTTAAGCAAGTTGAAAAAAAAACACAGAATAACTTCTCAAGACGTGTCATAGCAAATTATTATTTTATTGTTATTTTCCCTCGAGGCCAAGGGGGGACTAGCGGCAAGGCGGCGCCCCTCCAGCAGATGGCGCCAAAGGCGACCGCACAAAAAGCCGGCCCTGTATCATAGTGTAGTAGTCACAATCAAGCTTTTCTTTTGTCAAGTGGCTTAGTTTATATGTCATAACTGTGTGATAATAATAGTATAGTACGTCGGAAAAAGACGTGCTATTACTGCTCCTACAAATGGCTGAAAACGACATAACTTGTAGAGACGCGTCATAATATACAACGTCGAATTTTTTTTTTTTGTGAAGTCCCACCACCAAATGTGAAATCACTGAGGTGCCGACGCTTCAACATCGCTTAAAACACTGGTGGCGCAGCGGCGTAGTGACACGGCCGTTGTGATAAGATCACCGCGGTGATCAAGAGATTGCCGGTTCGAGGTCCCGTTCTTACAATCAAAATCGAGTTTTTCTTTTGTCAAGTTCCGCCACCAAAAGAAAATCTCGATCACACAGACAGAGTTTTGGAAAGCCTGCTGGCTCGGTGGCTTACTTACATGGCCGTACATTGTATATTATGAAGCGTCTCTACAAGCTATGTCGTTTTCAGCCATTTGTCGGAGCAGTAATAGGGCAATAGTATAGTACGTCTTTTTTCAACGTACTATACTATTATTATCACACAGTTTTATGACATATAAAATAAGCCACTTGACAAAAGAAAATCTTTATTCTGACTACTACACTATGATACAGGGCCGGCTTTTTGTGCGGTCGCCTAGGGCGCCATCTGCTGGAGGGGCGCCGCCATGCCGCCAGTCCTCCTTGGCCTCGAGGGAAAATAATAATAATAATAATTTGCTATGACACGTGACAAATTATGATGTCGGATTTTTTTTTTTTTTTTTTGTTAAGTCCCACCACCAAATGTGAAATCAGTGACGTACCGAAGCGTAAAAATCGCTCAAAACACTGGTGGCGCAGCGGCGTAGTGACGCGGCTGTGCAGCGTTTATCGCGGGGAACCAGAGATCGCTGGTTCGAGACCCCATTGTTACAACTACTCGCTGATGTAATTTCAATGGTTTTCTTGGGGCATAGCATTTCGCTTAAATTGTAATGAAACCGATATCTTACAGACAAACGTGACGGACATGTCATAACAATGTCAACGACGTCGTTTTATATGAGTTTATTTTTTTTTTAAGTCCCTTCGCCACATGCAAATTTAAATATCGATTTTCGCTTCGCGGGAAGCGCGGAAGAGGCTGGTGGCGTAGTGGCTTGGTGACTGTCTTGGGTGTCCGACGAGAACCGCAGGTAAGCGGTTCAAACCCCGTGCGGTGCCAGACTTGGATGCATCCCTGAGTCCGTGGGTGGAAGGGAGTGGAGGGGGCCGTGTCCCCTCCCGGGCTCCGTGGAGTTTCTTTACAAGGCGTTATGCTAAACGATGATGAAATCTTTCACATAAAAGTGACGTCGGGGGAGGAGCTATGTCAAACGTGACGCGGAAGTGTCAAGTGTAAGGGGGAGGTGTTAAGACGGACGTTGTAGGAGGGGTCAAGTCACATGTAGTGGAAGTGACGTCAGGAGGAAGTGACGTGTGGTGAGACTGTTAGCGGGAAGAGTAAAGACAAAAGAGACACAGACACAGAGACAGTGTCCGAGAGAGCGTCGAGGTGAAGACAACTGAAGACCAGAGAGCGACGAAGACTACGTTTCTTCGACTTTGTTTTCCTCCGTGAACACCGAGGCGAATCGTGAGTTTTGCCTCCATGTCTGCCTGCCGCGGCCATGACGTGTGTGTCAACCGTCGCGCGTTGTGTGTCAACCGACCGATCTCCTGCCGTGAGGAGGCCTTTTCCACCTATCTGAAGCGAAGGAGGAGATGAAGGAGAAGATGAAGGAGAAGATTGCTAAACGGTGAGTGAGTAACCACATTTTCTACCTCTGAAGCTTTCGGACTTTGTGCTCGTGTTGTTTAATACGGAGGACGAGGGGAGAGAAATGACGATAGTTAAAAGTTTACTAAGTGATACAGATTTAAAAGTAAGTAAAGTTAATGTTTTTATTCAAAATTTAAAAGTTGGCGGGAAATGTCGGGAGTATACGTAGCGATTGTTGATTGGTCGGCGGAAGTCACGAGGTGGGTGGAGCGGGGCGGAAGTGTGTAGGAAGTGTCATGGAGATTAGCAGAGCGGCGTTAGCTTTGTTTGGCTACTTTTCGTGTCAAAAAAACTCGAAGAAAGTGAGATTTTGTTTTTTGATGCTACAACACGTTTATAGTGCTTAAAGTGAAGTTTGAGCCCGTGTTTGTGTTTGTGTTTGCTTCAGCGACGGCGACGCTGAACGGAGCCGGACTGAGAGGACCAGAGTTGAGGACGAGACTGTTTCTGCTAAACGGTGAGCGTGCACTCCTCTGCTCGTGATGAAGGACTTTGTGCTCGTGTTGTTTATTTCGGAGGACGAGGGGAGAGAAATGACGATAGTTAAAAGTTTACTAAGTGATACAGATTTAAAAGTAAGTAATGTTAATGTTTTTATTCAAAATTTAAAAGTTGGCGGGAAATGTCGGGAGTATACGTAGCGATTGTTGATTGGTCGGCGGAAGTCACGAGGTGGGTCGAGCGGGGCGGAAGTGTGTAGGAAGTGTCATGGAGATTAGCAGAGCAGCGTTAGCTCTGTTTGGCTACTTTTCGTGTCAAAACTCAAAGAAAGCGAGATTTGTTGCTTCAAGTTTGGTGATTGTTGGTGTTTGTGTTTGCTTCAGTGACGGTTTTACGGAGCCGGACTGAGAGGACCACAGTTTCCCTTCCTCCGCACGGCGGACGTCTCCTGCCGTGAGGACAAGACTGTCTCCTGCCGTGAGGACAAGACTGTCAAACCGTGAGTGTGTTTCCACGTTTTTCCGCTCGCGAGGAGAGACTTTGTGCTTGTGTTGTTTAAAAAGCGGTAGTATTTTTTTGTAATGTAATGCGCTGTGTGTAAATCTGTAAGTGTGTTGAATTTCTGCTTCTGTTTATTGCTTTAAATAAAAATCAAGTTGTAATTACAAAAACTGGCATTTAATGGGTTAACATTTTGAACATTTTTTTTATGTATGGTGAGAACTGCATAATAATATTAGAATTGCTAATATTTAAGTTTATTTAATATATTTCTGTTAAAGTTAAATGTCACGTTTATTGTTGATCACTTTAATCTAAAAATATATTTATAATTAGAATTGTGTATATACTTTTATATAAATGAAAAATATACTTATAATACAATTATATATAGAAAAAATATTTTTAAAATTAGAATTATATATGTAAATATGTTTACTATTAGAATTGCTAATATTAAAGTTTATTTAATATATTTCTGTTAAAGTTAATTATTTTTATATATAAGAATATGTTTATAATATTAGAATTGCGTAAACTTAAAAAATATATTATCACTTACTGACTTTAATTAGAAGTTAAATAATAGTTAAATAGTATATAATTCAAAGTGTATTTAACACATTTCTGTTAAAGTTAAACATTAAATGTCTCGTTTATTGTTGATCACTTTCTTAATATAAAATATATTCTAAAATATATGTCTATTCTTGATCACTTACTGACTTTAATTAGAAGTTAAGTAATATATAATTCAAAGTTTATGTAACATATTTCTGTTAAATGTCACGTTTATTGTTGATCACTTTCTTAATCTAAAAATATAATTAAATTAGAATTGTATATATACTTTTATGTAAATAACAAATATACTTATAATACAATTATATATAGAAATAATATATTTAATAGTAGAATTATATATAAAAATATGTTTATAATGTTATAATGTAATATATTTCTGTTAGATGTTCTTGATCACTTACTGACTTTAATTTAGAAGTTAAATAATATGTAATTCAAAGTTTATTTTAACATATTTCTGTTAAATGTCACGTTTATTTATTAATCTAAAACTATATTTATAATATTAGAAAAATGTGTTTATAATATTAGAATTGTGAAACTTATACTTAACTTAAAATATATATATATATTATCACTTACTGACTTTAATTAGAAGTTAAATAATATATAATTCAAAGTTTATTTAATATATTTCCTTTAAACGTTAAGTGTCACGTTTATTGTCGATCACTTTCTTAATCTAAAAATGTATTTATAATATTAGAATTGTGTATATACTTTTATATAAATGAAAAATGTGCTTATAAAACAATTATATATAGAAAAATATTTTTAATATTAGAATTATATATAAATATGTTTAATATTGGAATTGTGAAACTTAAAAATATACATTTGTTATGTTGCTGCTAAACTGTGAGTGTGCAAGTGAAGCTGTGCTAAGTTATTGTGTCTTGCTTGATTTGTTTTAAGCTTTTACACTTTAAACAACACTCAGTTGGCAAATAAATTACATTTCAAAAGTAAAGTAATTAGCTTAAATTACTTAACTTTTGAAATGTAATTCATTTGCCAACTGAGTGTTGTTTAAAGTTTTCAGGTTCAAGATTGTTTCTGCTTAACTGTGAGTGTGCAAGTGAAGGTGTGCAAAGATATTGTGTCTTGCTTTTGAACTTTAAACAATAGTCAGCTGGCAAATAATTACAGCTTAACTTTTGAAATGTAATGTATTTGCCAACCGAGTGTTGTTTAAAGTTTAAAAGCAAGAGACAATATGTTAGCACATCTTCACTTGCACACTCACAGTTTAGCAGAAAGGATCTTCGACCAGAAAACTTTAAACAATACTCGGTTGGCAAATAAATTACATTTCAAAAGTTAAGTAATTAGCTTACATTACTTAACTTTTGAAATGTAATTTATTTGCCAACCGAGTGTTGTTTAAAGTTTTCAGGTTCAAGATTGTTTCTGCTAAACTGTGAGTGTGCAAGTGAAGCTGTGCTAAGTTATTGTGTCTTGCTTGATTTAAAGCTTTTACACTTTAAACAACACTCGGTTGGCAAATAAATTACATTTCAAAAGTTAAGTAATTTAAGCTAATTACTTTACTTTTGAAATGTAATTTATTTGCCAACTGAGTGTTGTTTAAAGTTTAAAAGCAAGAGACAATATGTTAGCACATCTTCACTTGCACACTCACAGTTTAGCAGAAAGGATCTTCGACCAGAAAACTTTAAACAACACTCAGTTGGCAAATAAATTACATTTCAAAAGTAAAGTAATTAGCTTAAATTACTTAACTTTTGAAATGTAATTTATTTGCCAACTGAGTGTTGTTTAAAGTTTAAAACCTTAAAAATTCAAGCAAGACACAATATGTTAGCACATCTTCACGTGCACATTTCTTACGCCTTAAATTGTATGTATGTATGTTTGTATGTAACGCACATTTCTTACGCCTCAAATTGTATGTATGTATGTTTGTATGTAACGCCTTATGTTGTTTGTGTTGCTGTATTTGTGCATTGCAATATTTCATTAAACTTTTATATGTTGAGCCTTTACAATGTCTGGGGTCTGTTATTTAATTGTTGTTGTTGTTGTTTGTACAAAATATACAAAATAAATACTTATATACATATTATACAAAATACTTATATACATATTATACAAAATACTTATATACATATTATACAAAATACTTATATACATATTATACAAAATACTTATATACATATTATACAAAATACTTATATACATATTATACAAAATACTTATATACATATTATACAAAATACTTATATACATATTATACAAAATACTTATATACATATTATACAAAATACTTATATACATATTATACAAAATACTTATATACATATTATACAAAATACTTATATACATATTATACAAAATACTTATATACATATTATACAAAATACTTATATACATATTATACAAAATACTTATATACATATTATACAAAATACTTATATACATATTATACAAAAATACTTATATACATATTATACAAAATACTTATATACATATTATACAAAATACTTATATACATATTATACAAAATACTTATATACATATTATACAAAATACTTATATACATATTATACAAAATACTTATATACATATTATACAAAATACTTATATACATATTATACAAAATACTTATATACATATTATACAAAATACTTATATACATATTATACAAAATACTTATATACATATTATACAAAATACTTATATACATATTATACAAAATACTTATATACATATTATACAAAATACTTATATACATATTATACAAAATACTTATATACATATTATACAAAATACTTATATACATATTATACAAAATACTTATATACATATTATACAAAATACTTATATACATATTATACAAAATACTTATATACATATTATACAAAATACTTATATACATATTATACAAAATACTTATATACATATTATACAAAATACTTATATACATATTATACAAAATACTTATATACATATTATACAAAAATACTTTGATATAGATTAAAAATTTGCTCACAAGAGTCCGCCACCAACCACTGACTACACAAACAACTCCATACTACTGATAACTACATATACATACAAATTACAATTATAATATATATTATAATATATAATATATATATATAACATATGACAATTAAAATATATATGCACACCCCTACCCACGCAGTCGAACCCAATGTTTAAGACAGTTGGAAAAAACACTTGTGGTCTGGCAACGCTTCACAAGCGTTGTGACCACAAGTATTTTTAAAGGAAAACACATGTAACGCTGCTTGGCAGGCTACATGTGTTTTCAAATAGAACTCAATATAGATAACTAACTATGTTGAGTGTATATATATATATATATATATATATATATATATATACACCCAACATATATGAAAATTAAAATATAGATGCACACCCCCACCCTGGCAGTCGAGACCCAATGTTTAAGACAGTTGGAAAAAACACTTGTGGTCTGGCCAGCTTGGCGTTGTGACCACAAGTATTTACAAAAGGAAAACACATGTAGCCTGGCAGCTACATGTGTTTTCAAATAGAACTCAATATAGATAACTAACTATGTTGAGTGTATATATATATATATATATATATATATATATATATATATACACCCAACATATATGAAAATTAAAATGTAGATACACACCCCTACCCACGCAGTCGAACCCAATGTTTAAGACAGTTGGAAAAAACACTTGTGGTCACAACGCTTCATGCGTTGTGACCACAAGTATTTTTAAAGGAAAACACATGTAGCCACAACGCCCATGCCAGGCTACATGTGTTTTCAAATAGAACTCAATATAGATAACTAACTATGTTGAGTGTATATATATATATATATATATATATATATATATATATATATATACACCCAACATATATGAAAATTAAAATATACATGCACACCCCACCCTGGCAGTCGAACCCAATGTTTAAGACAGTTGGAAAAAACACTTGTGGTCTGGCAGCTTGCGTTGTGACCACAAGTATTTTTAAAGGGAAAACACATGTAGCCTGGCGCAGCGTTGGCTACATGTGTTTTCAAATAGAACTCAATATAGATAACTAACTATGTTGAGTGTATATATATATATATATATATATATATATATATATATATATATATATATATATACCCAACATATATGAAAATTAAAATATACATGCACACCCCCACCCTGGCAGTCGAACCCAATGTTTAAGACAGTTGGAAAAAACACTTGTGGTCTAACGCGCAGGACCACAAGTATTTTTAAAAGGAAAACAACGCGCCATGGCGTTGTGGCTACATGTGTTTTCAAATAGAACTATGTATATGTAACTACATATACATACAAATTACAATTATAATATATATTATAATATATAATATATATATATAATATATGACAATTAAAATGTAGATGCACACCCCTACCCACGCAGTCAAACCCAATGTTTAAGACAGTTGGAAAAAACACTTGTGACCACAAGTGTTTTTTAAAAGGGAAAACACATGTAGCCACAAGTATTTTTTCCAAAGCAAAACACATGACCATCTCTCTCTCTCTCTCTCTCTCTCTCTCTCTCTCTCTCTCTCTCTCTCTCTCTCGCTCTCTCTCTCTCTCTCTCTCTCTCTCTCTCTCTCTCTCTCTCTCTCTCTCTCTCTCTCTCTCTCTCTCTCTCTCTCTCTCTCTCTCTCTCTCTCTCTCTCTCTCTCTCTCTCTCTCTCTCTCTCTCTCTCTCTCTCTCTCTCTCTCTCTCTCTCTCTCTCTCTCTCTCTCTCTCTCTCTCTCTCTCTCTCTCTCTCTCTCTCTCTCTCTCTCTCTGGCATGATCCAGGAGCTGAAGCAGCAGCCCTGCTGGAATTAGCCAGACAGGTAAGGTGTTGTTATCATTCAAACAAATACAGTTGAACTTGACTTTTCACTTTCCAAAGCAACACACAAGTCTTGACAGCCTGGGTCAACTGCTGCACAACAAACATCAGTAAGATATTCAAAACTTCAACATTGTCAAAATTAGCAGACTTTTCCTACAAGTTTGTTATTTGACAGTTTTTCTTTATTTTTTTTCTTTTTACAGGAATTTTGATTTTTCAGAAACTTTACACGAATGCAGAGGGAAGTAAGAGACAATGAATGGTTCTCACTTAGAAATCAGATTGCATAGATGTGACACTTAGTGTCCTGAAAAGCCAACTGTAAAACTTACAGTTAAGATGGTGCCACTCTTTCAATTGTCAGACTGTCACATGCATCTGTCTTTAATAAAACAATATTTGATTTTTAACTTTCTGAATTTTGTCCTTAATATGCTGGGCTGGCTTCTGCTGTCGTACGCCTGAGGAGGCATACACAGCAAAGTTAGTTAGGCCCAAAAACAAAACAGCTTCTTAATATGTGTGTTCTGCTCTGCTGTTAAAACTTGCCCGTTTAGCTGCTTCCAGTAGAGCTGCTGCCTCTTGCTTTCCAGTCTGCTGCACCATTTTGTAAAAGATGCCATCTGGATCTTGAAGCAGGGTGTAAGGCTCGGCATAGGCGTTGATTTTCCCTGCATCTAGAACCTGGACACAAAAGAAACACAGACAAAGTACAATTTATCCAAAAAGTCAAGCGTGACAGAAAATTAAGCAAGGAAGGAAATCATAATGTCAACAAAGTGACAATATGGTGTTTCAGATTTATAATTGTTTCACTATTATTGAGGGTACTTGTCATTATGAACTTTTTGAAAGATTCGCATCCGGGCACAGAACAAACATCATTCCAGCACAATATAAACTCATATTTTCTGGAAAGTACATTTTTGGACTAATCTGGTTTTATTAAATATTTTATGGACATTGTAGTATTGCCTTTTTTTCGCCATTTTTGGGACATGCTAAATTATGAGTTTTTTGGCCTTTTTTGACCTTTATTTCCACTTTGTATGCTATAATACGCTTCTACAAGCTATTCTAAGTGGTTTTCAGCCATTTTTAGGAGGGGTCCAATTTTGACTTTTTTCGCCATACTATAGTATTGCCTTTTTTTCGCCATTTTTGGGACATGCTAAATTATCATGTTTTTGGCCTTTTTTGGACTTTATTTTCACTTTTTATGCTATTACGCGTCTCTACAAGCTATTCTATATCATTTTTAGCCATTTTCAGGAGGGGTCAAATTTTGACTTTTTTCACCATACTATAGTATTGCCTTTTTTTCGCCATTTTTGGGACATGCTAAATTATCAGGTTTTGGGCCTTTTTTTGACCTTTATTTCCACTTTGCATGCTATTACGCGTCTCTACAAGCTATTCTATATCATTTTTAGCCATTTTCAGGAGGGGTCAAATTTTGACTTTTTTTGCCATACTATAGTATTGCCTTTTTTTCGCCATTTTTTGGACATGCTAACTCATGACGTTTTTGGCCTTTTTTGAACATTATTTCCACTTTGTATGCTATAACGCGCTTCTACAAGCTATTCTAAGTGGTTTTCAGCCATTTTTAGGAGGGGTCAAATTTTGACTTTTTTCACCATACTATACTATTGCCTTTTTTTCGCCATTTTTGGTACATGCTAAATTATCAAGTTTTTGGGCTTTTTTGGACTTTATTTTCACTTTGTATACTATTATGCGTCTCTACAAGCTATTCTATATCATTTTTAGCCATTTTCAGGAGCGGCCAAATTTTGAATTTTTCGCCATACTATACTATTGCCTTTTTTTCGCCATTTTTGGGACATGCTAAATTATCAGGTTTTGGGCCTTTTTTTGACCTTTATTTCCACTTTGTATGCTATAACGTGCTTCTACAAGCTATTCTAAGTAGTTTTCAGCCATTTTTAGGAGCGGTCCAATTTTGACTTTTTTCGCCATACTATACTATTGCCTTTGTCGCCATTTTTTGGACATGCTAAATTATGACTTTTTTGGCCTTTTTTGACCATTATTTCCACTTTGCATGCTATTACGCGTCTCTACAAGCTATTCTATATCATTTTTAGCCATTTTTAGGAGCGGTCAAATTTTGACTTTTTTCACCATACTATACTATTGCCTTTTTTTCGGCATTTTTGGGACATGCTAAATTATGAGTTTTTTGGCCTTTTTTGACCATTATTTCCACTTTGTATCCACTGTGTATGCTATAACGCGCTTCTAGGAGCTATTCTAAGTAGTTTTCAGCCATTTTTAGGAGGGGTCAAATTTTGACTTTTTTGCCATACTATAGTATTGCCTTTTTTTCGCCATTTTTTGGACATGCTAATTTATGATGTTTTTGGCCTTTTTTGACCTTTATTTCCACTTTGTATGCTATAACGCGCTTCTAGGAGCTATTCTAAGTAGTTTTCAGCCATTTTCAGGAGGGGTCAAATTTTGACTTTTTTGCCATACTATAGTATTGCCTTTTTTTCGCCATTTTTTGGACATGCTAATTTATGATGTTTTTGGCCTTTTTTGACCTTTATTTCCACTTTGTATGCTATAACGCATCTCTACAAGCTATTCTAAGTAGTTTTCAGCCATTTTCATATAGAATAGCTTGTTTTCAGCCATTTTTAGGAGGGGTCAAATTTTGACTTTTTTCGCCATACTACACTATTGCCTTGGTTGCCATTTTTTGGACATGCTAATTTATGATGTTTTTGGCCTTTTTTGACCATTATTTCCACTTTGTATGCTATAACGCATCTCTACAAGCTATTCTAAGTAGTTTTCAGCCATTTTCAGGAGCGGTCAAATTTTGACTTTTTTCACCATACTATACTATTGCCTTGGTTGCCATTTTTTGGACATGCTAATTTATGATGTTTTTGGCCTTTTTTGACCATTATTTCCACTGTGTATGCTATAACGCGCTTCTAGGAGCTATTCTAAGTGGTTTTCAGCCATTTTTAGGAGGGGTCAAATTTTGACTTTTTTCGCCATACTATAGTATTGCCTTTGTCGCCATTTTTGGGACATGCTAAATTATCAGGTTTTGGGCCTTTTTTTGACCTTTATTTCCACTTTGCATGCTATTACGCGTCTCTACAAGCTATTCTATATCATTTTTAGCCATTTTCAGGAGCGGTCAAATTTTGACTTTTTTCGCCATACTATACTATTGCCTTTTTTCGCCATTTTTGGGACATGCTAAATTATCAAGTTTTTGGCCTTTTTTGGACTTTATTTCCACTTTGTATGCTATAACGCGCTTCTAGGAGCTATTCTAAGTGGTTTTCAGCCATTTTTAAGAGGGGTCAGATTTTGACTTTTTTCGCCATACTATAGTATAGTAGTACCTGGGGTCCACGTTGGCCGTGGCCTCGTCGATGACGAGGATGCTATATATATATATATATATATATATATGCTTACGTTATCATATAATGGAAAGTGGCTTGTGCCAGCTTTTCTGGCCGTTTCGAGTCATCTTTCAAGACCCACAGAATATTTTGTACAAACACTCTGAAAACACTCAATAGATCAAATGAAAAAAGAAACTCTCTTTTTCGTCAAGGTAAAAAACATTTGTTTGCACATTGTTCCACTTTTGATTTATCAGAAGTTGAACAGAGGCGAGTTTCATCGAAAAGACCACAATTTTTCTAGAAAGCTGAGAAAAATGCATTTCTGTGAAAGCCAGTCTGTCCAGCAAAACAGTGATTTGAACGTTCGAATTTTGCCTTCAATGACATACAAGACATCTGAAAATTGTATTACAAATGTTACTTTATTGTAAAATAAATATGCAAAGTACAGCACAATGCAACAAATCATGGCCCCAGAGAGGGAAAAGTCCTTTTCCATTATTCCTGTCAAACACACTTTTAACTATATATACGTCAGTGAGTTAACTGATACCATTTTTAGAAGAAAATAAAAGTGAGGAATGAATAGGTCTCTAGTATTATTTACTTTCTAAAAATGCTGCATATAAATATCTTGAAAGCACCAATGGGTCATTTAGAAATAAAAAACTTTTTTCTTTTTTTTTATTTAAAATGCATTGCTCAGTCTTAATTTGAATCACTTCAAATGCATTTTTCTATTTGATACAGTCAAACAAATTCTAGGTGTTTTTTTAAGTAATTGTTATGTGCAAATGAAGTGTTTTTCTGTCTCTGGATGTGATTTCTCTTCAGGTTTGCTGTCCACGTGTGGGTATGCGGTTTATGCGCAGTATGTCTCAGTCGAATACTTCAACCCTGACTTTGATGGACTGAAGTAAGTTAACTGCATTTAAGGGAATATCGCCTACGTTACAATTAGAATATGTTATTTCTGTGGCCTGTGAAAGCTCAATCAATAATTGTGAACATGAGCTACTTTCATAACACCAGAAACCAGAGAAATGAGTCTCAACTGTGATGCCATTAAGTGTAAGTCTGCTCCATAGACAATAAATGGGAGTCCACTGATTTTTTTGTGTTCTTTTTTATACTAAAACAACCTTTAATCAACTGCAGGTCTAACATAGTTAGATTATCACCCGAGGTGCTCGAAATGTCACCTTTCCTAATTAATTGTCTATGCAGCAGCTCCAGGCAGAGTTATTGCATTTTAGCTTTGGGGATTTTGGAGAGAGTTGTTCATATTTACTAATATTTTGGACTTACTTAGACCACAGGAATAACATGTATCAGTTTTGAAAATAGGGTTAGTTCCCCTGCAAGGATTTCTTTAAAAAAAAAACCACCTACGTTTTGAAACACCAACAGGTATGACCTGGGCACCCCGATGTTTCTCGGCTGGGTCGGCTCGGCTTTTCACACGACTGGTGGTTTCTTCTACCTGTGGTCGGTGTGTACGCCGCTCTGTGGAGGAGAGCCAGTGTGAGTACAGTGTTGATGTTTTAACATGTCAGAGAAGGTGAATAAATAACTCCACTTCCTAAATAAATACCAGCGTCCCGTGAGCTCTGCGGGGGTATGACTCATTATCTAAAATGCATGAGGCCATGTGAGCAGGTTAAAGGTGGGAGTGTGCAGATGTGCACTGTGGGTACACTCCCTCTCAACACGTAATATAACCCCAAAGCCACAGCAGCCACACAAAAACAGAGGGCTGGTGTTTAACAGCACAGTAAATAATAAACGGCATGCTGTGGATCAATTTCAACACTGGAAGGAGCTCAAGCAGCATGAATTTATTCTGGGGAATGTGAAGTTGATGAGACATCCTGCTGCGGAGAGTGAAAGAGACACAAAGACTAACATTTATTGAACAACCCAATTATTGATCTAACTCACGTCACATGTCTGGTTTGGTTGAACAGTTGACCTGACAGGTTTTCTTGGCAGCCAGTCAACTTGGCATAAAAAAAAAAACTTTACCTTTTCAAGTTTTGCTTCTATAATTTGGGAACTATGCTCATTTGCTTTCTTATCAAGAGTTAGATGAGAGAAATTCCCTCATGTCTATGTGTTAAAAATGAAACTAAAGCCATCAGTGAAAAAGCATTGTTTAATTTTTGTTATTTATAACAATATATTCATTGAGCTTGTGTGTGTGTGTGTGTGTGTGTGTGTGTGTGTATATATATATATATATATATATATATATATATATATATACTTGAGAGGAGATACCCCCCCAGTGGTTGCAACAAGGACTACAAATCATCATGGCATCCAGTAAAAGACTACAAGACCCACAATAAACAAGCAGCGAGGGCACCATTGCTGCAAACCCTAACCCTAACCCCCAAGGGGGAGGGGAGTCAGAGAAAAACTCAGACAAAAACAGAGACAGCAAAGTTTTTAGTCATGTCACCAATAACAAAATGGATTCACACACCTATTTTTGTTAGGTTTAACTTCAGTCTTCGTTTCCGGCACCCAGACCTTGAGGAGAAGTGGAAAAAATATATAAGTTGGAGTATTTTTCTTATTTTGCACAATAAATAAAAATCACATACATTGAAAAGCATTGTATTCATGTCTCCATGCGCTGGTGGGCCATCATATGAGAATGCATCATATTATGTTGATTCCACTACAGAAGAGACTTGATGATCACTAAAATGATGTGAGTTTACAAATGTACAGAAAAAAAACATTTTAAAACACTGCGGGGTGAAAGGGTGCGACGCGTCGACGCACGTTACGTGTATCAACGTATTCACGTTATCGCTTACGTCGATGCGTCGCCCCAGCCCTATTTTACATTTACGAAATAAATATCTACGGGAAAATATCAAGCACAGTTCAGCATAAATATGGTAAATACGACAAAACAGCTAGACAGGTGTAGTGTGACAGTTAGACAGGTGCAGTTAGACAGCTAGACATAATAACACGATTTTCTAAATAACACAATCCACCAAAGAGCTCTTTTAAAAATCACCAACTCCGAACTCCCCGCAGAGAAGTGATTTTCACTTACGTTTTTGCAAAGATTCAATAAAATGTGATATTATCATTATTGGGCTTCAAATACAGAGCCCTGATCACTGTTTCCTCGCAGTTCTGGTCGTGAAGCTAAATTAAGCTTAACGACTGCTGACTAGCTTGATACTGTATAAATAAACATTAGAGTATTGTTGATTGCGCATTTATTTAACTGTATAATACTATCACATATTTCCTTGTGCTTTCATCGGCAATCAGACAGCCTGTAAGCGGGTACTACTAGCCGATGTAGTACTAGCCCAATTAGAATTAGCCGATATGCTACCTAGCATAACTAGCTAGCTAGCTAGGTAGCACATCGGCTAAAACAACATCGCTCAAAACAACAAGAATTGCAGCTGAAGCAAGCTACTTACTTATAACTGGATATAACTTTGATAGTGTCTCTTAACAGGTAACTTTAACGCCATATTGTTAGTTAATTTTAACGCGATTGGAGTGATGCAGACTACTCCAAACTACAACCCGCACGTGTCCAACCAACAAACATTTAAGCCTCGTTGTAATCAACCAATCGATTAATATTCCGATAAAAACGGCCCTTATACATTGGTAAATGTTCAGACTATCGAATTCAGTAAAATATCAAGTCCAAAAAGCGAGATTATTACCTGTACAAAAATCCGCGGACATCCGCCATGACTTCCCACGCTTCCTACCGAAAACGCCATTACGGGCTGAACTCTGACCTTTGGGTTGGACTCCTCCCCTCAACCAAAAGTGACTGTCAACGGAAGAACAAGCCCCGCCTTCTTATTTTGAACTAGCCAATAGCAACTTCAGGGGCTCGATTTCTTAAAAAAACATTATAAATACAAATAAATATAAAAAGATCATTACTTTATTTTCTCAATGGAAGAAAATCATCACTCATTTGGACTTTTTATGTATACACAATCAGGCTGCAAAGAAACATTTATGCCTTCCTATATTTTTTAACTCAGTCCCATTGAGAACATTGTTTTAATCTCTATGTTTTTGTTAACGCCTCAGAAAAACATGCCCAAAAGAATAATTTCCTTCATTTTTGTTTTCGGCCTTGAATGTGACAATTTGAGGCTTCGCGCTGTGTTTTACAGCCAACAACCACCAACAAACATTTACAACTCACCCACAAAGCCTCGTTGTAATCCACCAATCGATTAATATTGCAATACAAACGGTCCTTATACATTGGTAAATGTTCAGACTACCGAATTCAGTAAAATATCAAGGCCAAAAAGAGAGATTATTACCTGCAGAAAAATCCGCCGACATCCGCCATGACTTCCACCGCAGCTTCCCTCCGAAATCGCCATTACGGGCTGAACTCTGACCTTTGGATTGGACTCCTCCCCTCACTGTCAACGGAAGAAAAAACCCCGCCTTCTTATTTTGAATTAGCCAATAACAACTGGTTGTGAGAATGACTGACACTTTGTAGAGCCATTGAAAATCAGAAAAAAAAAGTTTGCGGCTTGAGGGGCTGGACGTCTTGTAAAACCATTATACATACAAATAAATATAAACAGATCATTCCGTTATTTTCTCAATAAGTTATATGTACAATCAGGTTTCAAAGAAACATTTATGCCTTCCTATATTTTTTTTACTCTCAGTCCTATCGAGAACATTGTTTTAATCTCTATATTTTGGTTAATGCCTTGGAAAAACATGTCCAAAAGGATAATTTCCTTCGTTTTTGTTTTCTGTCTTGAATTTTGACAATGTGAGGCTTCGCGCTGTGTTTTACAGCTATCTGGTCGCAGCTATATTCATCTGCATGCCTCTGTTTTCAAGAAATGATTAACCCTCTGCAGCCGGCTTAGTCGCCGACGAATAAAATTTGCAAAATTAGAAAAGTTTTAATAACTTTGAGACCGTTTTTCGCTCCCCTTACTTTTATTCGCCAGTAAAAGCTGCCGTCTGTCCGACGCATCGTAGCTCTGTTAGAAGCGTCTCTATCCAGCCTGGTAATTCTTGTGTTTTTACGGGACCTTGTTAAATGAATGCGTAACGATAGATCTGATATTTGGTGTCTTCCGTCCGTATTTTTAACCATATTTCGATGATACATATACATTATATACATTAGCGTCGATGCTAAACGCCATATTGGTTTCCCATAGTTCCTTGGGAGAGTATTTTGAACAAACGTAGGTGTGTCGACCAATCGGAAGGCGGCCCTACGCCTCGTGTCTGCTTACGTATACTTACACGTCATCTGCAACAAACTGCATTGTGATTGGCCGAATCCAACCGTATCTAACTCTCTTGTTATGGCGGCGCTAGGCCACAGGGTGGCGCCATTGTGCATTGTGGCGCTTTTCCACTGCATAGTACCGGCTCTACTGTACTGTACTGTACTGTGCTCTACTCTACTCTACTCGCCTTTAGTATCGGGTAGTTCTCTGGGGTTCGTTTTCCATTGATAGTACCCGCCGTGGGACACTCCCACTTCGGAGAAAGCCCATTTTCTGGTGCGCACCACAACTGCAACATGTCAGATGGCAACCTGTTCGCTCTACATCGGCATCTGCTGGTAGAAGCGTGAGTTGCAGCCATACAATCATTTCCTGTGAGCTCCTTTTTCCCCAGCCAAAAAGCCTGTATATAGATGTGTGTGTGTGTGTGTGTGTGTGTGTGTGTGTGTGTGTGTGTGTGTGTGTGTGTGTTTGTATCAATCTATCTATCTCTCTATTAATTAATCTACCAACAACTCAGCTCAGTTCGTACAAATCTCCCTCTGCTTTCTCGCCACAACACAAAACCTCAAACACCCGCATTTCCTGCGGTCTTTTAAAATTCTGTCTGGGTTTGGTACATGGATCTATCAGGTTTGGTACCGATCACGTGACGTTTCGAAACCCGTCTCGAGCGACTTGTCGAAGTGACGATACGTTTCGAAACAGTTCGATCATGGCTTTTCCACTACATGATACTGGCTCTACTCTACTGTACTGTACTGAACTCTACTCTGCTCTACTGTACTGTACTGAACTGTACTGTACTCTACTCTGCTCTTCTGTACTGTACTCTTCTCTACTCTACTCTACTCTACTGTACTCTTCTGTACTCTATTCTACTGTACTGTACTCTACTGTACTGTACTCCACTGTGTTGTACTGTACTCTACTGTACTAGACTATACTGTACTCTATTCTACTATACTGTACTCTATTGTGCTGTACTCTACTGTTCTCTACAGTACTCTACTGTGCTGTACTGTACTCTGCGGTACTGCACTCTACTATTCTCTACTGTACTGTACTCTACTGTGCTGTGCTATATTATACTGTACTCTATTCTAATGTACTGTACTATACTGTACTCTATGGTCCTGTACTCTACTGTACTGTACTCTATTCTACTCTACTGTACTCTCCTCTATTTTACTGCACTATACTGTACTCTCCTGTACTGCACTCTACTGTACTGTACTCTACTGTACTGTGCTATATTATACTGTACTCTTTTCTACTGTACTGTACTATACTGTACTCTACTGTCCTGTACTGTACTCTATTCTACTGTACTGTACTCTACTGTATTCTACAGTACTGTACTGTACTCTACTGTGCTGTACTCTACTGTCCTGTACTGAACTCTATTCTACTATACTGTACTCTACTGTATTCTACTGTACTGTACTGTACTGACCTTTGGTATCAGGTAGTTTTCTGGGGATCGTTTTCAGCACCGCTTCAGGCACAGATGGTCTCGGCGAGAAAAACGCGAAGGTTAAATAGTGGAGACAGATGTTCAGAAATGTAATATAGTGAACACATTAACACATAACATTGAGAAATTACTGAATGTCTTTTATTATTATTATTTCAGGAACCTTTATGTGCAAAGCGTAGTGCCACCTAGTGGCCAGAGCCCAACCATCACACAGCTGTTCAGACCTCAGCCACCAGATGGAGTCCTTGGTCTGCTCTAGTGTTACACTTTATTTATTAGGCCTTGTCAAAATCCTGTTTCTAACTTTTAAGGTCATTTACATGACTTTTATCAGCTAAACCACAAACCAATGTATGCTAATGGGAGTACAATTACACAGGAGACACGAGCAAAGCTATATTTTATTTATTGTTTGTTACAGATTATTGATATGGCTTTTCATGCATTTATTGTAGTACAGTTAGAGAGAGACAGGAAAGAGGGAGAGAGAACAGGGATGACCACAAGCTCGAATCAAACCCGGGCCTCTGCGAAAAACTCAACCTGTACAGGGAGGACACTTTGTTCACTGAGCTAGAGGCCGTCACAACACGGGTGAATTATCAACAGGAAACCAGCCTGACCTTTCACATGAACAAGACACAATCAAGTTCAAACAGTAAATAGATGCTACAGTGGCGGGTATGCTATTGCTTGCTTCCGCTTCAAAAACCGGAAACCGGCCCTGCCCGGCTCAGCATACCGCAGAATGGATTTCTGATGTTGGATAATTCTATTAAAAAACTTGAATTAAAATAAAAAAAAGTAAACTACACTGTCAGAACTCTTCTCTCAGCCTGATGATTGCCGAGTACACATGTTTCAGCTCATGAATTTGCTTGGTTCAGTGTAAATGTAAAAGCCGTGATGTAGGTCTGCATTCAGTGGCCCACGCAGGGGTCATAGGTCATGTCACACATTTTTTTTTTTTCAATAGGATATAGATGGCTGTGATTTTGGGGGGTTGAGCAGCCTGTGGGAGATATGTCAGGCAGTAATGACTGAGATAAATGCTGAGCCTGTCGGACACTGTAATGCAGCATTTATTTATGTTGGGAAAAACATTTTGAACAAATAAAATATGAAAAAATGTCACAATTTAAAAACATTTTGGTGCTTACACTAATGACTTGAGTTTTTCTAAAATCCTCAGGTACAGCTCAGCATGGGTTGAGTGAAAACATTGTTCACAGCTGCTCATTTATCTCTCTCCAGGGTAATCAACGTCCAGCCGATACCAGACCCTGAGCAGAACAAGTCCACCACAGCTCTGTCCTCCGTGTCCGCGATCACCTCCAAGACCAAAGTGTCCTCCGTGTCCGAGCTGTCGTCCAACTCTGAGCGCTCAGACCTGTCCGGCATTTCCTCCAGATCGGAGCGCACGGCCAAATCTGGACGCACGGCAAAGTCTGCGCGCTCGCCGAAGAGCGGGCGAGCCACCCGGTCTGCTGGGTCTGCGGGGTCGAGGTCAGGATCCGGGTCAGGGTCAGAGACCGGTGTCTCATCGAGGTCTAGCGTGTCAACTTTGTCCGGGTCCAGGAGCAGCGGCAGCAGCCGGACAGTGTCGTCGTTGTCAGGCAGCTCTAGGAGTGAGACCACAGCGTTCATCAAAAACTCTTTTATTTGAATAAACGCGGTTCATCATGTGAGGGACAAATATGAATAAATGTCACGGACAGATGCTTTTCTTTTCAGTTCGTGAATCCGTTAGAGAGCAAATTCAATCTGTGTTTTGTATAAAAAGTCAAATCTTTTTCCCTGAATTGATTCATGCAGTTTGATGCCTGTTTTTCATTTTCATCATCTATAATTTGTCACAGTTAGACAGCACATGTAAATATTCATTCAACATACATAACTGAAGCACGCGACGCAGCAATTTAAAGTGCAAATAAAACTCCACCAGGCTGATCAGCTCTAATTTCTTTCGTTTTTGTTTTCTGCCTTGTATTTTGACAATGTGAGGCTTCGCGCTGTGTTTTACAGCTATCTGGTCGCAGCTATATTCATCTGCATGCCTCTGTTTTCAAGAAATGATTAACCCTCTGCAGCCGGCTTAGTCGCCGACATATAAAATTTGCAAAATTAGAAAAGTTTTAATAACTGTGAGACCGTTTTTCGCTCCCCTTACTTTTATTCGCCAGTAAAAGCTGCCGTCAGTCCGACGCATCGTAGCTCTGTCAGAAGCCTCTCTATCCAGCCTGGTAATTCTTGTGTTTTTACGGGACCTTGTTAAATGAATGCGTAACGATAGATCTGATATTTGGTGTCTTCTGTCCGTATTTTTAACCATATTTCCATGATACATATATATTATATACATTAGCGTCGATGCTAAACGCCATATTGGTTTCCCATAGTTCCTTGGGAGAGTATTTTGAACAAACGTAGGTGTGTCGACCAATCGGAAGGCGGCCCTACGCCTCGTGTCTGCTTACGTATACTTACACGTCATCTGCAACAAACTGCATTGTGATTGGCCGAATCCAACCGTATCTAACTCTCTTGTTATGGTGGCGTTAGGCCACAGGGTGGCGCCATTGTGCATTGTGGCGCTTTTCCACTGCATAGTACCGACTCTACTGTACTGTACTGTGCTCTACTCTGCTCTACTCGCCTTTAGTATCGGGTAGTTCTCTGGGGTTCGTTTTCCATTGATAGTACCCGCCGTGGGACACTCCCACTTCGGAGAAAGCCCATTTTCTGGTGCGCACCACAACTGCAACATGTCAGATGGCAACCTGTTCGCTCTACATCGGCATCTGCTGGTAGAAGCGTGAGTTGCAGCCACACAAACATTACCTGTGAGCTCCCTTTTCCCCAGCCAAAAAGCCTGTATATATGCATATGTGTGTGTGTGTGTGTGTGTGTGTGTGTGTGTGTGTGTGTATCAATCTATCTATCTCTCTATTAATGACTCTACCAACAACTCAGCTCAGTTCGTGCAAATCTCCCTCTGCTTTCTTGCCACAACACAAAACCTCAAACACCCGCATTTCCTGCGGTCTTTTAAAATTCTGTCTGGGTTTGGTGCATGGATCTATCAGGTTTGGTACCGATCATGTGACGTTTCGAAACCCGTATCGAGCTACTTGTCGAAGTTACGAAACGTATCGAAACAGTTCTTCATGGCTTTTTCCACTACATGACACTGGCTCTACTCTACTGTACTGTACTGTACTGTACTGTACTCTACTGTGCTGTACTCTACTCTATGGTACTGTACTGTACTCTACTGTACTGTACTCTACTTTACTATATTCAACTGTACTGTCATCTACTGTGCTGTACTGTACTCTACTATACTCTACTGAACTCTATTCTACTGCACTGTACTCTACGGTACTGTACTCTACTGTATTGTACTGCACTCTATGGTACTGTGCTGTACTGTACTCTGCTGTGCTGTACTGTACTCTATTGTACTGTATTGTACTGCCCTCTACGGTTATCTTCTGTACTGTACTCTACTGTTCTCTACTGTGCTGTACTGTACTCTACTGTTCTCTATGGTACTGTACTGTGCTCTACTCTATTGTACTGTACTCTTCTATACTCTGCTGTACTCTATTCTACTGTACTGTACTCTACGGTACTGTACTCTACTGTACTGTATTGTACTGCACTCTACTGTTCTCTACTGGAGTGTGCTGTATGGTACTCTACTCTATCCTACTGTACTGTACTCTACTCTACTGTACTGTACGCGAAGGTTAAATAGTGGAGACAGATGTTCAGAAATGTAATATAGTGAGCGCATTAACACATAACATTGAGATATTACTGAATGTCTTTTATTTTTATTATTTCAGGAACCTTTATGTGCAAAGCGTAGTGCCACCTAGAGGCCAGAGCCCAACCATCACACAGCTGTTCAGACCTCAGCCACCAGATGGAGTCCTTGGTTTGCTCTAGTGTTACACTTTATTTATTAGGCCTTGTCAAAATCCTATTTCTAACTTTTAAGGTCATTTACGTGACTTTTATCAGCTAAACCACAAAACAATGTATGCTGATGGGAGTACAATTATACAGGAGACACGAGCAAAGCTATATTTTATTTATTGTTTGTTACAGATTATTGATATGGCTTTTCATGCATTTATTATTTCATGCAACAAACTGCATTGTGATTGGCCGAATCCAACCGTATCAAACTCTCTTGTTATGGTGGCGTTAGGCCACTGGGTGGCGCCATTGTGCATTGTGGCGCTTTTCCACTGCATAGTACCGGCTCTACTGTACTGTACTGTACTGTGCTCTACTCTACTCTACTCGCCTTTAGTATCGGGTAGTTCTCTGGGTTCGTTTTCCATTGATAGTACCCGCCGTGGGACACTCCCACTTCGGAGAAAGCCCATTTTCTGGTGCGCACCACAACTGCAACATGTCAGATGGCAACCTGTTCGCTCTACATCGGCATCTGCTGGTAGAAGCGTGAGTTGCAGCCATACAATCATTTCCTGTGAGCTCCCTTTTCCCCAGCCAAAAAGCCTGTATATAGATGTGTGTGTGTGTGTGTGTGTGTGCGTGTGTGTGTGTGTGTGTGTGTGTGTGTGTGTGTGTGTGTGTGTATCAATCTATCTATCTCTCTATTAATGACTCTACCAACAACTCAGCTCAGTTCGTACAAATCTCCCTCTGCTTTCTCATCTATCAGGTTTGGTACCGATCACGTGACGTTTCGAAACCCGTCTCGAGTCTCGAAGTTACGAAACGTTTCGAAACAGTTCGATCATGGCTTTTCCACTACATGATACTGGCTCTACTCTACTGTACTGTACTCTACTGTACTGTACTCTACTGTTCTCTACTGTACTGTACTGTACTCTACTGTACTGAACTCTACTCTGCTCTACTGTACTCAACTCTACTGTTCTCTACTGTACTCTATTGTACTGTGCTGTACTGTACTCTATTGTACTGTACTCTACTGTACTGTGCTGTTCTCTACTGTGCTGTACTGTACTCTATTGTACTGTACTCTACTGTACTGTGCTCTACTCTATTGTACTGTACTCTACTACACTCTACTGTACTCTATTCTACTGTACTGTACTCTACAGTACTGCACTCTACTGTACTGTGCTGTACTGTACTCTGCTGTACTCTATTGTACTGTACTCTACTGTACTGTATTGTACTGCACTCTACGGTTCTCTTTTGTACTGTACTCTACTGTGCTGTACTGTACTCTACTGTTCTCTACGGTACTGTACTGTGCTCTACTCTATTGTACTGTACTCTACTATACTCTGCTGTACTCTATTCTACTGTACTCTATTGTACTGTACTCTACTGTGCTGTATTGTACTGCACTCTACGGTTCTCTTTTGTACTGTACTATACTGTGCTCTACTCTACTGTACTGTACTCTACTATACTCTGCTGTACTCTATTCTACTGTACTGTATTGTACTGCACTCTACTGCTCTCTACTGGAGTGTGCTGTACGGTACTCTACTCTATCCTACTGTACTCTACTGTACTGTACGCGAAGGTTACATAGTGGAGACAGATGTTCAGAAATGTAATATAGTGAGCGCATTAACACATAACATTGAGAAATTACTTAATGTCTTTTATTATTATTATTTCAGGAACCTTTATGTGCAAAGCGTAGTGCCACCTAGTGGCCAAAGCCCAACCATCACACAGCTGTTCAGACCTCAGCCACCAGATGGACTCCTTGGTTTGCTCTAGTGTTACACTTTATTTATTAGGCCTTGTCAAAATCCTATTTCTAACTTTTAAGGTCATTTACATGACTTTTATCAGCTAAACCACAAACCAATGTATGCTGATGGGAGTACAATTACACAGGAGACACGAGCAAAGCTATATTTTATTTATTGTTTGTTACAGATTATTGATATGGCTTTTCATGCATTTATTATTTCATGCAACAAACTGCATTGTGATTGGCCGAATCCAACCGTATCAAACTCTCTTGTTATGGTGGCGTTAGGCCACAGGGTGGCGCCATTGTGCATTATGGCGCTTTTCCACTGCATAGTACCGGCTCTACTGTACTGTACTGTACTGTGCTCTACTCTACTCTACTCGCCTTTAGTATCGGGTAGTTCTCTGGGGTATCTTGATAGTACCCGCCGTGGGACACTCCCACTTCGGAGAAAGCCCATTTTCTGGTGCGCACCACAACTGCAACATGTCAGATGGCAACCTGTTCGCTCTACATCGGCATCTGCTGGTAGAAGCGTGAGTTGCAGCCACACAATCATTTCCTGTGAGCTCCCTTTTCCCCAGCCAAAAAGCCTGTATACTGCATATGTGTGTGTGTGTGTTTGTATCAATCTGTGTTTTGTATAAAAATCTTTCATGCAGTTTGATGCCTGTTTTTCATTTTTATCATCTATAATTTGTCACGGCTAGACAGCACATGTAAATATTCATTCAACATAACACATAACTGAAGCACGCGACGCAGCAATTTAAAGTGCAAATAAAACTCCACCAGGCTGATCAGCTCTGGTTGACTGTAAACAAGAGTCTGCTTCGCTGTTCTTCAAACCTTCATACAAATACACAAGCAGCTGCTGTAAGAGGACGGACTTACAGCTTCATCACATTTCACTAAGTGTTTGTACTTAATAAGTAAAGAATCTTTTATTTAGCAGTGTGAAGGGATGTGGAGGAGGTGGGCTCAGATCCTGGGCCTGCTGCTCTGCACACTGGGCTGGTGCATTGTGGGCTGCACGCTTGCTATGGACCACTGGAGGTAGGCATAAAAAGAGTTACACAGAAGGATGCACACTAGAGCACTTCATTACTGTAAATTTAGGAGAGAAAGTGTCTTAATTTATTCATTATTAATTCTCTCTTTAATTTCCTTTGCATGCAATTAATATCAATTAATTTGATATAACACTAAGTAGTTGGGTGACAAAGTGACAATTTGAAGCAACTTTTTTAATAGAGATGGCAATTTCAACACCTTGAAACATTTCAGTATTTTTAAACCATTGATTTGAACCGTTTTTAAACATTTTAAAACCTGTTCGCTCTACGACACCATCTGCTGGTAGAAGATTGCGTTGCAGCCATTTATCATTGTTTTTTGTAAGCTATAGTTATATGTATCTATATAAATCCATATATATATATATTTATGGATATATATGTGTGTGTGTATATATCTATTTACATATGCTATTTTATTATATAATATGTGTGTATGTATATCTGTCTATCTATATTTCTATCAGTCTACCCACAACTCAGCTCAGTTTGTACAAATCTCCCTCTGCTTTCTCGCCACGACACGACACCTCAAACTCCTGCACTTCCTGCGGTCTTTCAAAATTCTGTCTGGGTTTGGTACATGGATCTATCAGGTTTGGTACCGATCACGTTTAGAAGCCCGTCTCTAAGTATGTGCCGAAGCCAGAAGTGATGAAACGCTCCAAAACAGTTCGATCTTTGGTGTCGAATTTGCCATCTCCCTTCTTTTTAATATGGTCAAATAAAAAATAAAATAAAAAGGTTAAACGAATAATCAGCACAGTTTGAGAAATCAGCTTGTCAGTTCATGTTTTCTTTTTCTTTTCTTTTATTCCAAATTGTTTGGAAAAACATGAAGTTTTCCTCTACATGAGCAGTGCTACTCAGCCTGTGAAATCTGTTATATATCTTTCTGTGGCTCTGGAAGAGCTTACTGAAGTTTGAAAAAAACGATCCTAATGGTGTGACCAGGTTGTTGCATTATGGGAAATGTAGGATCCAGTGTTTTAGTCAGAATATCTCATCCTCTGCCGTTTCAGTTTTGACGATTCTTTTTAAATTTGTCTATTGTGAGTAATAGTCGTGTTAATACTACTGTTTAAGTTAATTATATTCTGCCAATGGCAAAGAAAGTCTAGCAGGGCAAAATCACAGAAGAGTTGTGGTTAGATGGTTCCTACAGCTTAACGCAAGTGACATTTAAGACTTTTGAGGGCTCTTTTAACCCTCTATGGTACAGCGTTGCCACATGGCAACAACACCATTTTAAGCCTTCTACACACAGATAATACATACCAAGTTATGATGCAATGCATTAAAAAAGAGGTGGGGTTCTTATTAAACCAATAGCAGTGTTTAAATTTGTCACATTACTTTCTATAGGCCATTTTGAAACCCTTTTCTGCAGACATCATGGACGGGAGGAGCCTCACCATTTGACGCCTAAAAATTCAACAAAAAAAGTGTTTTTTTGAAGTTTTTCAATGGGAAAAAAAATATACACTCAACAATAGGTTAGTTAAGTTCATTATCATGTAGTTTCTTGCACTGTAGTTGATCAATAAATAATAGAAAATGTTAAAAATGTGTACGTTGCCATATGGCAACACCGTACCATTATGGATTGCTAGCCTGGCATGTTGATAACATTTTGTATATAGGCCTACTTTGCAATTGCATTGGTGTACACTGATCTTCTATAGTCTATAAACTATAATAATGCACTTTGTGAGTCCTTTCCACATTGCATATGATGATATTTGACACATCTTTCTTCCATTTACAGAATGAATGCAAATTTTTTTTATGGTACATCGCGGAAAAAGGCTGAACTAGCCCTCCCACTAGATGATAGTGAAGATGACAAAGAATTCAGTGACGAGGAAAATGAGCTGCTGGAAACACAGAGTGAGAGTGATGAAGACAGTGAGACGGATAAAGATTATGAGCCAGAGAATGAGGACAGTGGGGACAGTGAGGACAGAGACAGTGAGGGCAATGGAGACAGTGAGGAGAGGGAAGACAGTGAGGATGATAGTGAAGTGACAGGTATTACCAGTAAGAGAGTGTAAAATGGGTAACACTTTACTTGACGCCTGTTCAGGCTACTGGGGATTGTTTATACTATAACATGAGTTTTAAAATAAATGTTACATACAATTTTAAACAAAACTCTCATGTTTTCATTACTTTCCATTATGGTACGGTGTTGCCATATGGCAACGAACCCTAAAAACTACTAAAAAAATAATATTTTTTGAAAATGTCTCTTAATTATGTTTATTTGGTCTATTTTAAGACAAAAAAACACCCCAAACATTTTTTTACCAACTGGGATCATAGTGCGTACCATAGAGGGTTAATGCCACCTTAACTGAAATTCAGTGGAAAATACTGAAAGAAAAGAAAAAGAACATGTATTGATATCAATTATTGAAGGATTTGGTGGGGATTGTTTTTAAAGTATCACTATATGACTTTTAATGTCATGTAATTGTTTTTGTTTTTTAAGTTACCCCTTATTTTGAGCTTTGGCAATGCAATGTTGGAAAAAAAGAATAATAACAACCTTATTTCCAATGTCTAAGTATTTTTTACACTTTTGAAATACTAATCAAAGACATTTTAATGCCAATTCAGGCCATTTTTCTTCGATTAATGAATTCAATGCCTTTTAAGACTTTTTAAGGATCAGTGGGAACCCCGTGCAAACAAGACTGTAAATGTAAATGTGTGTATTTGATGCATTTTCTCACTGGAGGGTGGCGCAGTTGGGGGGTCGAGGGGGCTCCTCAGTGGTGGTGACAGCTTGGTACTGGTCTGACCTGTGGAGGGACTGCTACGAAGACTCCAGCGCTGTGGTGAACTGTGTAGACTTCCGGGTGCTGTGGACAATCAAAAGTGGGTAAACTCTCAAATACTGACTCTGTTTGCTCATATAATGTAAATAAATACATTAACCCATTCTGTCTGATGTCAGCATACATCCAGGCAGTCAGGGGGCTCCTGGTGAGCGGCCTGTGCCTCGGCTTTATGGGCACGGTGCTCGCTTTCTTTGGAATGGAGTGCACACGCATCGGCGGGGACCACAGCAGTAAGGACCGCCACGGGGGTGTCCGACTGCAAGGATTATCCCTCCATGCTGGCCCTGCCTGGTAGGATACTCTGAAAACCTCACAGTAAACATTCCTTTAACGTTTTATTAAGCTTTAAAACAGTTGAAATGATTTAGGGACAGTATGAAAAGGGTCAGGGTGAGGAGGGGGGCTGAATTTTTAAGAGGTTACAAAAAAAGGCAGCATTATCAGTATTTACTTTGGACCCTCCCCTTGACTTAGGAGATAAAAGCATTAGCCTCAGCTCCAATAACTCTAAATAATATAATATATAACGCATTAATGCCTTAAGCACAATGCAATTAAGGTCCGTACATGGGGCCTTTTTTCCATTTTTTTCCATTAGCAGATGCGTTTCCTGTCTTTAGGAGCTGGTACCAGGCCCTGTTTAAAGGCTGTATGATTATACTGGTATCATATCAAACTTGAAGACCTAAAGAATCCATGTCATGCTTGCTTCTCAGGAGCGGGGATAAATTATGCTCTACAAGCTCTGGTGATGGAAAAACAGCATGTCCATTTAACAGGGGTCCCTTGACCTCTGACCTCAAGACATCTGAATGCTTATGGGTTCTGTGTACCCATGAGTCTCCCTGTTAAAGACATGCCCTCTTTATGTTAGTGGCATATAGCTTTTTTTAGCTGTCACTTGATTCCTTATCAAGACAGGAATTGCTTTACCTCGACAATAGGGACTTCAAAATGTTTGAAAAGCAAAATAATGGAAAAGAAAATGCAATTAAAAACAAATTACCATTAATTGCTTTTAACTATTGAAATTCTGCAACTAATGAAGATTAAAAAAATACATTTTTTTGTAAGCTCCAATTTATAACTTTCATACAGTCCCAGTTCAAACAATATTGAAAGAAAGCGCTGCAGACAGCACTCAGGGCAGGCGTGTCCCTTTCATTTACGTCCACTAAAACGTTTCCTTTTTCCCACTGACAGGCTGAGGCTGTTATTGTCTCTGACAATATGTATGTATGCACGCTGTTGTGTGTTGTGTGATACCTTTTTTTTGTTTTCTTCTTCTTTTCTTTTACTAAAAGCCTACCTAGGGACAGGAGTTGTTCTATGTTCATTTTTATCGTCCCTATCAAATAAACAATATCAATAACATAAATACAAAGAGAACTCTACAGAGAAATGTCATGTTTTCCCATGACTTTGGGATGCAGGACAAAATTAATTTGTTTTTAATTAACTGGAAACAAAACAGATGAAATCTTTAGCATGTTCCCGTCTGTTTTATGTTTAAGTCTCACTAACAAAAAGTCTCGTTACAAATATCTCACGAAAGGTGACTTTTCAATGCTATGGCTGAATGTTAAGCTGATTTCGAAAATGCAAAAAAAAAAATATGCAAGAACAACACATCTCCTTTCGTGTGACGTGGATACCAAACAGGAAACGGGAAAGAATTTAATTTCTCTGTAGGGTCTCTTTTTCTGTCATACTGTCAGACACTTAAATAACTTACAACTACCATTTAACACTTTAAAATGCTCTAATGGTACATTTAATATACTAATTTTGTTTCTCCATTTCAAAAATATACACGTATATTTGAATTACATTTGAGTTTCACCTGTGTTCCTTCAGCGTTCCTACACGCCTGCAGAGCGCTGGCCGTCTGTGCTGTCATCACTGGTTTTTTCGGAGGCGTCCTCACACTCATTGGGATGAAATGCACTAAAATAGGTGGATCAGAGATCGCCAATGCCAGAGTGACCTTTGCAGGTGGTTTAACCTACCTAGCTTCAGGTAAAAATAACATTATTTAGATGACTTTGAGCATTGAATTATGTGAAAATGATGCACTCAGGATGCTCTATTTTCTGACAGGATTCTGTGGGATGATCACCTACTCATGGTGGGCCAACAAAGTCATTACAGAGTTCCTGGATCCATCTTTCAGAGCACAGAAGTGAGTAAAGCAGTGGATTATTGTTAAAAGGTCCGTGGAAGTGATATGAACAAACAGTGCAGGGAATCTAACCATAACTGTTGATATACCTCGATACTTGTTCAGATTTGAACTTGGAGCTGCAGTTTTCGTTGGCTGGGGAGGCTCCATCCTCCTCCTCTCTGGAGGGACGGTGCTGACTTACTTCTCTGGAAAAGAAGGTCTACCATCAAGGTAAATATCAAACCTCTAACATTTTATTTAAATGCTTGTATTACGTTTGTTATCTACTTTAGAACCACGACTACCTGAGATTAATTACGTTTACAGTTCTTCAGAAAGACCTAGGAGACCGGCCACTTACGCCACCGCTCGGACCAGACGCACCTACATGCTGCCGGCCTCGTCGTCCAGAGTGACTCTGGTGCCACCGCTGTTTTATGAGGGCAGGAGGAGCCGAGCAACCAGAGCAACAACCAAGAGCAGCAGGACCTTTAACAGGGACAGCTTCGTCTGAGCTGCAGGGGAGCTGAGAGAGTGATTTACAAAACCTACAAGGAACGTTTGGGTAATATACTTTGTTGCTGAGAATGAGATGAGAAGATCAACACCACTGTGGTGTCTGTATGTTCAATATGAAGCCAGAGCCAGCAATCTGTTAGCTTAGGTTAGCTTAAAGACTGGAATCCAAATCTGTCTAGTTGAACCTCTAAAGCTGGACTGCACCATCATTGCACTTTTAAACCTGAATAAATCATAGTTTAGGTTTTAATTCTGTTGCAACAAAGTATTTTAAAATTAAGATTAATTTTAAACCTCTTAAATCACAATTTAGTTTACTCTAAACCCAAATTTAATTTAATTCTGTTGCACTAAACCTTTTTCCCCAATTTAAACTGTGATCCAGGGTTAACTTTAAACCCACAATGGAGGCAGTTTAACTTTTACACCGGCTGCCTTTCTGAGATGGACTGAGCAAAATAGTCAAGTTCCTAAAATTAATTTGAGAGACAGACTTAAGACAATTGACTTTTATGATGATGATGATGATGATGAATTTTTTGATTTTTTTGAAGATACCAATTCACCAGGAAGACTGGGCCAGCCATCACCATGAATACCGTTAAGCTGGCAAATTTTAAGCAAGCTAGCAACAATGTAATGTTTATTGTTATGGAAAAGCAGACATGCATACAAGTAATCCTTGTTGGTGCAATCTGGCCTAAAGATCACTAAGTAACATATTATATCGTGCATTTTCAGACAGAGTGAAGCTAGCTGTTAACCCCTATGTCCAATATTTAAGCTAAACCAAGCTAAGCTAAGTAGCTGCTGGCTCCAGCATTATATTTCATGCACAGACATGCGTGGTATTAATCTTCTAATCTAACTCTCTGCAAGAAAACACATAAGAATATTCCCTAAAATATTAAACTGATCCTTTGATGAGACATTTCATCAAAATCACTTTATTCTGTGTCTCATTTCAAACTTTCAACTCCAGGATTTCATTTTCAACTTTTAACTTTTACACAGAAACGGTGAGATTAGGAAAATCTTACAACTAATTTATGGTAAAGGAGTGCGATGCATTTAATGTAAAAATAAATAAAGAACAGTCGCTTAGTTAAGATTGACGAATGAACTCACTGATTAAAGCAGCAGCAGCTCGTGTGTTCAGCCAGCTGAAAATACTGTTTTTGTCTTTGTTGTCTGAATTGAACGACCTCTTGATGTTTCTTTGGCCTTCATAGTCATGCTGGGATCGTTTTTTGCCCGGTGTTTGCAGTTTCATGATGTCTCGATGCCCAGAACGAGTGCGTGCATGTCTTTTCAGTGGAGCGAGCCGTGTCAGTCACATGTAAGTATACGGTCCAAGTTCTGACTCAGACTGTTGAAGCGGGAGGAGGTAGAGGGGAGGAGGTAGAGGGGAGGAGACAGGAAGGGGGAGGAGGTAGAGGGGAGGAGAGAGGAAGTGGGAGGAGACAGGAAGGGGAGGAGACAGAAAGTGGGAGGAGGTAGAGGGGAGGAGACAGGAAGTGGGAGGAGGTAGAGGGAGGGGACAGGAAGGGGGGGGGGTAGGGGGGAGGAGACAGGAAGGGGAGGAGGTAGAGGGGAGGGGAGGGGACAGGAAGTGGGAGGAGGAGTAGAGAGGACACTTTTTGTACATGCATCGCACGCGTGTGCGTGCGTGTGCGTGTGCACGTGCATTATGCGTCCGTACATCTCTATCTATCCATCCATCCATCCATCCATCCCTCCTCCCCTCCCTCCTACCCTTCCTCCTCCCCTTCCTCTCTCCTCCCTACCTCCTCCCCCTTCCTGTCTCCTCCCTCTACTCCTCCCCTTCCTGTCTCCTCCCCCACCTCCTCCCACTTCCTGTCTCCTCCCCCCACCTCCTCCCACTTCCTCCTCTCCTCCCTCCTCCTCCTCTACCTCCTCCCACTTCCTGTCTCCTCCCACTTCCTGTCTCCTCCCCCTACTCCTCCCCTTCCTGTCTCCTCCCCCTCCTCCTCCCCTTCCTGTCTCCTCCACTCTACCTCCTCCCCCTTCCTGTCTCCTCCCTTCCTGTCTCCTCCCTCTACCTCCTCCCACTTCCTGTCTCCTCCCCTTCCTGTCTCCTCCCTCTACCTCCTCCCCCTTCCTGTCTCCTCCCTCTACCTCCTCCCACTTCCTGTCTCCTCCCTCTACCTCCTCCCCCTTCCTGTCTCCTCCCTCTTCCTCTCTCCTCCCCTCCTCCCACTTCCTGTCTCCTCCCCTCTACCTCCTCCCACTTCCTGTCTCCTCCCACTTCCTGTCTCCTCCCACTTCCTGTCTCCTCCCCCTTCCTGTCTCCTCCCCCTCCCTCCCTCTCCTCCGCCCCCTTCCTGTCTCCTCCCCTCTCCCTCCTCCCCCTTCCTGTCTCCTCCCCTCTACCTCCTCCCACTTCCTGTCTCCTCCCCTTCCTGTCTCCTCCCCTCTACTCCTCCCACTTCCTGTCTCCTCCCCTCTACCTCCTCCCACTTCCTGTCTCCTCCCCTTCCTGTCTCCTCCCCTACTCCTCCCCCCACTTCCTGTCTCCTCCCTCTACCTCCTCCCACTTTCTCTCTCCTCCCCCTCCTGTCTCCCCCCCCCCCTCCTCCCCTTCCTGTCTCCTCCCCTCTACCTCCTCCCACTTCCTGTCTCCTCCCTCTTTCTGTCTCCTCCCACTTCCTCTCTCCTCCCCTCTACCTCCTCCCACTTCCTGTCTCCTCCCTCTCCCTGTCCCCTCCCCCCCCTCCTCCCCTCCCTGTCTCCTCCCCCTTCCTGTCTCCTCCCACTTCCTGTCTCCTCCCCTCTACCTCCTCCCACTTCCTGTCTCCTCCCACTTCCTGTCTCCTCCCCCTACTCCTCCCCTTCCTGTCTCCTCCCACTTCCTGTCTCCTCCCACTTCCTGTCCCCTCCCCTCTACCTCCCACTTCCTCTCTCTAACCCCACCCAATTGCTACTTCTACACTCATCTGTTAAACTTCAGCCGATTCTACGTTTTTTCGGTATAACCCCTGCTTTACACACCCCAGAAACCCCGGGAGGAATTACGTCCTCCCTTCCCTCCCACCCAACGGATCGAAGCACCTCCGGTTCTGGCGACGCTGGATTCGAACCTTCAATCTTAGGTTTACTGTCCACACAGTCATTCCAACGCGCCACCAGCCCCATCGGCATTCAGAGATTTTCTCCGGGCGTATTTAACCTTTTCATTTGGTAATGTGACTTCAAAATTCACTTGTATCAAGTAAGATTCGAACACTCAACCTCTGGGTTACAGAGCCAGCACTTTAACTGACTGAGCTAAACTGCCTGACAACTCAACTCAACTGGATGTTGTATTTCAGTATTCTCTTACTTACTTACTTACATAGTGTCAAAAAAGCTTAATAACAGCGCTTATGATGAGCCAGCTGATGCACAGGTGATAAAACTCTGGCAACGACATTCAGAGAGAAGCTGAACTTCCACAAGGAAGGAGAGAAATACACATGGAAGCTATGCCAAACTGTCAGACAAGGTGGCTCAGGTGATAAGACACTGCCACGTTACCTAGAGGTTGGCGGTTCGAGGCTCAGGCGATGCGGTGGACTTTAAAGGTTTAACTTCCATAAGGGAGAGAGGAAACACGGGTGACAAGACGCTGCCACGTAACTCTTAGGTCGTCAGTTTAAGACTTATATGGCGCAGTGCACTTTTAAGGTTTATCTTCCACAAGGAAGGAGAGAAATACACATGGAAGCTATGCCAAACTGTCAGACAAGGTGGCTCAGGTGATAAGACACTGCCACGTTACCTAGAGGTTGGCGGTTCGAGGCTCAGGCGATGCGGTGGACTTTAAAGGTTTAACTTCCATAAGGGAGAGAGGAAACACGGGTGACAAGACGCTGCCACGTAACTCTTAGGTCGTCAGTTTAAGACTTATATGGCGCAGTGCACTTTTAAGGTTTATCTTCCACAAGGAAGAGGACAAATACACATGGAAGCTATGCCGAACTGTCAGACAAGGTGGCTCAGGTGATAAGACACTGCCACGTTACCTAGAGGTAGGTGGTTCGAGGCTCAGGCGATGCGGTGGACTTTAAAGGTTTAACTTCCATAAGGGAGAGAGGAAACACGGGTGACAAGACGCTGCCACGTAACTCTTAGGTCGTCAGTTTAAGACTTATATGGCGCAGTGCACTTTTAAGGTTTATCTTCCACAAGGAAGAGGACAAATACACATGGAAGCTATGCCGAACTGTCAGACAAGGTGGCTCAGGTGATAAGACACTGCCACGTTACCTAGAGGTTGGCGGTTCGAGGCTCAGGCGATGCGGTGGACTTTAAAGGTTTAACTTCCATAAGGGAGAGAGGAAACACGGGTGACAAGACGCTGCCACGTAACTCTTAGGTCGTCAGTTTAAGACTTATATGGCGCAGTGCACTTTTAAGGTTTATCTTCCACAAGGAAGAGGACAAATACACATGGAAGCTATGCCGAACTGTCAGACAAGGTGGCTCAGGTGATAAGACACTGCCACGTTACCTAGAGGTTGGCGGTTCGAGGCTCAGGCGATGCGGTGGACTTTAAAGGTTTAACTTCCATAAGGGAGAGAGGAAACACGGGTGACAAGACGCTGCCAAGTAACTCTTAGGTCGTCAGTTTAAGACTTATATGGCGCAGTGCACTTTTAAGGTTTATCTTCCACAAGGAAGAGGACAAATACACATGGAAGCTATGCCAAACTGTCAGACAAGGTGGCTCAGGTGATAAGACACTGCCACGTTACCTAGAGGTTGGCGGTTCGAGGCTCAGGCGATGCGGTGGACTTTAAAGGTTTAACTTCCATAAGGGAGAGAGGAAACACGGGTGACAAGACGCTGCCACGTAACTCTTAGGTCGTCAGTTTAAGACTTATATGGCGCAGTGCACTTTTAAGGTTTATCTTCCACAAGGAAGAGGACAAATACACATGGAAGCTATGCCAAACTGTCAGACAAGGTGGCTCAGGTGATAAGACACTGCCACGTTACCTAGAGGTTGGCGGTTCGAGGCTCAGGCGATGCGGTGGACTTTAAAGGTTTAACTTCCATAAGGGAGAGAGGAAACACGGGTGACAAGGCGCTGCCACGTAACTCTTAGGTCGTCAGCTTAAGACTTATATGGCGCAGTGCACCTTTAAGGTTTAGCTTCCAGAAGGAAGAGAGGAAACACAGGTGATAAAACACTGCCACGTTACCTAGAGGTTGGCGGTTCAAGGCTCATGCGATGCGGTGGACTTTAAAGGTTTAACTTCCATAAGGGAGAGAGGAAACACGGGTGACAAGACGCTGCCACGTAACTCTTTGGTCATCAGTTTAAGACTTATATGGCGCAGTGCACTTTTAAGGTTTAGCTTCCACAAGGAAGAGGACAAATACACACCCAAAAAGAGGCCCAAAAACCCACAAAATAAACTGAGATAAAGCGCAAGGCTACAGTATGGCGAAAATGTCACAATTTGGCATGTCCGGAAAACTGCTGAAAACCACTTAGTTTAGCATGTAGAGGCATGTCATGGTGTACAGTGTGGAAAAAAAAACCCCAAAACCCAAGAAACCCACAAAATAGCATGTTAAAAAAAGAAATAAAGAGCAAGGCTACAGTATGGCGAAAATATCACAATTAGACGTGTCCGGAAAACTGCTGAAAAACATTTAGGATAGCATGTAGACTCGATTACTACTTTACTCGATTACTTTTTTACTCGATTGCATTTTTACTCGATTACTTTTTTACTCGATTACTTTTTACTCGATTACTACTTTACTAGATTACTTTTTCACTCGATTACTTTTTTAAATCGATTACTTTTTTACTCGATTACATTTTTACTCTTACTATTTTTACTCGATTACTTTTTTTACTCGATTATTTTATTACTCAATTACTTTTTTACTCGATTACTTTTTTAATCGATTATTTTTTACTCGATTACTATTTTTACTCGATTATTTTTTTACTATTTTTACTCGATTATTTTCTTACTCGATTACTTTTTTCTCGATTATTTTTTTACTCGATTACTTTTTTCTCGATTACTCTTTTACCCTATTTTTATACTCGACAACTTTTTTTACTCGATTACTATTTTTACTCTATTTTTTACTCGATTACTATTTTTAATTGATTATTTTACTCGATTACATTTTTACTCGATTACTATTTTTACTCGATTATTTTTTTACTCGATTACTTTTTTCTCGATTATTTTTTTACTCGATTACTCTTTTACCCTATTTTTATACTCGACAAATTTTTTTACTCGATTACTATTTTTACTCGATTATTTTTTTACTCGATTACTTTTCACTCGATTACTATTTTTACTCGATAATTTTTTACTCGATTACTTTTTTACTCAATTACTTTTTTACTCGATTACATTTTTACTCGATTACTCTTTTACTCTAATTTACTCTATTTTTACTCGATTACTACTTTACTCGACTACTTCTTTACTCGATTACTTTTTACTCTATTTTTATACTCGATTACTTTTTACTCGATTACTTTTTTACTCGATTACTTTTTTACTCGATTACATTTTTACTCGATTACCACTTTACTCGATTACTTTTTTACTCGATTATTTTTTTTACTCGATTACTCTTTTACCCTATTTTTATACTCGATTACATTTTTACTCGATTACTTTTTACTCGATTACTTTTTTCTCGATTATTTTTTTACTCGATTACTCTTTTACCCTATTTTATACTCGACAAATTTTTTTACTCGATTACTATTTTTACTCGATTATTTTTTTACTCGATTACTTTTTACTCATTACTATTTTTACTCGATTACTTTTTTACTCGATTACTTTTTTACTCGATTACTATTTTACTCGATTACTATTTTACTCGATTACATTTTTACTCGATTACTATTTTTACTCGATAATTTTTTTCTCAATTACTATTTTACTATATTTTATACTCGACTACTTTTTTTACTCGATTACTATTTTTACTCGATTACTTTTTTACTCGATAACTTTTTTACTCGATTACATTTTTACTCGATTACTATTTTTACTCGATTATTTTTTTATTCGATTACTTTTTTCTCGATTATTTTTTACTCGATTACTCTTTTACCCTATTTTTATACTCGACAAATTTTTTTACTCGATTACTGTTTTTACTCGATTATTTTTTTACTCGATTACTTTTTACTCGATTACTATTTTTACTCAATTACTTTTTTACTCGATTACTTTTTTCTCGATTACTATTTTACTATATTTTACAGTGAGTGCAGAATTATTAGGCAAATGAGTATTTTGACCACATCATCCTCTTTATGCATGTTGTCTTGCTCCAAGCTGTATAGGCTCGAAAGCCCACTACCAATTAAGCATATCAGGTGATGTGCATCTCTGTAATGAGAAGGGGTGTGGTCTAATGACATCAACACCCTATATCAGGTGTGCATAATTATTAGGCAACTTCCTTTCCTTTGGCAAAATGGGTCAGAAGAGGGACTTGACAGGCTCCGAAAAGTCAAAAATAGTGAGATATCTTGCAGAGGGATGCAGCACTCTTAAAATTGCCAAGCTTCTGAAGCGTGATCATCGAACAATCAAGCGTTTCATTCAAAATAGTCAACAGGATCGCAAGTAGCGTGTGGAAAAACCAAGGCGCAAAATAACTGCCCATGAACTGAGAAAAGTCAAGCGTGCAGCTGCCAAGATGCCACTTGCCACCAGTTTTGCCATATTTCAGAGCTGCAACATCACTGGAGTGCCCAAAAGCACAAGGTGTGCAATACTCAGAGACATGGCCAAGGTAAGAAAGGCTGAAAAATGACCACCACTGAACAAGACACACAAGCTGAAACGTCAAGACTGGGCCAAGAAATATCTCAAGACTGATTTTTCTAAGGTTTTATGGACTGATGAAATGAGAGTGAGTCTTGATGGGCCAGATGGATGGGCCCGTGGCTGGATCGGTAAAGGGCAGAGAGCTCCAGTCCGACTCAGACGCCAGCAAGGTGGAGGTGGGGTACTGGTATGGGCTGGTATCATCAAAGATGAGCTTGTGGGGCCTTTTCGGGTTGAGGATGGAGTCAAGCTCAACTCCCAGTCCTACTGCCAGTTTCTGGAAGACACCTTCTTCAAGCAGTGGTACAGGAAGAAGTCCGCATCCATGATTTTCATGCAGGACAATGCTCCATCACACACATCCAAGTACTCCACAGCGTGGCTGGCAAGAAAGGGTCTAAAAGAAGAAAAACTAATGACATGGCCTCCTTGTTCACCTGATCTGAACCCCATAGAGAACCTGTGGTCCCTCATCAAATGTGAGATTTACAAGGAGGGAAAACAGTACACCTCTCTGAACAGTGTCTGGGAGGCTGTGGTTGCTGCTGCACGCAATGTTGATCGTGAACAGATCAAAACACTGACAGAATCCATGGATGGCAGGCTTTTGAGTGTCCTTGCAAAGAAAGGTGGCTATATTGGTCACTGATTTGTTTTTGAATGTCAGAAATGTATATTTGTGAATGTTGAGCTGTTATATTGGTTTCCCTGGTGAAAATAAATAATTGAAATGGGTATATATTTGTTTTTTGTTAAGTTGCCTAATAATTATGCACAGTAATAATCACCTGCACACACAGATATCCTCCTAAAATAGCTAAAACTAAAAAAGCCCCACTCCAACTTCCAAAAATATTCAGCTTTGATATTAATGAGTCTTTTGGGTTCATTAAGAACATGGTTGTTGTTCAATAATAAAATTAATCCTCAAAAATACAACTTGCCTAATAATTCTGCACTCCCTGTATCCTCGACTACTTTTTTTTACTCGATTACTTTTTACTCGATTACTATTTTACTCGATTACTATTTTACCTTGATTACATTTTTACTCGATTACATTTTCCTCGATTACTATTTTTACTCGATTACTTTTTTACTCGATTACTTTTTTCTCGATTACTATTTTACTATATTTTATACTTGACTACTTTTTTTTACTCGATTACTATTTTTACTCGATTACTTTTTTACTCGATTACTTTTTTACTCGATTACTTTTTACTCGATTACTATTTTACTCGATTACATTTTTACTCGATTACTATTTTTACTCGATAATTTTTTTCTCGATTACTATTTTACTATATTTTATACTCGACTACTTTTTTTTTACTCGATTACTATTTTTACTCGATTACTTTTTTACTCGATTACTTTTTTATTCGATTACATTTTTACTCGATTACTATTTTTACTCGATTATTTTTTTACTCGATTACTTTTTTCTCGATTATTTTTTTACTCGATTACTCTTTTACCCTATTTTTATACTCGACAAATTTTTTTACTCGATTACTATTTTTACTCGATTATTTTTTACTCGATTACTTTTTACTCGATTACTATTTTTACTCGATTACTTTTTTACTCGATTACTTTTTTCTCGATTACTATTTTACTATATTTTATACTCGACTACTTTTTTTACTCTATTATTTTTACTCGATTACTTTTTTACTCGATTACTTTTTACTCGATTACTTATTTATATAATTACTTATTTACTCAATTACTTATTTACTCAATTACTTATTTACTCGATTACTTATTTACTCGATTACTTATTTATATAATTACCTATTTATTTATTTAATTACTTATTTACTCGATTACTTATTTACTTAATTACTTATTTAATTAATTACTTATCTACTAAAGTACTTATTTACTCGATTACTTATTTACTCGATTACTTATTTACTTAATTACTTTATTTAATTACTCATTTACTCAATTACTTATTTACTCGATTATTTATTTACATAATTACTTATTTACTTAATTACTTATTTACTTAATTACTTTACTTAATTACTTATTTACTCAATTACTTATTTACTCGATTACTTATTTATATAATTACCTATTTATTTAATTACTTATTTACTCGATTACTTATTCATTTAATTACTTATTTACTCAATTACTTATTTATTAAAGTACTTAATTACTCAATTACTTATTTACTCGATTACTTATTTACTCGATTACTTATTTACTCAATTACTTATGTACTCGATTACTTATTTACATAATTACTTATTTACTTAATTACTTATTTACTTAATTACTTTACTTAATTACTTATTTACTCAATTACTTATTTACTCGATTACTTATTTATATAATTACCTCTTTGTTTAATTACTTATTTACTCGATTACTTATTCATTTATTACTTATTTACTCAATTACTTATTTATTTAATTACTTATTTACTCAATTACTTATTTACTCGATTACTTATTTACTCGATTACTTATTTATATAATTACCTATTTATTTATTTATTTAATTACTTATTTACTCGATTACTTATTTACTTAATTACTTATTTAATTAATTACTTATCTACTAAATTACTTATTTACTCGATTTCTTATTTACTCAATTTCTTATTTACTCAATTACTTATTTACTCGATTACTTATTTACTTAATTACTTTATTTAATTACTTATTTACTCAATTACTTATTTACTCGATTACTTATTTACATAATTACTTATTTACTTAATTACTTATTTACTCAATTACTTATTTACTCGATTACTTATTTATATAATTACCTATTTATTTAATTACTTATTTACTCGATTACTTATTCATTTAATTACTTATTTACTCGATTACTTATTTATTAAAGTACGTAATTACTCAATTACTTATTTACTCGATTACTTATTTACTCGATTACTTATTTATATAATTACTTATTTATTTAATTACTTATTTACTCAATTACTTATTTACTCGATTACTTATTTACTTAATTACTTTATTTAATTACTTATTTGCTCAATTACTTATTTACTTAATTACTTATTTATTTAATTACTTATTTACTCAATTACTTATTTTATTTAAGTACTTAATTACTCAATTACTTATTTACTCGATTACTTATTTACTCGATTACTTAATTACTTATTTAATTAATTACTTATTTAATTACTTATCTACTAAATTACTTATTTACTCGATTTCTTATTTACTCCATTACTTATTTACTCGATTAATTATTTACTCAATTACTTATTTACTCGATTACTTATTTACTAATTACTTTATTTAATTACTTATTTACTCGATTACTTATTTATATAATTACCTATTTATTTAATCACTTATTTACTCGATTACTTATTTATTTAATTACTTATCTACTAAATTACTTATTTACTCGATACCTTATTTACTTAATTACTTATTTATTTAATTACTTACTTATTTAATTACTTATTAACTCAATTACTTATTTACTCGTACTACTTATTTACTCAAGTACTACGTACTTGAACTCTCTGCACCAATCCTCCCGGCACTTCAGGTGTTTTCCAAGTTCCATTTCTGTCGTCATAGAATAGAATGTTGTCCAGAAATACATAAAAATGTCATCCTATTCATCGAACTTGGCGAAAAAATGTCATCCAAAGACAAACAAAAATGCCGTACACTCTCATGTCATCCCACACTACACAATTTTCTTTTTTTTGGGTCGTGTCAAAAAATGGCTAAAAAAAACAACATATTACAACTTGGAGCGACACGTCATAGTATACAATGTCGAGAAAAAAGGGAATTCATACACAGAAACACACTAGAAAATAATCAGATATTTGAGAGACAAACAGGAAATGTGCTCTAAAAAGTGCTCTAAAAGACAAACACATGGGGCTTGTGAGTGCCAACGTGCAACTTTGGACTTGTTGGGATGGTTGTTAGTTTGTCCTAAATGTAGACTATAAAGCAAAAGGAGAAGCACACAGTTGAATGAAAGGAGTGGAGGTGTGGTGTAAAGAAAAAGAAACTCCCACTTGGGCGGGATTGTTGCTGGCAGGTCCTGGTTGAGATGACAGAAGTTTTAGAGTGAGTATTTGATTAGTATTGCACGGTAACAAAACATAAAAAACAAGACAAAGGTTCTTTGGTGCTTTTGATCGTAACCTGGAATAAAATTAAATCCAAGATATAGTTTTTGAAATATTTGTAAAATATGTTAACTCAGTTACCCATTCATTAGGTAAATCCAGTTTAATGTAATGCAGTGTTTTGGTTTTGAATTGTATTTAGAGAGATGTTGACTCAACTCAGTGTATTAACCTGTGATGCTGTTGAATTTCATTATTGAGGTATTTAATGTTTTGTACACCCTATTCTTATCAATAACAGGGAAAAAACCCTACCGCCTACAGCCAACAACATACATTTGATGAATACATTTAAATATAAGACTTTTAGGTTTACCTCGTAAACTGGTGACTGAGTTTATATTTACCACTTCCTTCACAGTTCCCGTACAGAGTCAGCGTCAGATAACTTTTCCATCGGAAGATTCACCATGTAAACACCTCGACATCTGATGCCACGCTCACCTGATGTTTCTTCTGTTTTTCAGTGTTTGACCAATAAGATCTTGTGACATATGAGGAAGTGGTCAAAGTGCCATCATTCAAAAGGAAAACACTGGTGTTGCTTGGTGAGTAGACACATTTATTTTTGTCAGGCAGAGTCACCTAGGTGTAAGAGATTTAAAGATATCCCCTATCTGTCTTTATACACAGAGCTCAAGGAGACATATTTAACTCTCAAATGTCATAGAATTAGCCAGTCTTGAAAAAGTAATTGTGTTGTGTTATGTCATAACATAGTTGTCAAAAAGGTCATAGTATGCCATGCACACTTGTGTTTAAAAAAAAAAAAAAAAAAGTCTAGTATAGCATGCCATCAAGCAGTCAACGGATGATATGCTTTAAAATTGTGATAGGATAGTATAACATAAAATAGTCAAAGTATAATATGCAATAAAAAGTCATAGTATATGTCAAAAAAAGTCAAAATTTAATATGCCATATTGAAGCCATAGTATGCCATAAAAGAGCAATTAAATCACATGATAGAAATCCATAAAATAGTCACAAAAAAGCTCTCCAAAAGTCATCAGTATACCATAAATACTTTACAATTAATATGCCATAAAAAAGTAATTTTAAAAAGTCACTGAATAGTATGCTGTAAACTAGTTATAGGAAAAAATGCTATATATATGGTTCAGGTGAGCGTCATCCAGGACGAAGCCTCCACAACAGCTGGGGTTGTATTCTGACTGGCTGCCTCTTCGCTGCTCGTCATCCTCCCCCCTGTGCGGCTGTCCTGTAAAACACAAAGAAACAAACACAGAAACAAAGAACCAAAGAAACAACCCCCTCCCCCCACAATACTATTTTCTGAAGTCGTGCCAGTATGACATAAATCAGTCAAAAGACACAGTTGTCAAAAAGTCATAAAAAAAGCCATAAAAATAATTTAAAGTACTGTGTGCTATAAAACAGTCAAAGTATTATATACTTTTCCAAACAAAAACTAGTAAAAGTGAAAAAACACCCAGAAAAAATACAAAACATGCTATCAAAATGTCACAGAACAGTTTGCTGTAAACTAGAAAAAATAGAAACATCATAAAAATCACAAAAAATCAAAGCATAGCATGGCATTAAGCAGTTATTTATTTTAAAAAAATGAAAAAGGATAGTATGCCACAAAACTACAGAAGAATATTACGTAAAAAAAAAAAAGTTAATGGAGGGTATGCTAAAAGTACTGCTGTAAACTAGTAAAAAAGTGAAAAAAGCCCTTAAACGTCTGCGTACTGCTGGCCATAAAATAGTCATTTAAAAAAGTTCAAGTATAGCATGTAATGAACGAGTTAAAGGAAAGATGCTGTAAAAAGTCACATAATACTTTGCTAAAACTATACTAGACCAAATACAGGAGCATCATTATAAAGCCAGTCAATAGTCATAAACAACGTCATAGGATAGTGCACCATAAAACAGTCAAAGTGTAATATGCTCAAAACGTTTTTTTTTTTTTTAAATTGTAGAACATTATGTTGTAAACCAGTACAAAAATGAAAAAAGTCCTACAAGTCCAGGTATTGGCTAAAAAAGTTATTATAAAAGTCATAGCACTTATTCTTTCACTAGTTAAGCATGCCATTAAAGAGTTAAAAAACAAAACCAAATTGTATTCTCTATCTTTATCTGAGCAGCAGTGGATGACTCAGAACATGGAAGATGGCTTAATATTAATGATGTCACCCTTTTTTTTTCCTTTTTAAAAAAATCAAACATTGAGTATTCAGTTCATTCTCTGTTTGACTTCATTTTAACAATTTGGGGGATTTTCAGGCTAAAAATTAAACATAAATAAATCATCAACTTATTGCTTTGTTTGTCTGTGTTTTGTTTGTATTGTTATTTTTTATTACTATTTCTATTATTACTATTTTTCACTATTTGTACTGTTTGTATTTCTGTTTGGTTCATATTACTTTGCATGGTTGTGTTTGTATTTTTTGATTTTTTTGGATGTGTTTGTAGTTTCTTTTTGCTTGGTTGTGTTTGGTTTTTTTTTCTCTTGGTTTTGTGTGTGTTTTTTGCATGGTTGTTTTGGTAGTTTTTGTTTGGTTTTGTTTGTATTTTGTGCTCGGTTTTGTTTGTATTTTTTGTTTGGTTTTGTGTCTATTTTGTGTTTGGTTTTGTTAGTATGTTTTGTTTGGTTTTGTTAGTATTTTTTGTTTGGTTTTGTTAGTATTTTGTGCTTGGTTTTGTGTCTATTTTGTGTTTGGTTTTGTTAGTATTTTTTGTTTGGTTTTGTTAGTATTTTTTGTTTGGTTTTGTGTCTATTTTGTGTTTGGTTTTGTTTGTATTTTGTGTTTGGTTTTGTGTGTTTTTGTGTTTGGTTTTGTTTGTATTTTGTGTTTGGTTTTGTTAGTATTTTGTGTTTGGTTTTGTTTGTATTTTGTGTTTGGTTTTGTTTGTATTTTGTGTTTGGTTTTGTTTGTATTTTCTGTTTGGTTTTGTTTGTATTTTTTGTTTGGTTTTGTTAGTATTTTTTGTTTGGTTTTGTTAGTATTTTGTGTTTGGTTTATGTTGGTGTTTTTTGTTTGGTTTTGTTTGTATTTTGTGTTTGGTTTTGTTAGTATTTTTTGTTTGGTTTTGTTAGTATTTTTTGTTTGGTTTTATTTGTATTTTGTGTTTGGTTTTGTTTGTATTTTTTGTTTGGTTTTTTGTATGTTTTGTTCAGCTGTGTTTGGTTTTGCTTTTCCATTTTGTGGTGTGCTATGTTTGCTGTCAGGGCTATTTTGTTTGTATTTTTTGTTTGGTTTGTTGTATGTAGTGTCTGTTATAAATGAAAACCCCCATAAAGATATTTTTTAGAAACCGTCATTAAAATAATTCATAGGACAGTATGCTGTCAAAGAACAGTATGCCATGAAATACTCAAAGTTTGATTTGCAATAAAAAGGTAATTGACAATACTAACTGACGGGATATTTCTGTAAACTAGTGAAAGAATAATACATCATAAAAAGTCACAATATAATGGCCATAAACAGTAAAATAGTATGCTCTAAACTGGTCAAACAAGTTTAGAGAACAAAGCTATAAAACATCCTAAAAGGTTTTAAAAGTAGAGTTCATTAACAAAGTCATTGGATAGTATGTCATTAAACAGTCAAAGTTTAATACGCCTTTAAAAAAGTAGTCAGGTGATGGTATGTTGTTAACTAGTAAAAAAGTGATTTAGAAAATAATTTGATAGTATGGCCAAAACCAGCAGGATAATCTGCCATAAAAAGTCATCGGAGGGTATGCCATAAAATACTCAAAGATTAATATGCCATAAAAAGGTAATTTTAAATTATGATGCTGTGAACCAGTCAAAGTGTAATGCACCATTAACCAGTCAAAAGATAGTATGCTGTAAACTGGTCAAAAAATCTTTTTAAAAAGCCATAAAACAGTCCTAAAAAGTAAAAGTATAGCATGCCATGAAACAGTCATTATAAAAGGTCTTAGGACAATATGCCATTATAGAAAAGCATACTATAAAATACACAAACGTTTAATGAGCAATAAAATGGTATCTTTAAAAAAAATCATTGGACAGTACGCTGTAAACTAGCCAAAGAATAATATGCCATTAAAAAGTAAAATAGTGTGCTATATACGGGTCAAAAAAGGTAAAAGATTTTTAAAAAGCCATAATAAAGTAAAGCATGCTATAAAATAGTTATTTAAACAGTCATAGGGCTGTATTTTATAAAAATGTCATAGTATAATGTGTCATAAAATAGACAAAAATGTGTTGTTAACTGCTCAAAAAGTTTTTTAAAAAAAAGGTATAAAACATCCTACCAAGTTTAAAGAGTACAGTATGCCATAAAATAGTCATTCACAAAGTCATTGGACAGTATGTCATTAAACAGTCAAAGTTAAATATGTTTAAAAAAAATATATTGTAAACTAGTAAAATAGTTTTTTAAAAAAAAGCTGTCCAAGTACTGTATTCCATGAACTAGTTAAGTGTTATATGCTATCAAAACATCATAGAAATGTTTGCTGTAAACTAAACTAGACAAAAACAGAAGCTTCATAAAAACATCAGACCAACAAACACTTATTTTAATAATAATTTGATCGTATGCCATAATAGAGAATAATATTATGTTATAAAAAGTAAATAAAGAGTATGCCATAAAATACTCAAAGATTAATTTGCCATAAAAAGGGAATTTGTAAGTCATAGGATAGTATGCTGTGAACCAGTCAAAGGATAACGCAGCTTTAACAAGTCAAAAGATAGTATGCTGTACACTGGTCAAAAAAGTTATTTTAAAAAGTCACGAATAAGTCCTAAAAAGTCATAGGATAATACGACATCACTGTCATTTAAATAGTAATGGAATAGTATACCATAAAAAGAAGTGAAATATGCTGTTTGAAAGAATGCTATTGGATATTAGCTATAAACTAATTGAAGTATAATATGCAATAAACAGATCATTAAGAAAGCCACATGATAGTCGGGCGACCTCTTACTCACATGGTTCAGGTGAGCGTCATCCAGGACGAAGCCTCCACAACAGCTGGGGTTGTATTCTGACTGGCTGCCTCTTCGCTGCTCGTCATCCTCCCCCCTGTGCGGCTGTCCTGTAAATTAAAAACAAACAAAAAGCCATAAAAAAATCATAAGTATATAAATCACAGTATGCCATAAAACAAGTATTGCATGCCATTAAAGTTATTGAAAGAAATTAGTGGATAGTATGCCATAAAACAGAATAATATTATGCCACAAAACATTCAAAAACTAACATACTAGAACGACGTAATTTTTCAAAAGTCATAGGATAGTATGCTTTAAACTTGTCAATTTAATTTAAAAAGCCATAAAAGAACCGATAAAAAGTCAGAGTGTAGCATACCATAAAATAGTCATTCAAACAATCATAGGATAATACATAAAACAGCCAGAATTATAATATGCTATAAAAAAGAGGTCAGAGGATAGTATTCGGTAAACCAAAAAACTGAAGTAAAAAAGCCCTAAAAAGTCCAAGTGTAGCATGTCATAAAAAAACACGCAAAAAAAAAAAATAAATAAATTATAGCTTACAATAAAAAAGTCTAAGTATAATATGAAAAAAATAATACTAATATGAAAGAATTCATTTGATAGTTTGCCATGAAATAGTCATAACAGAAGCCGTATGATAGTTAAAGTATAGTTTAACATATAATAAACAGATCATTAAGAAAGCCACATGATAGTCGGGCGACCTCTTACTGACATGGTTCACGTGAGCGTCATCCAGGACGAAGCCTCCACAACAGCTGGGGTTGTATTCTGACTGGCTGCCTCTTCGCTGCTCGTCATCCTCCCCCCTGTGCGGCTGTCCTGTAAAACACAAAGAAACAAACACAGAAACAAAGAACCAAAGAAACAACCCCCTCCCCCCACAATACTATTTTCTGAAGTCATGCCAGTATGACATAAATCAGTCAAAAGACACAGTTGTCAAAAAGTCAGAAAAAAGCCATACAAATAATTTAAAGTACTGTGTGCTATAAAACAGTCAAAATATAACATACTTTTACAAAAAAAGTTATAGAAAAGTATGTCGGAAACTAGTGAAAACGTGAAAAACACCTAAAAGAAGTATTGGATTCCATGTAGTAGTTAACTATGATGTGCTATCAAAATGTCACAGAACAGTTTGCTGTAAACTAGACAAAACAGAAGCATCATAAAAAGGCAAAAAAGTAAAAGCATAGCATGGCATTAAGCAGCTATTTAAAAAAAATAAATAAAAAAGGATAGTATGCCACAAAACTACAGAAGAATATTATGCAAAAAATAAGTTAATGGAGGGTATGGTCAAAAATACTGCTGTAAACTAGTAAAAAAGTGATAAAAGCCCTTAAAAGTCTGCGTACTGCTGGCCATAAAATAGTCATTTAAAAAAGTCCAAGTACAGCATGCAATGAACGAGTTAAAGGAAAGGATGCGATAAAAAGCCTTAAACTAGACCAAAAACAGAAGCATCATTAAAAAAAGCCCATTTGGTCAAAGCATAGCATGCCATTAAAGAGTTAAAAAACAAAACCAAATTGTATTCTCTATCTTTATCTGAGCAGCAGTGGATGACTCAGAACATGGAAGATGGCTTAATATTAATGATGTCACCCTTTTTTTTTCCTTTTTAAAAAAATCAAACATTGAGTATTCAGTTCATTCTCTGTTTGACTTCATTTTAACAATTTGGGGGATTTTCAGGGTAAATATTAAACATAAATAAATCATCAACTTATTGCTTTGTTTGTCTGTGTTTTGTTTGTATTAATATTATTTTTTATCACTATGTCTTTGTTTGTCTGTAGTTTTTTGTAGTAGTATTGTTATTGTTTGTATTTTTTGGTTAGTTTTGTTAGTATTTTGCTTGGTTTTGTGTCTATTTTGTGCTTGTACTTTTTGGTTTTTGATTGTGTTTGTATTTCTTTTGCAGTTGTATTGGTATGTTTTTGCATAGCTGTGTTTGTATTTTTTTGGTTTTGTTTGTATTTTGTGTTTGGTTTTGTTTTTATTTTGTGTTTGGTTTTGTTTTTTATTTTGTGTTTGGTTTTGTTTGTATTTTTTGTTTGGTTTTGTGTCTATTTTGTGCTCAGTTTTGTTTCTGTTTTTTGTTTGGTTTTGTTTGTATTTTGTGCTCAGTTTTGTTTGTATTTTTTGTTTGGTTTTGTTTGTATTTTGTGTTTGGTTTTGTTTGTATTTTTTGTTTGGTTTGTTGTATGTAGTGTCTGTTCTAATTGAAAACCCCCATAAAGATATTTTTTAGAAACTGTCATTAAAATAATTCATAGGACAGTATGCTGTCAAAGAACAGTATGCCATGAAATACTCAAAGTTTGATATGCAATAAAAAGGTAATTGACAATACTAACTGACGGGATATTTCTGTAAACTAGTGAAAGAATAATATATCATAAAAGATAGTATGCTGTAAACTGTTCAAAAAATCTTTTTAAAAAGCCATAAAACGGTCCTAAAAAGTAAAAGTATAGCATGCCATAAAACAGTCATTACAAAAGGTCTTAGGACAATATGCCATTACAGAAAAGCATACTATAAAATACACAAACGTTTAATAAGCAATAAAATGGTATTAAAAAAAAAAAATAAATAAATAAAAATCAAACTAGCCAAAGAATAATATGTCATTAAAAAGTAAAATAGTGACCTGTGCTATACACAGGTCAAAAAAAGTAAAAGATTTTTAAAAAGCCATAATAAAGTAAAGCATGCTATAAAATAGTGATTTAAACAGTCATAGGGCTGTATTTTAGAAAAATGTCATAGTACAATGTGCCATAAAATAGACAAAAATGATGTTGTAAACTGCTCAAAAAGTTTTTAAAAAACATCCAAGCAAGTTTAAAGAGTACAGTATGCCATAAAATAGTCATTCACAAAGTCATTGGACAGTATGTCATTAAACAGTCAAAGTTAAATATGTTTAAAAAAAAAAAAAGTTGTGGGATATTATATTGTTAACTAGTAAAAAAGTAAAAAAAAAAAAAAAAAGCTCTAAAAGTCCAAGTACTGTATTCCATGAACTAGTTAAGTGTTATATGCTATCAAAACATCATAGAAATGTTTGCTGTAAACTAAACTAGACAAAAATAGAAGCTTCATAAAAAGCCAAAAACATCAAAAAAACACCATGCCAACAAACACTTATTTTAATAATAATTTGATAGTATGCCATAAAAGAGAATAATATTATGTTATAAAAAGTAAATGAAGAGTATGCCATAAAATACTCAAAGATTAATTTGCCATAAAAAGGGAATTTGTAAGTCATAGGATAGTATGCTGTGAACCAGTCAAAGGATAACGCGGCTTTAACAAGTCAAAAGATAGTATGCTGTACACTGGTCAAAAAAGTTTTATAAAAAGCCATAAAAAAGTCCAAAAATGTCCAAAAATAGTCACTAAAGAAGTCATAGGATAGTATGTAATCCCAGTCATTTAAAAAGTAATTGAATAGTATAAACAGATCATTAAGAAAGCCACATGATAGTCGGGCGACCTCTTACTCACATGGTTCAGGTGAGCGTCATCCAGGACGAAGCCTCCACAACAGCTGGGGTTGTATTCTGACTGGCTGCCTCTTCGCTGCTCGTCATCCTCCCCCCTGTGCGGCTGTCCTGTAAAACACAAAGAAACAAACACAGACACAAAGAACCAAAGAAACAACCCCCTCCCCCCACAATACTATTTTCTGAAGTCATGCCAGTATGACATTAATCAGTCAAACGACACAGTTGTCAAAAAGTCATAAAAAAAGCCATAAAAATAATTTAAAGTACTGTGTGCTATAAAACAGTCAAAATATAATATACTTTTACAAAAAAAGTTATAGGAAAGTATGTCGGAAACTAGTGAAAACGTGAAAAACACCTAAAAGAAGTATTGGATTCCATGTAGTAGTTAACTATGATGTGCTATCAAAATGTCACAGAACAGTTTGCTGTAAACTAGACAAAACAGAAGCATCATAAAAAGGCAAATAAGAAAAAAGCATAGCATGGCATTAAGCAGTTATTTATAGAAAAAGAAAAAAAAGGATAGTATGCCACAAAACTGCAAAGGAATACTGTGCAACAACTGTCATCAGAGGGTATGCTATAAAATGCTGCTGTAAACTAGTAAAAAAAATTCATAGGATAGTTTTGCCATGAAGCAGTGAAAGAATATCATGCTATAACAAAGTAATTTAAAAAAGTCATAGGACAGTTTTCTGTAACTAGTCAGTGTATAATCTGCCGTATAAAGTAATCTGAGAGTATGTCATTACACAGTTGAGGGATAGTTTATTTAATCTGGTCAAAAAAGTTTCAAAAACATACAAAAAGCAAGAACAAAGTTCAGTTTGCTGTAAACTAGTCAAAGTGTACTATGATATTAAACAGTCAAAATATAGTAGTAAACTGGTCAAAAAGTAAGAAAAAAAAGCCATCAAAATAATAAAAAGTACTGTATGCTATAAAACGGTCAAAGTATAATACACTTTTACAAAAAATGTAGTATTAGATTATGAGCTAGTTAAGGATAACATGCTGTCAAAAAGTCACAGAGTAGTTTGCTCTAAACTAGACAAAACACAAGCATCATAAAAAAGCCCAAAAAGTCAAAGCAAAGCATGCCATTAAACAGTTATTTAAAAAAAATAAATAAAAAAGGATAGTATGCCACAAAACTACAGAAGAATATTATGCAAAAAAACAAAAAGTTAATGGAGGGTATGGTCAAAAATACTGCTGTAAACTAGTAAAAAAGTGAAAAAAGCCCTTAAAAGTCTGCGTACTGCTGGCCATAAAATAGTCATTTAAAAAAGTCCAAGTACAGCATGCAATGAACGAGTTAAAGGAAAGGATGCGATAAAAAGTCATATAAACTAGACCAAAAACAGAAGCATCATTAAAAAAGCCCATTTGGTCAAAGCATAGCATGCCATTAAAGAGTTAAAAAACAAAACCAAATTGTATTCTCTATCTTTATCTGAGCAGCAGTGGATGACTCAGAACATGGAAGATGGCTTAATATTAATGATGTCACCCTTTTTTTTTTCTTTTTAAAAAAATCAAACATTGAGTATTCAGTTCATTCTCTGTTTGACTTCATTTTAACAATTTGGGGGATTTTCAGGCTAAAAATTAAACATAAATAAATCATCAACTTATTGCTTTGTTTGTCTGTGTTTTGTTTGTATTATTATTATTATTTATTATTTTTTGTCTGTAGTTTTTTGTATTATTTTTATTATTATTATTATTATTATTATTATTGCTTTTTTTTTTAAACTATTTGCACTGTATTTTTGTTTGGTTCATATTACTTTGCATGGTTTAGTTAGTATTTTGTGTTTGGTTTTGTTTGTATTTTTTGTTTGGTTTTGTTTGTATTTTGTGTTTGGTTTTGTTTGTATTTTTTGTTTGGTTTTGTTTGTATTTTTTGTTTGGTTTGTTGTATGTAGTGTCTGTTATAAATGAAAACCCCCATAAAGATATTTTTTAGAAACTGTCATTAAAATAATTCATAGGACAGTATGCTGTCAAAGAACAGTATGCCATGAAATACTCAAAGTTTGATATGCAATAAAAAGGTAACTGACAATACTAACTGACGGGATATTTCTGTAAACTAGTGAAAGAATAATGCATCATAAAAAGTCACAATATAATGGCCATAAACAGTAAAATAGTATGCTCTAAACTGGTCAAAAAAGTTTAAAGAACAAAGCTATAAAACACCCTAAAAAGTTTAAAAAGTAGAGTATACCATAAAATAGTCATTCACAAAGTCATTGGACAGTATGTCATTAAACAGTCAAAGTTAAACATGTTAAAAAAAAAAAAATAAAAGCCGTGGGATATTATATCGTCAACTAGTAAAAAGTTTTAAAAAAGGCACTAAAAAAGTCCAAGTACTGTATTCCATGAACTAGTTAAGTGTTATATGCTATGAAACAGTCATAGAAATGTTTGCTGTAAACTAAACTAGACAAAAACAGAAGCTTCATAAAAAGCCAAAAACATCAAAAAAACACCATGCCAACAAACACTTATTTTAATAATAATTTGATAGTATGCCATAAAAGAGAATAATATTATGTTATAAAAAGTAAATAAAGAGTATGCCATAAAATACTCAAAGATTAATTTGCCATAAAAAGGGAATTTGTAAGTCATAGGATAGTATGCTGTGAACCAGTCAAAGGATAACGCAGCTTTAACAAGTCAAAAGAAAGTATGCTGTACACTGGTCAAAAAAGTTTTGTAAAAAGCCATAAAAAAGTCCAAAAATGTCCAAAAATAGTCACTAAAGACGTCATAGGACAGTATGCTGTGAACCAGTCTAAAACACTAGTTAAAGTATAATATGCAATAAACAGATCATTAAGAAAGCCACATGATAGTCGGGCGACCTCTTACTCACATGGTTCAGGTGAGCGTCATCCAGGACGAAGCCTCCACAACAGCTGGGGTTGTATTCTGACTGGCTGCCTCTTCGCTGCTCGTCATCCTCCCCCCTGTGCGGCTGTCCTGTAAAACACAAAGAAACAAACACAGAAACAAAGAACCAAAGAACCAAAGAAACAACCCCCTCCCCCCACAATACTATTTTCTGAAGTCATGCCAGTATGACATTAATCAGTCAAAAGACACAGTTGTCAAAAAGTCAGAAAAAAAGCCATACAAATAATTTAAAGTACTGTATGCTATACAACAGTCAAAATATAATATACTTTTACAAAAAAAGTTATAGGAAAGTATGTCGGAAACTAGTGAAAACGTGAAAAACACCTAAAAGAAGTATTGGATTCCATGTAGTAGTTAACTATGATGTGCTATCAAAATGTCACAGAACAGTTTGCTGTAAACTAGACAAAACAGAAGCATCATAAAAAGGCAAATAAGAAAAAGCATAGCATGGCATTAAGCAGTTATTTATAAAAAAAGAAAAAAAAAGGATAATATGCCAAAAAACTGCAGAGGAATACTGTGCAACAACTGTCATCAGAGGGTATGCTATAAAATGCTGCTGTAAACTAGTAAAAAAGTGAAAAAAGTCCTTAAAAAGTCCAAGTACTACTGGCATAATAGTCATTAGAAAAGTCACAGAATAGCCATAACAACAGTCAAAGTGTAATATGCTAGAAAAAACATGTATACTGTAAACTAGTCCAAAAAATTCATAGGATAGTTTTGCCATGAAGCAGTGAAAGAATATCATGCTATAACAAAGTAATTTAAAAAAGTCATAGGACAGTTTTCTGTAAACTAGTCAGTGTATAATCTGCCGTATAAAGTAATCTGAGAGTATGTCATTACACAGTTGAGGGATAGTTTATTTAATCTGGTCAAAAAAGTTTCAAAAACATACAAAAAGCAAGAACAAAGTTCAGTTTGCTGTAAACTAGTCAAAGTGTACTATGATATTAAACAGTCAAAAGATAGTAGTAAACTGGTCAAAAAGTAAGAAAAAAAGCCATCAAAATAATAAAAAGTACTGTATGCTATAAAACGGTCAAAGTATAATACACTTTTACAAAAAATGTAGTATTAGATTATGAGCTAGTTAAGGATAACATGCTGTCAAAAAGTCACAGAGTAGTTTGCTCTAAACTAGACAAAACACAAGCATCATAAAAAAGCCCAAAAAGTCAAAGCATAGCATGCCATTAAGCAGTTATTTAAAAAAAATAAATAAAAAAGGATAGTATGCCACAAAACTACAGAAGAATATTATGCAAAAAACAAAAAGTTAATGGAGGGTATGGTCAAAAATACTGCTGTAAACTAGTAAAAAAGTGAAAAAAGCCCTTAAAAGTCTGCGTACTGCTGGCCATAAAATAGTCATTTAAAAAAGTCCAAGTACAGCATGCAATGAACGAGTTAAAGGAAAGGATGCGATAAAAAGTCATAAACTAGACCAAAAACAGAAGCATCATTAAAAAAAGCCCATTTGGTCAAAGCATAGCATGCCATTAAAGAGTTAAAAAACAAAACCAAATTGTATTCTCTATCTTTATCTGAGCAGCAGTGGATGACTCAGAACATGGAAGATGGCTTTATATTAATGATGTCACCCTTTTTTTTTCCTTTTTAAAAAATCAAACATTGAGTATTCAGTTCATTCTCTGTTTGACTTCATTTTAACAATTTGGGGGATTTTCAGGCTAAAAATTAAACATAAATAAATCATCAACTTATTGCTTTGTTTGTCTGTGTTTTGTTTGTATTGTTATTTTTTATTACTATTTCTATTATTACTATTATTATTACTTTGTTTCACTATTTGTACTGTTTGTATTTCTGTTTGGTTCATATTACTTTGCATGGTTGTGTTTGTATTTTTTGATTTTTTTGGATGTGTTTGTAGTTTCTTTTTGCTTGGTTGTGTTTGGTTTTTTTTCTCCTGGTTTTGTGTGTGTTTTTTGCATGGTTGTTTTGGTAGTTTTTGTTTGGTTTTGTTTGTATTTTGTGCTCAGTTTTGTTTGTATTTTGTGCATGGTTTTGTTTGTATTTTGTGCTCGGTTTTGTTTGTATTTTGTGCATGGTTTTGTTTGTATTTTGTGCTCGGTTTTGTTTGTATTTTGTGCTCGGTTTTGTTTGTATTTTGTGCATGGTTTTGTTAGTATTTTGTGCTTGGTTTTGTTAGTATTTTGTGCATGGTTTTGTTAGTATTTTGTGCTTGGTTTTGTTAGTATTTTGTGCTTGGTTTTGTTAGTATTTTGAGCTCAGTTTTGTGTGTATTTGTGTTTGGTTTTGTTTGTATTTTTTGTTTGGTTGTGTTAGTATTTTATTGCATGGTTGTTTTTGTATTTTTTTGCATGGTTATGTTTGCATTATGTAGTGTCTGTTATAATTGAAAACCCCAAAAAGATATTTTTTAGAAACTGTCATTAAAATAATTCATAGGACAGTATGCTGTCAAAGAACAGTATGCCATGAAATACTCAAAGTTTGATATGCAATAAAAAGGTAATTGACAATACTAACTGACGGGATATTTCTGTAAACTAGTGAAAGAATAATACATCATAAAAAGTCACAATATAATGGCCATAAACAGTCAAATAGTATGCTCTAAACTGGCCAGGAAAGTGAAAAAAAACAAAAAAACAAAAGCTATAAAACATCCTGAAAAGTTTAAAAAGTAGAGTATACCATAAAATAGTCATTAACAAAGTCAGTGGATAGTTTGTCATTTAAGAGTCACAGTTAGATACGCCTTTAAAAAAAGAAGTCGTGGGATAGTATGTTGTAAACTAGTAAAATAATGACAAAAAAAACCTCAGATTAATATACCATAAAAAGGTAATTTTAAAAGTTAGTATCGCATGCCATAAAACAGTCATTATAAAAGTCTTAGGATAATATGCCATCATAGGAAAGCATACTATAAAATACACAAAGTTTAATAAGCAATACAAGGGTATTTTAAACAAAAAAAATCATTGGCTGATATGCTGTAAACTAGTCAATGAATAATTTGCCATTGAAAAGTCAAAAAGTATGCTATATATAGATCAAAAAAGGAAAAAAGACTTTTAAAAAAGTCATAGTATAATGTGCCATAAAACAGGAAAATATGTTGTAAACTGATCAAAAAGTTAAAGTTTAAAAAAAAAAGCCATAAAACATCCTAAAAGGTTTAAAGAGTACAGCATGCCATAAAATATTCATTAACAAAGTCACTGGTTATTATGTCATTAAACAGTCAAAGTTACGTAATACATATACTTAAGTACTGTTCTTTTGTACAAATTTGAGGTACTTCACTTTGCTTCACTTGAGTATTTTTCAGACCATTTTAAACTTTTACTCCACATTTCAGAGGTAAATATTGTTTTGATAAAAAAACTATTTTTTTTTTTATTTTTAATAATTTTGAGGTTCCTCCTATTTTTATAGTTTTCTTTTTTGATGTTTTTTTTGGGTGGAGGCCTATATTTTATAATTTAAACCCTTTGGGGATGTTTTTTTCATGTTTTAAAACAATTTGGGTGCTCATAATTTTGAGTTTTGGAGTGTTTACTTCTGTAATAATTTTGAGGTTTTGGAATAGTTTGGACAGAGTTTGTTAGTTCTTTTCCTGTTTTTCATTTTTTTTAGTTTTTCTGGTACTTTTGCAATTGGTCTTTTTTTATATTTTATAACTGACTTTTTTCCTTGCTCATAATTTTGAGTTTTTGAGTGTTTACTTTTGTAATCATTTTGAGGTTTTGGTATAATTTTAAAGGGGATTGGTTCGTTCTTTTCCTGATTGGTTTTTTTTTGTTTTGAGTTTTGTTATTTTTATTTTTTTCTGATACTTTTGCATTTTGGGCATTAAAAAGATATATATTTTATAATACTGAGGGTTTTTTCTGATCGGGTGAGGAAGAAAGTTTTTTTTTTCTATCTACAAAGCAAAACCTTTAAATTTTCTAATAATTTTAAAGTTTTGCTGCCATAAAATATTCATTAACAAAGTCATTGGATAGTATGTCATTAAACAGTCAAAGTTAAATATGTTGAAAAATCAAAAAAGTTGTAGGATAGTATATTGTAGACTAGTAAAAAAGTGAAAAAAAAAGCCCTTAAAAGTCCAACTATTGGATACCATGAACCAGTTTAGTATAATATGCTACAAAAAAGTTATAGAATAGTGTGCTGTAAACTAGACAAAAATATAAGCGCCATAAAAAGCCAAAAAAGTCAGAAAATAGCATGCCAACACACACTTATTTAGAAAATAATTTGATACTATGCCATAAAATGAATGAAGAATATGCCATAAAATACTCAAGTTCAATATGCCATAAAAAGGTCAATTTTAAGTCATATGATAGGATGCTGTGAACTAGTTAAAGCGTAAAATGCCGTCAAACAGTCAAAAGATATTATGCTGTAAACTGGTTAAAAAAGTTTTTTAAAAAGCAATAAAAAAGTAAAATTACAGCATGCCATAAAACAGTCTTTATAAAGGTCTTAGGACAATAGTCCCTTATAGGACAGAATACCATAAATTACACAAAGTTTGATCTGCCATAAAAAGTTCATTTAAACAGTCACAGGATGGTAAATTAGTCAAAGAATAACATGTCATAAAAAAGTCAAACAGTATCCTGTAAACACATCAAAAAAGTTTTTTAAAAAGCCTTAAAAAGTCAAAGTATAGCATGCCATTAGCCAGTCATTTACACAGTCAGAGGATAATATGTCAAAAACAGTCAAAGGTATAATACGCTAAATATTAAAGTCACAGTATAAAATGCCATACAAAAATCAAACTACAGCATGCCATAAAAATTGTTACGTGCTATAAAAGATAGTAAGACATGAAACAGACATTAAAGAAGTCATAAGATAGCAGGGCGACCTGTAGCTCACCTGCTGGAGTGAGCTTCTCATACAGGTTGAGGCCTCTTCGCTGCATGTCATCCTCTCTCTCCCATCTTGCCTTTCCAGCTGTCCTGTAAACTAAAACATGAGAAAGACGTGATAAAATAGCACGCTGTTAACCTGTCATAGGATAGAAAGCCAGGAAATAGTCATTAAAAAAAATCACATAAAATTGTCAAAGTATAATATGCCATTAAAAGAAGTTCTTGGAGAGTGAGCGCAACCTTGTTGCATCACAGCAAGAAGGTCCCGGATTGCAGTCCCAGGTCCTTCCTGTGTGGAGTTTGCGTGTTCTCCTGGTGCCTGCGTGGCTTTCCTCCAGGTGCTCTGGTTTCTCCCACCACCATCTAAAACATGCTGGTTAGCCTCATACAGCGGTTGCCGCTCTTGAACGAGGCGCCGGCAGAGGATCTGGAAGTGGGCCCCCGAGTGCTGCAAGCGGCTGCTCACTGCTCTGTTAAGGAGGGGTTCTTTTTAAAAAAAAATGTAATAAATTTGAGGTTACTATTTTAATAATTTTCTTTTTTGATAGTTGTTTTTTTTGGGAATGTTTTTTTCATGCTTTAAAATAATTTGGGTGTTTTTTTGTCATTTTGAGTTTTTAAATGTTTACTGTAATAATGTTGAGTTTTTGGAATAGTTTTGAAGCGGTTTGTTAGTTCTTTTCCTGTTTTTCTCTTATTTGCATTTTATTTCATTTTTTCTGATACTTTTGCAATTGGTCTTTTTATATTTTATAACTGTGAGCATTTTTTTCTATCTAAATTAAAAAAAAAAAATTAAGATTCCTCTGCACCGACTACTTTTATTTGTATTGATACAAAAGTATATTTTTCTTGATTATACTAACTTACTTTAACTCAAGCAAAGTGTTTTTTTTCCTCATAAATTTGAGTTTTTGAGAGTTTACTTTTGTAATCATTTTGAGATTTTGGTATAATTGTGAAGGGGTTGGTTTGTTCTTTTCCTGTTTGTTTTTTTTTTTTTTAATTTGAGTTTTGTTATTTTATTTTTCTGATACTTTTGCATTTTGGGCTTTACAAAGATAAATATTTTATAATACTGAGGGTTTTTTTCTGATCGGGTGAGGAGGAAGTTTTTTTTTTTCTAATAATTTTAAGGTTTTGCTGTGTGGTGTTGGTACTTTTACTCAAGTGAAGGAACCGAATACTACATCCACTACTGGAAACAGAGCAGAAAGTCCACAGCTTATAAGACGCTTCAACAGTCTGAGTCAGAACTTGGACCGTATACTTACATGTGACTGACACGGCTCGCTCCACTGAAAAGACATGCACGCACTCGTTCTGGGCATCGAGACATCATGAAACTGCAAACACCGGGCAAAAAACGATCCCAGCATGACTATGAAGGCCAAAGAAACATCAAGAGGTCGTTCAATTCAGACAACAAAGACAAAAACAGTATTTTCAGCTGGCTGAACACATGAGCTGCTGCTGCTTTAATCAGTGAGTTCATTCGTCAATCTTAACTAAGCGACTGTTCTTTATTTATTTTTACATTAAATGCATCGCACTCCTTTACCATAAATTAGTTGTAAGATTTTCCTAATCTCACCGTTTCTGTGTAAAAGTTAAAAGTTGAAAATGAAATCCTGGAGTTGAAAGTTTGAAATGAGACACAGAATAAAGTGATTTTGATGAAATGTCACTATTTTACGCACAAATTTGGTGTTTTTTTTTCTGACAAAGTTTGTCAAACAGGATGTGTCCAAAGACTGTTGGAAATTTGAATATCCAACAATAATTTGTTTTTTTTTTCCAATTTTTGGCTGTGATAAATGATGTAATTTTGGCTATTTTAAAGAAAGCATGCTGCCTGTGGATTTGAAAGGCATGTTTTCTTTAAAAATAGATGGTAAAATGAATCCAAAATACAATTCCTGAGCAAAAATAAAAAAACAAAATGCCCTCCTCGGTGCTTAAAAGATTGACATGTTTCTCCCTTTCTGCACCAACCACTCCCCTCTCATAAATAACCAACAGTCCCTTACCCTTTTAAATTTTCCAGATGAATAATCAGGATTTTTTTCATTACTTTATAAATGCAATAAATTAAAAATGTATTGACTAGAGTTGGTAACTCAGTATATTAATTAGAGTACAAGCTTATTAGATCCAGGGCTTTTTTATAAAATATTTAGGGACTGTTTGTTACTTATGAGTGAGAAGGGGCTGGTGCAAAAAGGGAGAGGCATGTGAAATAATTTTTTAAGCTCAGGGGTGGGAGTTAGGTACATGCTGAATTAGGCAAGGGGTATACAACTTTAAATGGTTGTATTTTGTATTTATTTTACCTCAGAAAATGTCCAAGTTACACCATTTATCTTAAGCAGTAACTGTAAAAACAGAAAATATTGTCTGATTTTCGGTCCTTGGACACATCATGTGCAATAAAAGCTTCCATCAGAAGCAGACATACCCAAATCTGACCATAACATGATATTTTAACAAAATCACTTAATTCTACGTCTTATTTATAATTTGGTCAAATATAAAACGTTAGAACAAACCTATCAGCATGCACAACAAGAGTTAAAAATCCAAGATTTTAGTCTTTAATTTTTAAGTTTTCAAAACCAAATAACTAATTTATGGTGGAATGTCAAAAAGAAACAAACAAGAAAACCTGAATACATAAATGAAATAAAACAAAACATTGAAGTCACCCCACTCCTCGGATTAATTCAGAACAGTCCCTTTATCCATTTTTTTTCCTTTGGTGGGACTTGTTTAAGGTGGCTAAAATGTGTTTTGTCTCTGGTCCTATCCACAGCACTACATTGTAACCTCCATGTCAGACTCCAGGCCCTTTAAATAAAATGTGCATTTCAATGTGGTATTGCTACTTTTAATCAATTAACAGATGTCAGTACTTTTTCCATCAGTCTTGTCCTGTTATTATTGCCATCCAGAGAAACAGTGAAATAAGGTTTTGAAAAAATCCTCCCCGCAGACTCAACATGCCGCCATGTGCCGTGTTAACTGCAGCTTGGCTGCACAATCTCTAAAACTCGAGGCAGCAGGTCAGATGGAAACGTAGCCTTTCTGACGCTATTTTTGGCCTTCAAATATTAATCCTGGAGAGGCTTACATGCATTTCAAACCTTTGCATAATACCGAACAATGAGGAGTGATTCACAGAGACAGCAACTTTCAGATGTAGGTCAGCCAACATGTAACCGACTGTCATTTATCGTTGGCGAATTTCAGATACCTGCACTTTAAGTCATTCAGAAACAGGTAGCTCACCTTGTGCACGCTGAATGCCGGCACTGAAGCGGAAACACGGCTAGCTTGCACAGCGGGCCTCATGCTAAACGTCGGCACCTGCGGGAGAGCAATCGTGGCAATCAACCGATTATTTTTTACATAAAATCACTTCAGATTGTGTCACATTTGATTTACATATCGGTTAGACTCAATTTCAAACAAAAACAGCCATAAATGATTCACTTTTTTCGAAGTTTTTACTCAAACATTTCCTCTCCGCCTGCAGCGTCTCCACTCACGATTCAGCTGTGCAGTGTGACGTCATCGCGGCTGCGCAGTGTGACGCCATCGCGGCTGCGCATGATTGCCAATCATTGATTGCCAATCATTGATTGGTGAATGCTATGCTTTTAATAGGTTATTGTGCTTTTACAATGTTTTAATGTGCGTCTAATGGGTGTGTATGTGAATTGTTTTTGAGCTGTCTTGTTCCTTTCTATCCCTCCTGTAGCTTCAGAAACGCAGGTTTGGATATCCTTTAAATTTTACCTGTCCGGGATAAGGATCAAACTCTCAAACTCAGTCTGAAACCAGCCGTCTACCTAACTGAGCTAATCATTCTGACATTTCAACTGTGTCTGAAGTGCTCTTTCCCTCGCTGTTTTGGATCCCCTTGAAATTTTACCTGCCTGAGACTGGGTTCAAACCAAGAAAAAGTGAATGTTTGGGCAAAATTTGAAAAAAATCTCTTAAAGGTGTTCTTGAGATATTGTGTTTACAAGAATGAGACGGAAGAGGTCACAATGACCTTTACCTTTGACCACAGACATCTAATCCAAGTAGACAAGAGCAGGGCTCTACCCAATTTGGTGCCCTAGGTGCCCTAACCCTAACCTGCACCTCAGCACCCAATAACAACACATCACGTGCTCACACATAATTTACGAACATGTCACTGTTTATTTATTTGTAATGTTAATATATATATATATATATATATATATATATATAAATATATATATATATATATATATATTCTAGACAGAAATCACTAAGCGAGGGCGCCAGTGGGCATAGAAAATTATAATATTATTATTGTTATTTTCCCTCGAGGCCAAGGGGGACTGGCAGTGTGGCGGCGCCCCTCCAGCAGATGGTGCCCTAGGCGACCGCCTATTTCGCCTATGCCAAGAGCCGGCCCTGCCTAAGAGGGTTCTTGAGATATGGCATTCAGAAGAATGGGACAGATGGATGTATGTATCAGAGGTGGTGGATGCATTCACTGAATCCCTGTCAGCTCCACTCTGCTGTTTTCTGTCTGACACTGACCTCTGATCTCCCTACATGAAAGGAGGAAAACGAAAATGCAAAGTAAAAGAGTTTTAACATAAAAAAAAAAAAACCCCACACATCATCTGTATGTACATTCAAAACTTTATTATGGAATACAGTGTAGAAAGCGTTTTCCCAGTCAATGCAAATGGCCTGCACAATATTACACAGTGGAAAACAAAACCAATATATAACCCACAGAAGAAAAGAAAGAAAATCCTGCTTCCTCCTCTACACTACTGCCATCTGTTGGGCTTCTAATGAGCACACTCTGAAAACCAAGGACCCACCCCACTGCAGCCTCCATATCAACACCTCACACATCTTCCTCGCCATTAACAGAGTCAGAGGTCACACTGTATTTCTTTTTGAGATGTTGACAAACCTTTAACATGAGCTGACTGTATTAAGATGAACGGGAGATTCTTGCCTACGACGCTGAGACCCATATTTCATCCCCGCCTGTCAGCTCTCTCGATGGTGTATCATCTATATACAGGCGACGGCGCTCTGCCTCTGAGGAGTCAAGTGTGCGTTGATGGCAGAGAGGTGAGCAGCATGCCTGAAGGGATGGGAGGCGAAGGAGGGAGGGGAAGGGAGATGCTGTGGAGTGAAAATCCATTATATATACAGGCTGCCTGCCTGGCTGGCTGTCCATCTGGAACTGCAAGTCATTTCCTCTCTACCTCGCTCTCCTCCTCCTCCTCCTCCTCTCGGCACTCCTCTTGTCATATCCGCGAAATGATTACCAAAAAAACAAACAGGTCGTCGGCTTACAACTGGACAAGACTGAAAATGACAAAACACATACACGCAGAGATAATCCTAACCCATCCCCCCCATGTTGGATTTTTCCCGCTTCCTGTAACCTTCACACTCACAACATGCCCTTTTCAGAAAACATGTGAATTAAACAAAAAAAATCAAAAATTAAAAGGGAGTGATTTCTGAGAGGATCTCAACACAACATATTTCAGTGAATAATATACAAACAGAGATGAAGCCAGCCCCCCTCCTGTAGCTTCAGAAACGCAGCATGGTTTAAAAATAATAAAACAAAAGAAATCAAACACACTTAAAGTCCAAAATCACAGATCTCTTTTAAATGTGTATTTTACATGATATCAAAGCAGAGCCCGTTCATCTAGATTTATATATATTTTTCATCGTTTGAAGTCACGTGATCACGAGAAGATACTAAATGTACAATCTTGCTAGAATGACAATCTATACGTGAGAAAGGATCTCAAGAAAGAGCAGCGTTAAGATCTTGGGGTTTTTTTTTTTGTTTTTTTTTTCCAAATCCCGTTGTCATTGTTGTCATGCACTACATAGGAACAGCTAAGACTTCAGCATTACTTCAGGAACATTACACGCAATTTAAAAAAAGGACTTTACATCTTTTTTTTCTCTGTTTTCTTTCTTTTTTGAAAAACAAAACTGGAAAGAGAAATTAAACTTGAAAATTAAAACAGCTCATTCAGAATACATAATTACTACCGTCATCATCAACATATTCATTATCATTAGCGTCTCCAAATATCCTTAAGAGCCTTGTGTGACTTAACACAGTCCAGCTGTCGTAAGAATGCACAAAAAAAGAAGATGAAGGGAGGGAAGGAGGAAGAGGGGGAGGGGGGTACTCCAGTGTAGACTGTAGAGTGAGTGCAGTAGTGGTGCAGTTTGTAGGGAAACACTGGGCTTCATTTAGAAAAACCATGCTTGATTTAAGCTGAGTTTCATCCTAGAATCAAAACAAAGATGATAGAAACAAACATGATTTAAAATGATGTAACAGATTTTTGTAAATGAGGCCCAAATGCACCTAAAAATCCCACTGATCAGTGGTCAGATTTGCCTAACACACCTAAAACTGTCCCACGCCAAAAACTATACACTGGCCCTGATTCAGTGTGGAGAGAAAGCGCCTCTTTCCCCAAATTGTGGGTTTGTTTTGCTGCACTGGGTGGGGCCTTTTTTCCATACATCAGCAGGCTCAAACAGAGCAACATATTAAAACGCCTTTCTTTAATTAAAAGACGTCTTGCTCCAATAAAGTGAACAAACATGGTGCAAACTCGGCTGCAGTGTCCACCCAGGCAGGAATGAAACCCGGCTACAGTCGCTCCGTATGCTCGTAACTGACTATTTCAGTCACTCAAAGATCTAAGCCACACTGCCTTCTGGAGACGTGGGACCAGACGAAAGGGAGGGGGGGATGGGAGAGAGAGGGGAGGTGCTAGATGGGTAGGAGGAGATGTGTGTTTTTGTGTGTGTGTGTGTGTGTGTGTGTGTGTGTGTGTGTGTGTGTGTGTGTGTGTGCGCACATGTGACATTCCCTTCAGTTCTGCATCTGCTCAAAGAACTTGTAGGTTGGGTTCTCGTAACCGTTCTGCTGCATCTTAGACAGGTGGCGCTCCTCTGGGGTGACGGCGGCGTCCACCTAGAGAGGAGCCAGACAGAGGGTGGGTGGGGAAAAGGGATGTGTTATGCACATGCTCACATGGTACGTGAAAATGTAAAGACAATTGACATTTTAAGAGCTTTTTAAACCCTTTGAAACCTGAATTGGCATCTGTTTTCTTGCGCTGCATTTTTAACTATTAACTATTTAACCTCTGACACCTTAAAAGATTAGTTTGATTTCTTTCTAAAACATAAGGACAAAAGTCAATGATGAACTTGGCCTAAAATACCCCACGATTACAAGAAATTAGTATGTTTCTTATTTACACTTCTAATGACAGTACTGATGTAATAAATGAGAATAATTAGGAAACAGAAAACAGGGAATTAATTGGTACCAGGCAAAGTATATTTAGTGACCTGATTGCAGCACATTCTACTTTTTTAAGCCTTTTTCAGCCTTTAACAACACCTATAAACCCAATACACACATCTACACTAATTCAATACTCACACGTGGATGCATGTGCACAGCTTCACCCACACACACACCAGATTGACCGCCGTATTGAACAGCTTGCACACAGCACACAAACAAACACAAAAATACAGGTCAGCTGTTTCTCACCTCGATGACTCCGTGGTGGATGGAGGTGTACTGCTTCTTCCTCAGCATCACCAAGGTGATGACGATCACGGTTGCTATGACGACGCCTCCAACCATCAGCCCGATGATGGCACCCTTGTTGGAGCCCACATCCTCAGCAAAGAAGACCTGTGGGAGGACGGACAGCAGTCAAACGTCCTGTCAGTCACACGATGACCAATCACAGCCAGCGCGATGATTTTAATATGGTGAGAGTAGAAATGCTTTAAGTACAACAAGGACTCTAATGGTGCATTATTACTGACACTGCAGAGTAATGAGTGTTGTTTCAGCACATCAGGGCCAAGAGTTAATGTGCTCTAAATGGTTTGCATGTTATTTCTCTCCACAGATCCAGTGAGCTCTAGTAGCTGCTACTGCCTTTATTCTAAAGTGTTTGAATGTCACTGAAGGACAAGAATACTGGTGACATTCAGACTTACAGCCCGTTTACTTCATTCTGCAGTTCATGCTGTGTGTACTTATACCCGCTCCTACCTAACATGGACTTGTTTCTGTCATTTTTATAACTGTACCACTGCAGAAGCAAAATTAGCTTGAAAATAATTGCTGGGGAAGAATATGGAAGCCCATTCCTGCCAATGTGATGAAAACAAAAGATGGTGCAAGTCATTTTGATTAATTAATTAAAAAAAAAAAAAATCCAAAAAGCTTTCCTAAAATAATGACTTAGCCACATGTACACTGCCTGTTCAAAGCAGGAATATCACGGTGTTATGCCATCTCGCCGTTCTGTATGCAACATCTGACCGCGGAAAGGGGCAGCGGAGTGTCTCGCCTCTAAGCTGGGACCAGAGATGGTAACACTGCCATAACGAGCTCAGTGTAAAATGAAAAAAAATGAGATTCGGGAGCTCCTTATCCTCCGAGCAGACGACGAGATCAGCTGCCGTATAACAGAGAAGATATATGATTGCGATTGACATATTAAGCCATTATTTTTGTTTAGAAAGCCCTGGTGACGCATATTTTATGTGTCATGTTGGAGGCAGACGCTTGTGTTTTAAACATTGTGTCCATCATGCATGTTTTGAATGCGGGACGCCACGATGCAGTGAGTAATTCCTCACTGAAGCGTAATGATGCTGCTCGCTGCAGTTTGGTTCTGTGTAAAAATGCAAATGTGGTATAAAGGGGGGGGGGGCTTCGTTACAATCCTATATTGCGTTCTCTATGTGCTCCAGACTTTATACCACATCACAAATTGGAGTTTTAGCACAAATTTTTGGATTTGGGAGAGAGATTTTCATGTTCTATAACGTTTTTGCACTGTCCTTGACCATAGGAATAACATGTATGGATTTTTAAAATGGGCGTAGTTCCCCTTTAAGCCAATATTTTGAGATGCTGAGTCATGGTTTTAAAAAACTCAATCATAATTTTGAGATGAGTAATTATTTTGTGACAGGCCCACTCATTCACACTAAGTCATGTTTAAAAAAAGAAAAAGTCATAATTTTGAGATACAAAGACATGGTTGTGAGTAACTACACTTTTATTTTAAGATAATGATTATTTTGAGAACATTTCTCATTGTTTTGAGATACTAACTCATTTTTGTGTCATGATTTTTTGATACAAAATCCTATTTTTGAAATACTACATTGAAATACGACATTTCCTTTTTAATATGAGTAATAAGTTTAGTTTCTCATATAATGAAGATACTGGGAAACCCTTAAATGCAAAAGACTATCTTGAGAAGTTCATTTTTTAATCATTTCTTACTTGACAGCAGGTTGTCTTTAACCGTTTAGCTCTGTGGAAGTCATTATTTTGAGACAGTATGTCATTATATAAAGATATATACCTGAGATACTCAGTATTTATTTTGAGATAAGTCATTATTTTAAGAACGTTTCTCATTATTTTTTGATACTTACACATAACTGACAAATTCCTCATTATAAACTGACTGCCAGATCTATGTTTTCTAACAATGGCAAAGACTGGCTTCCATACCATGCAAAGATGCCACACATACATTAAACCATGGATATTACACTAACTATATGTGACTTGCTTTTTCAGTATAATATCCAGGTGGAGACTTTAATTATGGCTGTCAGGTGATTCACAGAAAGCAGAGCACAACATAAAGCAACACTGATGCAGTATGACTCAGCTCAAACACAATACAAAGACACGTGATTAAAAAAATAAAAATGCCTCAGCCTCTCTGTCACGGATTACTCTGCTCTGTGAAACTCTTTTTCTCTCATTTTTCATGCAGCACTGAAAATAAATAGAAGCAAATGGCGTCTTGTGAAGGCAAGAAAACAGCTCCTGATTATCTCTACCTATGCTGACACCAGCAGGGATAATGGGACAGAAACTTCTCCACACCACTAAACTGCAGATAATCTAACAAAAACACATCTTGACATCTCATCACTGCTACCCTTGCTTGTGTCAAACACTGCGATGAGTGGGGACTTAATTTCGGGCTGCTGAGCCTCTTCCACCATAATCCTGCACAATGCTGATTGGGGTTAGGGTGAATATCAAATTAAGGACTCAAGGAGGCAGTCTGACACACTGACTGCTCATTGTGAATGCAAGAAATGTGATATGTAATAAAATGTAGGGATTAAGAGATTAAAGTCTTTAGGTGAGAGGAATAAGGTACGCGGATTTGGGTTTGACTGAGGATGGATTGAGGTTTTTGTGCTGGTATTACAATATTGGATGAGATTAATGAATGAATGCACAATTGGGTTACAGCCTAATGTTTGGGTACAATGACCTGTGGCTGACCAGAAAAATACTTACACATAACTCTGATCAGAGGACAGTGGGTTTTACACAAGAGCAGACAAGTGTGACGCATGCATTATCGCGGATGTCTCCATGGACACCTGTCTCCATGGTGACAACCTTGGAAGTTTACCATGAGGACAAAGCGGAGACGTAACCTGACAGTGTGTGTGTACTTACGGAAAAACAAGGGCAGTCTGCCAGCTTGTGTGTGCCAGTAAAAGCATTTCATGTGTGTTTTCATGCTTGTGTCTGATAATCACTCTGCATATATAAACAGATGAGTGAATATCATGAGTCAGTGAGTGAGTGTTTGTGTTTGTTTACCAGTTTCTGGTGGTGAACTTCATATTCAGTGCTCTGTCTGTCCTCTGTCTCCATCCGCAGCTCAGGAATAGCCTCCATCTTCATTCCAGTCACTGGCAAGGGAAGGAAAAAGTACTATCTATTATGGATGGTGACACTCAGCCACTTTCCTCTGTTAACACACACACACACACACGCACGCACGCACACACGCACGCACGCACACACACACACACACACACACACACACACACACACACACACACACACACACACACACACACACACACACACACACACACACACACACAGAGACAGATCAAACTCACTCGCTAAAGTGGGACGGACAGCCAAATGTTGGGTGTAACAGCAGTATGAATTGAATATAGAACCTATATAGTGCTGCATATACAATACAGTAGACCCTGCAGCAGCAGCACAAATCTCCTGACAACCACAGCTGGTGCATTAATGGAGGTCAAGTGGAGTTAGTTATGTGAAAATAATGGCTGTGAACGAGAGAGAGGCAGTGGAAAAGTACTGTCCTGACTTAACTTCTAGACCTCAAAACTATCTTATCGTGAATTTTAAGAGCAGATGTTACGGGGTGCCTGATAGCTCAGTGGATAGATGTTAGATAGCAGATGTTACTTAACCTGAACATATAGTTTTCGTTGGCCTGGAAGCTACTTTAATATAGTAGTTATTGTTAAATGTGAAATGCAATGCTAACCATGATGTATGGTTGCTTAAAATAGATACATTCTCAACAAATGGATCCACAGTGTATGTTCCCATGACAATAATTACATGATTTCTGGCTAACGTGTGTGTACCACTTTTCTAATTAGGCGGCCGTTACTTAGGGTTTTAAATAAAGGAGCTCCATGTGAAATTCAGAGTTTATGAGTTGTTTCCACATAGTTCTCAACATTGGAGGTGGCCAAACTAGCAGCAAAGAATGCTAACTCCATAAACATTTATATATCTATATCTATATGTTGATCTGTTCTGTACACATGTCATCTACTTCACATTTGTCCGGGGATCCCTCCTCAGCTGCTCTTTCTGAGGTTTTTCACATTTTTTACCCCTGATTAAGTTTTTTTGTTTGTTTGTTGTTTGTGTTTGCTGGAAGGGACCAAGGACATTAATAGGTTTTATAAATAAAAACTGAATTGAATTGAATTAAAAAATGAATTTAATGAAATTGGTTGGTACTTGCTTACCTATTACACACCATAAGTTAGTTTTATTGGAAGAATCATGACTGGATTGTGGTAAGAGTTTCAGGAAACAGATTTTTTTTTTAAATATTGATGTACAACCTGGTTTAAAAAAAGAGGCATTTTTCATTTAATCTCAATATAACAATTAACAATATTAACTTTTGGAACAACAATACCAACCTGGTCGTGTGGGAATGCCTCTGTCAAGATTGGGGCGAGAGTCCACTGGCTCAACTAAAGAGAGAGAGAGAAAAAGTTGCTTTTTTTTATCATTTTGTGGCACAAAAAATAAGTTTAAAAATACGTTTTTTATGCCACAGCTCTACAAAGCCCAAAGTGGATTGCATATTGCTTTATAACATTCATAAGTTTCATTTCTATCAACTTTAGAGCAAGATGTTGTGAAATTTAACCAACAGCCCGGTGTTTCAGTGAGTACCCTGGTTCTCAGTGTTGGGCTGGTTGAAGCTCTCAGGGTGGATGAAGCCGACTCCCCCCAGGCCCAGTGTGTCCTCCTGGGGCAACAGGTCTGTCTGGCCGTCTCCCAGCTCCTGGTCGGGCATCAGGGCGTCGTTGCCGTAGCTCACCCTCACGTCCGTCTGCAGGTTGGCCAGCTGCTGGGCCATCTCCGCCTGCTCCCTCTGCAGAAGCTCTGGATGGAGGAAGGGTAGAGGTCAGAGGAGACGAGAAATGGAAATAGAAAGAGGAAAGGGAGGATGCTCCACTTCATTTATCAAACTTCTTGTATCTTGTTGTTTTCATTTAGTTTCAGCCTAAAATGCACTGTACGACAACAGTAAGATGAAAGAATCATTGCTATGGTTTAAATAGAAAGGGGACATGTGCTAAAGAGAATATTTTACCCCATGCAATGACCCCACAAATATTTCTCTATCAGAAGGGACAAGCAGCCTCTAAGAAATATTGTCATAGACTTTGTCCTTTTCTTCCGTGTATGTTTGTACCTCTGTGTGTGTGTGTGTGTGTTTTGCTGGGCAACACAGACTGTGACAGTCTCCGAGACAGAGACACAGATGGCTGCGTGACGCACGCAACTCCAATAAACCCAAAAACCCACAGAAACCTAGTGAATGCAGGGGCGGGGAGGGAGGGAGGGGAAGGGGATTTATCTTCCCAGCAAACAGTTTCATTTGACTCTGAACAGAAGAATTAGGCCAAATCGCTCCAATGCCCTTATCAACAAAAAAAATGTATTGCATTTTTTTTGTTTGGAGGGGGAGCTAGAATTTGGAGCATTCAATCTCTCTGTTATATGAAGCACAATCAGAACAGTGTGTTTTCTACTGTATCTTTCTCACGCCAGGGTGAGCAGGCACAGAGTGAGCATGGAAAGGACAACTAACTCATAATGCATTCATATCATTGTGAAGGATTTTGATTTTCTTGTCTCTCTACCTGTTAACTGCTCTCTCAGCTAAAACCTTTTTTCAAAATGATAACGTATCACTTCTGTTATCTTACATACTTCTAGTTTCTACTGACTCTTGGATTCTATTTTTGCCAAGTCACCAACTGCCAGATAAATGTCCATTAAAGGGATAGTTGAGATCTTTTGAAGTGGGGTTGCATTAGGCACGTATTCATAGTCAGTGTATTACATATGGTAGGTTTCTGTCTGCATGCCCCCAGTTTAGAGAAAAAACCAGGAGTCTGACACTAAAGCTGAACAATGTACTGCTGTTGATGGGGGCTAGCAGCAAAATGTGTTTACAAAACAACCTTAACAGCTGATATCAGTTTAAGTGTAGCTTAAGGTTAAGGGTTAGTTTGGATTCAAGTCACACAATAACACAAATTAACTAATCGAAGCAGTGGTGGACCAGTAGCTCCTGTGTTCAGTGAGCTACAATTACTGTTTTTCTCAGGGCACCACATATTTACTGTCAGTAATACATTAGCTATGTACAAGAACCCCTGGACAATCACACTGTAAAATTTGAAGTGTCAAAATGACAAACTCACCAACTTGGTCCTGAATGTCATCAGCCACACCAGGTACCTTGTAGAGAAGTCCCAGAGACTGGTTCATACGCTCCTCAATAACACGCAGGTGGGTCAGCACCTTTTATACACATTCATATATGAAATGAATCAGTTTCTTTAAAAAAATATTTTTAGTAAAGTGGGAGTATGACTTAAATTATTGGTAAAATGATGATGCTACCTGAGGTCTGATCTGCGCTGCCTTCTTGGGATCTACCATGCGAACGTGTTCAAAGTGTTTGAGGGTGTGCTGCCTGTCCTTCTGCTCGGCACGCACGTACTTCTTCAACAGGCTGAAGACGTGGCGGGGCTACAAAAGACGATGACAGATGGTTTAGAGCAGCGGAAGGACAGGCTGATATATTTATATACAGTCTGGATCAGAAAACAAACCTTTGTACTTGCAGCCAAATCAAACTGAAACAAAAAAAGCTTTAGCATTTAATTTTGTAAAAATCTTATGGTGTCAAGGAAAAAAACAAATTTATTAATTGCAACCAAATGCATTTATCTGACTTTGAAAAAGCAAGTGCTGTATAAAGGGCTCGATTTTTAGTGTCGTGATAAAACATGGAAGCAAAGAACAAATAAAACAGAACACAGACAGGAGAATTATTCCTGTTTTGCAGAAGGTCAGACTCAGGGAAAATATCTCACTTCAAATAAAAACAGAGTAAGAAATATCTTGATGAACAGCCGAGAATCTTAAAAGCAACAACAAGAAGGTGGGAAAAGGCAGGACAACAGTGAGCTCTGAAATAAATTTACTGTAAATCACAGCTGAAGCGACTCTGACTTCACTGTAAGTTATCTGCATCAGTGACAGAAAAGGAGAACGCTGCTACACATCGTACCCTCGGTGGGTCCTGCTGCAGTGCTGTCAGGTAGCTCTCTAGAGCCAAGCGGCGGCGATCGTTGAGCAGAGCCTCCACCCGAGCCATGTGGGTCTCCACCAGCTGCTGCCTCTCACTGGCTGCCTCCTGCTCCAGCGCCTCCACCTTCTCCTGGAAACGCTGCCCAAATTGCAACACATAGATCAAAAGGACGGTATAAACACTGGGTTGTTTTTTATACGACAAGTATGTGCATGTCTTACCTGGATGACGGCCTTCTTGTCGGCACGTGGAAGATTCTTAGCTTCCCTCTCAGCCTCCTCCCACTCTCTCATCACCTTAGGGATAAAAAAACAAGACTGAGCATTTTTTTATGGGGTCACAGTAGTCTTGACCTTTTACCACCAAATTCTTATCAGTTCATTCTTGAGTCCAAGAAGACATTTGTGCCAAATGTGAAGAAATTCCCTCATGCAGCTCTTGAGATGTACTGTTCACAAGAATGACACAGATAAAGTCACTGTGACCTTGAACTTAGATCTATGACCACCAAATGTTGATCAGTTCATTGATCAAATCTAGAGAAATTCCCTGGTGGAGGTGTTCATGAGACATCGCATTCACAAGAATAGGACGGAAAACCCGAAAACAATTGACTTGAAGTTACAGTGACTTTGACCTCTGACCAGCAAAATCTAACCAGCTCACTGTTGAGTCCAAGTTTTTGCAAAATCAAAAGAAATTTCCTTCCAAGCATTCCTGAGATATCGCTTTCACAAGTATGGGTCATATAGAGCGGCGGTCACATGGCTAGACAACCCAAAAATATAATGCCTGCAGCTACAGCTGTTGCCAAAACAGAGGCATAAAAAGGTTAATGAAACTTGTCAATCCACTTTATCTTTCCATGTTCTGTCACAGGCTGATTTTCCACCTGAGTGAAACATCTCGTTGCTCTTTGTTGCTTGGATCTGATCTTTCACAGCTGTCCGAATGGAAGAAAATCCGACATTTTACACGGCTATGAAAAGATAACATCTGGACTGCAGAGGGTAAAGAACAGATCCTTCCGGTCTGTGTTCAGATTCAGAATGTTGAAATGAGGAAATTTCTTCTTTTTAAACCACGGCATGAACGATGATTTGATGAGACTTTGGAGTCCCAAATCAACAGTTTCTGTTCCCTTTTTGGTCATCCTCTCTGACTCATGAAGCAGATGCATGGCAGGCCTTTACCAAAGAAATGACCTCAGTATCTGTAAGGATGAAGTCAACTGTGTGAAATCAGGTGATGCTGCGCCTGGAGGCACCCACGCAAAACAAACTGCATAGAGCGGTGCACAAGAAAAAACAACGCTTTCAGGGGCACAAGGTTCTCTTTAGTGTTCTTGTCTGGAGCTTTAAAAACCGTAGCACTGCTGTGAACCATCTGGCTCTCTGCCGGAGCGCGAGCTGGTTGATTAAAGAATACAATTAAAGTTGAATTGCCTTGGTCGGCCTGCCCTGGAGGGATTAACAAATGCACCTATTCGTTTTTACTTGCCACACCTTTTCTCCCTCCATTTTCTATTCATAGAAAAATCTTTGTCCTCTCTCTGCGACAAAGAAAATCCTGCTGTGTTCTCCCTGCTTAGCTACTATTACTCATTTACATGCATGCAGTGACTGCTCATCATCTTTTAGTCTACTGAACTAAAAAACTAGAATTACCACCTCACTGCTGTATGTGAACAAGTCAAGTTGCAGTTCCAGATTACAATCATGTCTGTAAAAAATGAATGCTTCACAGACTTCTTCGCCCCAGCAGCACTGAAGATCTATATAATCAGCACAGTTTCAAGATTAGTGTCACTAATTCAGTGTCTGACCAAATGTCTCACCTTCTGTTCCTGAGTTATGACGTTGTATGATGGCCAGAAAAGAGCAGAGCACGATGATGTCACAGTGAAGTTCACTTTTATATATTATCGCTTCACATCAAACAAGAGTCTTGAGACTTAAAACTATTTCTTGTGTGGCTGGGTCAACAGCAACAAGTCAGTATGTTTGATTGAGAATCACTGTCTTTCCAAATTGCTATTTCAACTCTTAAGTAACTTAATATCGATGGATGCAGCATAATCAAACTATATGATAGCTGGCAAACTGTAGCTACTATTTTCTACCTTGTTCTGTTAGGTCAACTATTCTCAGAGGTGTTCAGAAAGACTGCTGAAAACATGACATACAAAACATACACGAGCCTTGTCTGACTCCACTGCGTCAGTTTTTAGGAGGAGGTTTTTAATCCATGTCTGCCACAGTTTTTCTGCAAAAAGTTTTTTCAAACTCTTTGCCTTTATGTGTCACTACTTTAGGGACTTGAAAGTCGCTCTTTTTTCCTCCCATTTTTGTAGCGCTTCTCTGTGCAGAAATCACTTCCTGCCCCCCCATCTGAAGTTCTTCACGGTGACGTGACATCATGTGCAAACAAACTATAATGCCTCTGGCCACCGCCATTGCAAGTACGGGGCATAAAAACAACAGCAAAAAATCCCGTCCTCCCTCTCTGTGAGTACCTGAGACATCCTCTCGCGGTGCTTTGCCTCCAGGCTCTCTTTGGCCTTCTGGAAGTGGGCGTGTTCGTTTTCATCAGCAGGCGTCTCCAGGTAGTGGTCCACTGCATCAGGGGAGCTGGGTGTGGCTGTGGGTACTGCATGAAGCAAAAAAGAGAGAAAAAGAAGAGGGCAGGAGGGTGAATAGACTTTCAGTGAAGCATCTTTTTAATTGCACACTTTTATTTGGTTGATCTGGGGACTGGCGGTGCTCCCTGAGCACACACAAACACAAAACACAAGAGCCTGAAGTAGGTTAATAGGGTTAGTTTGAGATTGGGAGAGAAAGAAAACAAGATAGTAGCTGTAGCTGGAAGCCAGCACCCTCCGAAAAGCAAACAAGTGAGTGCCTCAGATGACCCGTACTCTTTTGTAGAGGAGAGACAAAACCCCCCTCTCATTTATATAACTTCATTCAGAGCGTGATACGGCTCCCATGCCAAAACACTGACGCGGGAAGATAACCTGAGGGCTCAAAAGTACCGACTGAATTTTCATGGACTTACCAGCTAGAAATATTAATGGACCACATATTGCGTGAAAGGAGGATTTAATCAGTGGAAAGTTGATTATCTTTCACAAGTGTGCTATCAAAAGTGGTTGGTGCTACGTGTGTGAATCTGTGTGTGCGAGCGTGAAGGTCGCACATCATGTGAAATTAGTTACATCTCATGAGAGCGCATGACTGCACCAGACACAAAAACAACAGAGATGTTATTGGGTTTGACCTAAGCTGAGTGTTTTGTTGGTCTCCATTCCTCAAAATCATTTAAAGGATCAGTTCGCACAAATTAGGATTCCCCACTTATCTCTCCTGGCATTATGCAGACAGTTTTGGTTTTAGTTATCCTGGTTTACAGATGTCTGCCTTCACCCCAACATAATGGAGGAATTACGTTTGTGGTGCTTATAGTGTTGTTCAACAGCAATATCTACTTTAAAAATTAGTTCAGTTATATACAACTTGTGCCTTTGCTACTCTGGATTAACTGTCACCAGTTTTTTGTAAATGGCTGAACTGACCCATTAACCTGCATAGTAATGAAAGTGGTAATCCACTAATTTCTTGTATAGAGTTTCATATTCCATTTTTCATTTTTTATTATTGCTGTTAAACACTTAATGATGAGAGTTTCAAGACTGTATTTTTTCAGTAATCAAAGCACTGGGATTTTATTCTGTTCCCTTAGAAGTTCCCTATTTGCCAACTACTTCACTGCATTCATTTCAAACTTTTCACTTGAGTGCCCTCAAAAATTCTGCTGCTACTACTTTGACTAACTCAAATTCAAACAATGCAATGCTTTGCTTTAAATAGATGTGAAAATTACAGTTATGAGCGGTGATGGACGAAGTACTCAGATTCTTCATTACTTTTTCCAAAGTAACATCTGAATTCAGGACTTTTTACTCATAATGAAGTATTATCAGCAAAAAGTATTTAAGAATATACTTCATCTGCAAATTAATTATTTATTTATCAAATACTTAATTGGGAAGAAAGCAGTTTTTCTTGCATACCTCCACTGTGAACAAAGAATCCAAAAAAGTATACAGTCATGAAGTGTAATTCAGGTATCATTTATACTGTCATATACTGAGTACACATGCATTTTTGCTGAAACATTAGTATTTTTTGGCTTTTTGCATTTATTACAATAGGACAGCTCAAGTGTAAAAGGGGGACGGGTCAGCAAAGGTCAGAGGTCGGAGTCAGGCCTGTGGCCACTGCGGGCAGGATGAGCAGATGAGCTTCTTCTCATCATTGAGTGCTATTGTGTAAGGAACAGTGCAAGACTGAACAGGAGAATTATTTCCGGCACAGTCTGCTCTTGTTGTTGACCAAAATGTAAAGTCCTGCAGCACTTTGGATGCACTTTCTAAAGTACGACCTTTACAAATAAAAGCTTTCATTACGTGGACAAATGCTCACTGAAATACAGCTAAGTGACATTTGCTGTGTAATAATTACCTGGATTATTACTGTAATTATCACATGCTTTATATTTACAGAAAAGCTGCTATCTGATAAATACCAGTTGCATTGACACTGACTGTTAATTGACCACCCATGCAGGTGGTGTGTGTCTGCGGGTTTGTGTGCAGCTGTGAGGGAAATAAGACACTGCAGCACTTTTTCACCTCCACTATGCTCAGCAGAGCAGAAATCCCACTCCATAACACATATGCACGGACACACTCTCGCCTAAACAACACACACTCACACTGGATAAAATTAGATCAAAATATAGGGAGATGGAGATAGCATGAATCCATCTCGCTACAGGGCAGATCATGCACTGCGTGACAGAGACATACACATACACACAAATCAAGCAAGGTCATTGAACCTTACACAACACTGAAATCAGCATCACAGCCAAACACTTAAATCGCCTTCCGCTTCCCATTTGTAACACACAACTCCCCTCTGCACAAACACACACACGCACACAAACACGGTCTCCTGGCAATAAAAAAAAAGCCAGATGAAAAATAGGTTTGCAATCCAAGACTGAGCAACGATTTGAAATCCAATCAGTTCACTTTTGTGACTGAATGATCATGTCTAACTCAACAGGAAGTGGTGAGAAATTCTCTCTCTTTCAAAGCCTTTCTTATTAAGAATTTCTAATAGACAAACATTGTAACAAGGTGTGAAAACCATCAAGCAATTGTCCTCATTTCCAGTGTTGCCACTGACAATCAATCATCACAATGTGATGGGGAAAGCAGGTATGCTCTGAGAATGTATAATGATGTATTGATGAGTTTTTTTCTTAATGCTACCAAGGAAACATTTCACATTCTCAAAGTTGCAGCGGGCGTAATTTGACATCTGATCTAAGTGAATGTAATGAATTAACCAGAACCTATTTCCTCAGTGACAAGGATGGACTAATGCAAGCAAGCCTGCAACGTGTCAGGGATGTAAGGGGTAATGTGCAGCGAGGGGAGGATTATTGCTAAATAATTCCTGCCTGGATGATTTTACAGCTCATGTTCGTGTTAAAGTAATATATAAGATGATGCTCAGGAAATGACGGTAATCATAGAAATTACAGTAGTAATAATGGACGCTCTATAGGGTAAAAAGAACTGTAATTGTGGTAATTCAAAGAGAATTTAGAGAATGTGACTCAGCCTATAAAGCAAATTGTCCATAAAAATGCATCTTCTGCAAGTGTTGTTGTCTAAGCATGTCATTTGGCAGCGAGTTCCACCACTTAAAGGGTGACTACTGTACTTTTCAACCTTGACCCTTTTCCCCATGTTTTTGTGTACAAGTGAATAATGGGAACAACAATTTCTGAAACTGATCCACAAGTGTCTGACACCATTATGGAAACGATCCCTGCAGATATATACCTTTTTCTATCTAGTTTTCTATCAGGGCCCCTAAACTTTGGAACTACCTGCCTGAGGAGAAATAAAGGCTTGCAGCGACTTCTTTTAAATGCCTTTTAAAAACCCATTTTCACAGAGTTGTTTTTATGTGATGTTGCCTTTTGTTCTTTTTTTTATCCATTTTATCACTGTTGTGCCTTTTGTTTTTTGGCATTTTGTGTCCTGCATTTTGTTTTTTTCATCCTCTCATTTTAACATTCTTAAACTAACCTTAATTTTGTCCGTTAAACTCGCTGCTATCGCCTTCTGAGTAACCTATTACTGCTTTTGCTTTCACTTTGTAAACTATTTTTAAAGCTGCCATTACCAAACCCCCCACACATGAATTTAAGGGCGTATTGAGCCAGATTATTTTCACATCTAACTGGGTGAATTAAGGGTTTATTTCAACCCAATCAGAACTTGTGATTGCTGGAACAGTAAAGAGGCTAACCTAGATTGTTTTTGAGTTTTATTTTATTTCTGTCGACTTCGAATGAAGTGTGTTTTAAGATGATAAAATGAGACGGTGGTTTCTGTGCCATTTCTGGTTGAACAAAGAAGATCTTTGAAACCTGGATCAACATCACTTCTCTTGTGCTCTGATTAACAAGTATGTAAACCTTTGCACCCTAAGCAAACTGGCTCGTTTTCTTTTGAAAACACGGGAAAAGGCAATGAGCAATTTGGCAAAAACTATATTTATAATTATCTTAATTTTATATTTAAAACATTTTTTGACAAGAGTTATTTTTAAGAATATTTTTCCAGGTCATTTCCTTGTTTGTTTATTTTATTTTTTCCCTTTGTCTTTATTTATTTATTTATTGCTATTTGTTTTTGCCACTGAGCCTGTCAGTGGCAAAAACAATCATCTCTAGTGGATGTATTTTGAGGATACACAATTACAGATTGATGTTACATTCCAGCCTGTTTTGTGGCAGCAGCACTCTTACTCAATACTGACCCAAATTGAAAAATGAGTTTCATGAGTCACTTAGACACAAAAACATAGGAAAAATTGAGTCAAGCTGAAAAATACAAAAGTTAGCATTTTATCTTAAAAGAAATCAATAAATTCAACTATCATGTGGTATTCTGAAACTCCAAACCTCTTCATTGAGGATTCAAAGAAGCCAAACAGGATTCCTTTTTATCACAATGGCTTGGATATAAGTGCTGAAACACCTCTACAGCTTTAGTAAAAGAACAAGGTTCAGTATGGCTCACAGTAAATGCTTCACAAAACATCTTACACACTATAAGAAGTGTGAAAGTAAAGGGGAAAGTGAGCATACACACTGTAAGAAGTGTGAAAGTAAAGGGGAAAGTGAGCGTACACACTATGAGGTTGGTGGCTTTAAGAATCCACAGGGGATTACAGGAAAGGTTCAGTCTGTTTTAGTGCAAACACATTTATATTTTACATCTATTTACACACACAGATGGGGAGGAAAAGGTTCGGCAAGACCGGAGCTGATAGGTAGGTTACGTCTAGAAACAAGGAACACCAAGCAAGAAACTTTCAAGAGGACAGCTTGGGTAGACAGCGAGTTAAAGCGAGGGTTAGAGACAAACAACTTCAGACCAGTGAGCTGCTGGTCGGGGTTAGCTGCTGTCGGGAAGGACTTACTGACGCTGCTGCAGACAGACAGGCAGTACTCCTCAGAGTCAAAGTTATTCCTGTTGCCTCCGCAGCCGCCGTAGATAAACTGAGCACAGCGGCCCTCCTGGCGGTCAAAGTACCAGCGGGGCAGCATGGCCCGGCATGGACCAGTCTCTGCATTGGCCCAGCACACATCTTGGAGGACACACATACACACTTGTCATCATTCACAAAGCAGAATTCTTTTCAGCTCAACGTACACCATAGATGTGCGTCAGCATTTTGTTGAGTTCTGTGAAAACGACCTCCAGGATATGCCACGTAAAAGGGATAGTTGAAATTTTCTGAAGTGGGGTTGTATGAGGTACTTATCCATAGACAGTATACTACACACAGTAGATGTCAGTCTCCTTTGAGAAAAAATAGTGATTTAAAAAAACTGACCACCAGGAGCTGCTGGTATACCATTGCCTCGATCAGTTAACTTGTTTGTGTTGTGTGACTTTGGTGTTTAAAAGTGTGAGTTCGGATTCATAAAGTCAAACAATAACAATCCATCTAACTGACTGAAGCAGTGGCAGACCAGCAGCTGCTGTGTTAAGCTAAAATTACAGTTTTTTTTTTCCAATGAAGCCGAGCTTTGAAAAAAGCATAGATGAGAAAATGAAGTCGTGAAACCTTAGCAATTTGGCTTAGTTACTGTCAAAAACAAGGCAAGAAGGCCATGAGCAACAATAGAAGGAATTACCAAAAAATAAGCAAAAAACAAGTACAAGAAAATTACCTTATTATTTAAAAGGACCTAACCAAAGCAAAACAAAAAAACTAAAGTAAAATAAGAAACAAACAAATAATTGACCTGGTAAAGCATTTTTAAAAAGTGTTTCAATTATTTTTTGTTTTTAAAAAAATTATCATAATTCTAAAATAAATCTCAAAATTTGCTCAGGGTTTAAGGGTTTACATACTTGTTAAAAGCATCTGAAAGAAGCACAAAAAAGTGATATTGCAGTCTCTCAGTTAAGCGTACAGATAAACGGTTATAAACTGCTTTAGGAAGGATTTTTTTTAGGGGGCTAAAAAACACCTTGTTGCTGGCCCCCATTCACAAGAGTACATTGCTCATCCTCTATGTTGGACTCCAGCCTGATTCTCCAAACTGCAGGCATGACAACTGATTACTGTATATAATAAACTCACTATGGATAAGTACCTAAAAGAACCCCATTAAAAAAAAAACAGAAATATTGCTTTAAATTCAAGGACATATCAGAATAAAACAGTTGATGTTACATACAGTTGCATCGAAAGAATGCCAGGTTTAGGCATTATTAATGGTATTGCAAATTGAATTGAAGACCAATTTAATACTAAAATGAAGAAACAAAGCTGGAACAAGCAGTTCTGATTCTAATGGAACGAAACTAATGAAAGCTCTAATGTGATAAATGAGCACAATAAGAACAAATGACAGCAGAAAATTAATTGGTGAGGAACACGAAGTTCAATTGTGTTTAGCAAAGCATAAAAAATGGAGAGATAAACATGTTTTGCATGTTGTATTACTGAGCTTGTTCCACATTAATCTAAATGAGACAGAACCTGACATCTGATTACTGTATTTAGGATGTAAGCATTTTTTTATGCATCCTTCAATTTAAGATATTTTCAAGGCTTCTCAAGGACCTCCAGATACCATTTATAATAGAGGCCTATGTAGACAGACACGTCCATGTAAGAAATGTGCCTTACCCCTGACAACCTCTTCCACAGACTCAGTGGTGGTGGTCGTGGTGGTTGTTGTCATGGCGATGTTGGTGGTGGGTTCGTCAGAGTCATCATCAAGCGTTTCCACAATGTCATCGTCTCCCTCCTCCTCCTCGTCCTCCTCCTCCACCACCTCTTCATCCTCCTCTCCGTCTCCGTCCTGGTCGTTGTCCAGCACGTCCTCTTCCTCCTCCTCTTCTTCATCATTTTCCTCCACTACTTCCTCCTCTTCCTCATCTTCCTCAACCACAGATGGCCTGGTTTCCTCCTGCTGCTCCGCTGGCTCTGGCTCACGCACCATACTGGGAGGAAAGCAGGGATGGAGAGAGAAGGGAGAGAGAAAAATGAAGGTAGGGAAGAGCATATGGAGAGAACAATTTGGGGAAGGAAGTGACAGAGAATGAGGAAGACAAGGAGGATCAATGTAAAGGATAGAAGGACAAATACAGTTTGCTTACAAGGAGAGAAATCTATCCTCATGTCGATGTTAAAAGTAAAAGTAGTGGCATCTCTGATCATCTCGAGCGCTGATGTATCACTCTGCTGCTACCTTGCCTTCATTTGTCTGTCTGTGTGTGTGTGTGTGTGTGTGTGTGTGTGTGTACCTGTTGTCAGAGTAATCAGTCTCTGCTCCGCCCCACCAGACATCAGAATCATCTGCGTCCTGCTCGGCGCTGTCAGTGTCACGCTCCGCCTCTGCGGGACAGCACACAAACTCCACTCCTCTGAAGCGGTCGATGCCACATGGTAACAGCATCCCGTAGTCGTGGAGATTCATGGTGCGGTCTCCACAGGACTACAAGATGACCACACACACACACACACACACACACACACACACACACACACACACACACACACACACACACACACACACACATCAGATCACTAACAGCTCTTGCTAGTTGTTAAAGTCATGTGTGTCTATGTGTGTGTGCTCACCTCCTTGGCTACAGTGTGCCAGTGCAGGTGGCTCTCACACTGGTCCATGCGCTCCTGGTGAAGGAACTTGCACTTGTCAGGAACGAGCAGGGCGTCGCTCACAAACTCTCCCACTGCAGCAAAAACAATATCCATATTTATATTTCATACACAACGGGCAGCTGAAGACAAATTTTAAACCACCACTCATGACTCCCATAAAGCATAGCTGACTCTAACCCCTCAGTTGCTATGGTAACTTTTGTCTTGTAGTAATCGGAGCAAGATAGTGATTTTTTCTTTGTTTCTAAAAATGCTTTTACACAGTGAGAGCACTGAAAAATGTGAATCAGTAAGAACTGATACGGGACTCACCCAGGCAGCGGTAGGGCACCACGATGTGCATGTGACTGCGACACTGCTTGCGGCCTTTCTTGCACCAGTTCTGGATGCTAACTGGCTGGTTGGCCTCCACCACATTGGTAATTTGTAGCTCTGGGTACACCTACACACACAATGGGACGTAAGAAAATAACGATACACTTTAGTATTGCTATATTATGTTTTGTGATACTGTATCCATTCTCAGAAACACCATTTTTAATTAACAATTTGTGAACAAAGATTTATGGCTGGCTATGTGGTTCATTTTATGTTGTAATTAAACCCTTAACTGCTTGATAGTAGAGTTATAATCCATCATCAATCATTTGACTCCAATGTACCAACATATCACTAGCTTAAACACAAAAACACAGGCCTATGGAAGAGGGCAAAGCCATGAAGGGCACTCAGTTTTCCTAAAATTAGATTTAAAAAACAGCATTGCAGTAAATCAGCTTGCTTACATGATTGCAATTCATCATAATATATTAAATTATCGCCGATTCTTACCAATACACAGCCCAAAACACAGTGTCACAGGATTCACAATTAGCCTATTACACCATATGTACCATAAACTGGTATCATAAGAAAAATCAGCAAACTTTCTGTTGCTGCCCTCACATGAGTTAGAGGCACTGCTGAAGAACCATCTTTTGAACCCATGCCACTCTCCTACCGGTCAGTGCCAAATCAAGTACTCATGCTCATCACTAATCATAACACGACAAAGCTGAAAATAAGTAGAGTAGGTGCAAATATTAATACCAATCCACTGTCTTTGTTAACTTCTTCTGCTCCCTTGACAATTTTGCTCTTTTCCAAGATATTTCAATCCTTGCATTACTGCAGTGTTCCCCGACACCGCCCCTGCTTGGCAGACTCTTCCGTGTTTACCTCGATGTTCCTCTCAGCCATGCATGACATCTGCCTCTGCACAATATTCTTAGTCGTCGTGTCATCCTTCTCCAAATACGTCCCCCCTCATTCTTCATCACGACACCATCCTCTTTCATTCTCTCTGCTCTCATGCCTCTCCAAATGCAGAGGCAAATAATAATAATTCCATAACCTTATTGGTTCCTCTCATATTTGCAAGGCAACTCTTACATTCAGCTTTGGGTAGAAAAAATAAGAAGGTTTTGGATATTTGTATTTTTCTTTTTGATATTTATGATAAGTTCAAAGTGCTGAAAATGTTTACCCTGGGACCTGAGGCTGATTTATTTGTTGTCACTGGATTTGTTATCAGTGGTAACAATAGAGAACTTAGCTTCCTTTCAGGCTGTCTTACATGTTTTTCAGATAAATCTCATTATGCATCATCTCTGCCTCTCAGAAAACTCCCTTTTATATTAACTTTTAAGTACATTTATGCAGTGATACCTTACTGCTGGAATATCCAAAAACAACAAGAAGACAGTTTTCTTTGGTCAAACAACACAGTGGTTTACTGTGTTTGGTCCACACTGCCTAATTAAAAGCCACCCAGAGCTTTTAAAGTAAAGTCACATGGACTTAAGCAGCTTGTTTACTGAGCTGAGTTTCGGCATCATGTCATCCTGCCAAATTGGGATTGTGGTGAATAAAAACAAATCTGCTTGCAGCCTCTTTAACCCACTCATGACGGACTTCTGTGCTTTTATGTACTAACAAACCAGCAAAAACAAAATCCCCCATCTGCCCTCTTTTGGGTTAGTTAGGTGTAACTGGATCAGACTGCAAATCTCACATTTTCATGGATTTTTCTGATACAATCTAAATTCTTCTCACTTTCCCAAATATACCAGAACAAAACTGTAAATCCACTGGAAAATTAAAAATGAGACAATTCACTCTTGCTTGTAGTTAACTCTCCGAAGCATTCCTCACTGCTACCAGCTCAATCATTGTAATTTGCTCTAAGAGAGTCATCTTAATGGCTAAAAAGTAAATTATCCGAGCCAAAAATCCAACTAAAATGCCACGACTATAAAAATGTATCATCTAGGCTTATTGCTCACTCACAGCAAAATAAACACTGGGTAATTACAGTTTAAGTATTCCATATATCATAGTGCCCATGGCCAAATGAGAGCCATTTTCAATGGATGACAGGCACTGAGAATGATGATTACAAATGGCCCGGGAGGAAACGTCCTCTTTAACCCCTGCTGCTACCAAAAAGATGTTTTACCGTCAGTTATTATTTTTTAATACTATCCTGACATTCTATATCTATATCTATATCGCTCACCTTTTCCACACCCCTCTAGGCTTTTAACTACAGTATGTACAATAAAGATTTATATCAGCTTTAAAGGGTGGAATAATATGATCATGTAATATCAGGCTTAATTGATTCCACAGGGAAAATACAATGTTGAACATATGAACCACAATTACAGCCTCACCGTTTTATGCCTCAGCGAACCAGTCTTAGTACTTACAGTTTGCGTTCATATCTGTGAAAACATGGATGTTAAAAACACATCTTCCCCCGGCAGCACAGAAGATCTATACAATCAGCACAGTTTCAAGGTGGACACCCAAAATTAGTGTCATCACTTCAGTATCTGACCAAATGTCTCCCCTTCTGTTCCTTAGTTACGACGCTGAGTAACAGCCAGTAGTGTTTTTGCAGAACATTACAATGTCGCAGTCATTTTATCCTATTTAACATTTAAAATTCTGTCATAATTAGTGTATGCATTTTTGAGTATGTTCTGTGAGGTCACAGTGACCTTTGGAAGCTAAAGAAACCCCCTTACAGCATCTTCAGATGTCTCGTATATGAGAATGGGATGGAGAGACGGAATCACGCTCACAAGAATGAAATGGATGCAAGGTCAAGGTGACTTTGACCTATGAACACCAAAATCTAAGCAGTTATTCCTTGACTTGAAGTGGACGTTTGTACCAAATTTGGAGAAACTCCACAAAGGTATTACTGAGATATCTTGTTTACGAGAATTGGACAGACATACAATCTAGAACATAATGCTTCTGGCCATGGCTACCCTCTTTGCAAAGGCATAAAAAGAAGGTTTTTGCTGGGTTTACGGCCAAGGTCAGAACCCACACACTTTACCTCCTGGCAGTACTGCAGGATGCCCTCCTTGGTGCCGATGCAGCTCTTGGTGCCTGAGGGGTCTGGCTCCCATTTGCCGCTCTGCACGTTGATGTGCATGTTGAGTTTACCGCAAAACATGGCCACCTGGGGCTCTGCCAACAGACCCATGGAAACATCTGTAGGCACCTAGACGTGGGGAGAGATAGGCGAGAGAGAGAGAGAGAGAGAGGGAGAAATTTAATGAGATATACTGCTCATGTTAAACTCCTAGAGCACTTGTGCTGAAAAATGCAAGACGGGTGCAATTAAATTTCATTACTCAGATAGAGGAGGGGTGGGGGGTGGGAGAGGAGAGGAGAGGAGATTAGCGTGCGAGATGAAAAGTGAGATGAGGTGAGCTGGTTTAAGATGAGAGAGGAGGGAAAGAAGAGGAGGAGAGCCAAAGCGAGAGGAGGGTGGGAGCAAATTTTCCTTTCCCAATTTCATTTTGTGGTGTGATTTTTGTGCTTTTATAATCAAACTCTTAACCGTGGCAGTGCTGGCATCAGGCTCAATGCCTCTGTTTATATTTGCTATTGGCTGTTGTCAAGTGTTCAAAAGAGGTCTTGCTGGAAAAACAGAGCGAAAAAAGTGATGGGCACCAAAAATCAATAGTTTTAGAGGAATAAATTGCCTCAGACAACAGGCCTGGAGCAATCCAATACACCCTGTGTTTATGATGTTCATGCACAAGCGCACACACTCACCCACTCATCTGCCCTGTGCGACACCATTTATGGGAGAAGTGTACATTTCAGTGCCCAGACTGGCTGTTTTTGTGGACAGTATAGTGTTTATATAACCCTCTGTTGATTCATTTTAGTGCAGCACATAGTGAGCAGGTTGGCTGGAGGCAAGGGGAGCGTGTGTGAGCAAACATGTGTGTGTGAGACAGCCCGCCTTTGGCATGAATGTATTAATTTTTGTGTTAATTTTTGTGTGTGTGTGCCACTGCTGTCTGCCTGCATGAGGAGGTTTTGTGCTGAAGTTCCCTTAGGAGAGGAGGTGCAGACAAACCGCTGAATGTCTGCATTGTACTGGCAAATGAGCTCGAACAAAATGGGAGGGAATACTGGGAGGGGGAAGAGAGGGAGACAGAGGGAGGGAGGAGAGGGACTGTTGCCATTGTGTGCTTCCTAATCTTGTTAATGGTTTTGAAGGCTCTGGCAGGCAAACAAATGTTGTTTTGTGAGATGGATAGCATATTTTTTCCTGCAGACTTGATTCTCTCCAAGCAGCCAGGGGCATTAAGTCCTCTTCCAATATGAGAATAGCTGATGGGGGCCATCAACTTAGATACATTTTAAGCTGAAGACTCAAATCTTTGGATTGATTTAGCAGGCACGAATCTGGTGTATCATTGGAAAGATGACATTTACAAGCTTTTATCGATTTCCATTTAGAAAACCTCACTGTATTAATACATTTGGCAGAAGAAGAAGACAGCGTTTTCTGGTTATCATACAGTACTGTGCAAAAGTCTATGGCCACGATAGATTTGTTGTTTTGGCAAAGTTGTAATGAGGATATATATATTTTTATTTCTCAGTCTTTTTCTTAAGATATAAAGAAAGAATACACAGAGCATGCACAATGCATTTACACACAAAAAAGTCAGAAGAAAATGGTTTCTTCAGACCAAGTCAATACTTGTGAAACATGGATTCAAACGATAACCAAAGGTAGCTCAAACAATCAATACTGAGCTTTGGATACGTGTTAAATGTACCCTGGTGTAGATACCCCAGAAGATTAGCACTGCAGATCACATGTTTTCTGCCCAAGAGAGTTCAAGACATGTTTAGTGGAGATCACATTTAATACTTCCAAATTTAGTCCATTAAAGCTGTTTTATTCTGAAATATCTGCGTTGTTAATGTTGTTTAGATATTTCCTGTATGTTCTGACTACTTTATGTAAGAGTCTACTGAGAAATAAATGATCATTATAACCTTGCTAAAATAAAGTTTAAGGTGGCGTAAGATTTTTGCACAATACTGTACATTTCAGACTGCAATTAATATTTTGTACAGTCTCCATAGGGTGAAACTATTTCTAAAAAAATGGATATTACATTTGATTAAGCTCAACCTAACTCAGATTCATATCTAAGCCACTGACCAGACAAGCAGACATCACACTGCACAGGAGCAACTGTACCTAACAGCACACAAGGTCAAAGTCCTTTTCTGTCCATTAAGACAAACAATACAAGCAGGTCGTTTCTGTATGTGCTTCTGCCAGTTAGAATTTTCTACTTTTAAGAACAAATCATTCCAAAATGTGTGAATTTATTTTGAAAGTGCATTTGTAAGACAAACCTGGAGTGTGACAAACAACAGGAAAGATGATATATTAGTGACAAAGTTCATGAACTGGAGTCTGGTTTTGGGGAGTGCATTACTGACAGCCTGTAAAGTCAAAAACTGCAAAATGACATCACTCAAACTGTTTTTTTTTTAACTTTATCAGAGTTGAAGCTGTACAGAGGTGTCATGAGCTAATGGTTGTGCATTTGTCGTGTTCTCATGAGATACTGCTGTTTATCTATTACTCGTTAACACAGGCGCTGCTAATGGTCATCATGTTTTGTAAAAGATTTGATTTGGAGCCTTGGATGACTCAATAACATACGCTTTTAATGTGCACTTCAAAGTGTAATGAAGCCTATTATGTAATCCATCTATTTAGTCTCTGCATGAATAAAGAAAGAATAAACATACTAATGGGTCCTTGGAGGTTGTGTTAATTTTGGCAGTTTTTGTCAGTCTCGTGAAAAATGTCCTTGCTGGTTTTAATCATATTTAGTCAACCTCATCTGGATTTTTCTCAGTCAAGCTTTAGTTGATTAAAAGTCTGACCATTTTTGTCTAATCTTAGTCTCAGGAATCATAAATTTCAGTATAGTTTTAGTCAAAGAAAACAGTTAATTTAATCTTTTTAAGTCATATTATATTGAACATGTTAGTCTTGTAAAGATAAAACCATTTTTAAATATCAGTCAAACTTATTTTACATAAGATTTTATTTTATTATTGAATGAAAAGCACAGCTTGGATCATTAAGAATGCAGCTTTGCAGAAAGTGTCTGGTTTTGTGGTCTGATGGGACCAATTAAAGGAACATATTCAGACATGGAAGATGTTCTAAACGGCGTATTTACTTTGAACCAACTTTAAAGAAGTATTTTGTAGCTGAAACGATGATCTTTTAACAAAACTAGGCTTTCTATGCAGTAGAAAGATGCAAATACTTTTTTTAAATTGTTGCTACATAACCAGAGAAAATAGAGGAAAATCACTGTTGCATTTGCCTTGCTCAAGAGGTAGAAAACCCACAACTTCCACAATGAACTGTGCTGCACCTGACCAAAATACACCCCTACTCTTTGGGGACAAATCTAAACTGGTTTTGCCTGTTTTATCAAAAAAACAATATGGCAGGCAGCTGGTAAACAATCTCATATAACAGATGAACAATGCACTATGCTCGTTTCTGAGGCGAGAAATATCAGCGCTGCTTAGTTTTACAGTTTCATCTCAGTATTTTCAGCCTCTGTTTTCACAATAGTATGGCTCCCAGCTCCTGTTAAGAAATATTCTTATTACAGCAAAACCGTGAACTAAAATGGGTTTCTGAAAACATGTGAGGTGAGAAAAAGGCAAGTTCATTTAATCAGCCCTGCCTATTTTTTACCTGATTATCTCATTTTTTCAGCATCCAATTTTACAATACATAAAACAGTATGGTTTCCACATCCTGTTCAAAAGACTCTCATTTTACATTAAAATAATGCACTAAAATATGTTTCTGAAGATATTTGAAGTGAGATCAGGGCGATGGCAAGATAGACATAAAGACAAATTCGTTTACACATACTACCCACACTGTTAATGCTGGTTGAAAATTGGCAAAACATCCCTTTTATTTAAGTAACCTAGTTATTCTAACATACCATTTTGTCTTTTTGTCAGCCAAAATAAAGAGAGATTTTAGTAAAAAAAAAAAAAATTACTTTTAATCTACATTTTGGTCTTGTCTTTTTTGGCAACATAATTGCATGTCAAGGTAGTAATTGTTGAATCCTTTGAAAGCTAAAGCAACATCACTTTTTGTGCAGCAGTTTGATTTCTTTCAAAAACATGAGGAAAAAGTCAATGAGCAAGGTGGTGTGTGATGTTACACAAATGGCAAGAAATAAGTGGATTTCGAAAATAATTTTCTTTAAAAAGCTAGGGTAAAATGGAAAAGATATATTTTTAGATAGCATTACTACATATTTAAAATAATACCACAGAAACATAATTTCTAAAACATTTTACTTGCTTTTTTGTTTGTTTTGTTTTGCCATTATTTATTTATTACTAGTTTTGAGGATTTTTTTCTTGTATTTTTAACTAATTTCTTGATAATTTGTGGGTCATTTCTTCTTTACTTGCTCATTGCCTTCCTCCCATGTTTTTGAAAGAAATCAAGCCAATTTGCTCAGGTATCAAAGGGTTAATGAGACTGGTGCTGTGACGTCATTGTCTCCTCTTAGTCATGGGAAAAAAAGGGATCTGACGAATACATCTAGTCATAATTTCCGATAAAATTAACGCTGCTTGGAGGTTCAGCCAATTACAAAGTTAAATGAGGGTAAAAAGATACCGCACACAGATCAGCTTACATTTCATCCATGTCAAACATACACTTACAAAGTTCACATCCCTTCCAGGCCGACATGATGAGCAGCAAGCTGTGGCGGAAAGGATATCACCAAATCCCTCACACGCACACACAAACACACGCACACACAAAGTAGTGTGTACAATCCCCTCTTGCCCCCAGCCCTCCTCAGCTTCAACACATGGCAACTTAACACTGGGGGCCATCAGTCTTGACACCGGGCCATCTGCACCGCACAGGGTTATTTAGAGGTTTGCCGCTCGATTCCCACACTGCCATCTGTGAGTGAGCAGCGCTGACGGGCCAACACATCAAATCCCATCCCGCTCATTAACAGTTAAACCCAAGGCAAAATGAGAGAGCAGAAAGTTTTCAAATCATCTTTTAAAAAGTCATCTGCATGTGTGCTATCTTTTAATTAACTCACTTTTTGGGGGCCCAGTTTCGTTTTGACCTTATCTTCCCACCCTCTGGCCTGTCCCTGTCGCTTATTCAAAGAGATAAACCAACTTCCCCTTTGCCTTCGGCCCAGGTAGGCAAATCTGCGCCAACTGCTCGCTGACATTCAAATTCTTTGTGTCATCTTCTTTTGGCTGGCAAATCATATCCTCGCCAATCGCTCCCTCTTCTCCTCCCTGCCTCTCAGCCTCTCCACTGCTATCGCCCCACCGCTCTGTCTTCAGCTGAAGGAAGAAGAAGAGGGGGAGGGGGGATGAGCCAAGCCTTCGCTGCAAGCTTATAAATCAGAGTCCCAGGATGATGGCGAAGGCAGGAGCGAGGAGGAGAAAGTGAGAGGAAGAACAATAAGCACAATGGCGAGAGACGGGGAGAGATTGGAGAGCAGATGAATCGGACAATAATGCTTCGGGCCTCGAGCAGAAGGTCAAGCTCTCTGTGAGACAGAAAGGATGTGGGGACAGAGGACTGGAGAAAGAGAGGAGGGCTGATGGAAATAAGGGAAGGCAGAATCACTTCCCTACAGCTTCAAAAATTCACAAATTTGCATTGCATACAATTAGCATTTTGCAATTTGCAAAAAGATAAAAACAGTTACAGCAAAGGGTTATTTTCTAACAGCCCTTTGGAAACTAAAATCTACCCTCAGTGAGCAACAGATGGACTAAAAGAAAGGCACACAGATGTAGAAAAAACACATTGGCAGCAGTATTAGACAAATGTATACTATAGAAAAAGATGCAAAGCTTCCCTTCCTTTCCTTCCCTGACTTTATCCTTAGCTCGGGTTCACATTTCTGACGCCCTGCCAGCCGGTCATCCTGCAGGGAGGGGATGGAGCAGTAATCTGGGCACTGAGGATTAGGACGGCAGCCTGGTCAGGAGAAATATCCCCCTTTGGTCTCAATCTGGCATGATAGCCATCACTGGAACAACAGGGAATAAGCCAGAGGGGGGAAGGGGGCTGGTGCTCTATCAGATTGACCCCGGGACGATAGTTCAATTAAAGTCAGCACAAACCTCAGTCACATACTGCTTGGTGTGCTCCTTCGGCCCCAACACAAATTACGTGATGCAACTAAAGCACCGAGCCATCCAAAATACTCTCCAGCTTCTTGCTGCTCGTATTAATGATACTACTTGATGAAAGACATCTATAGTTTGACAAAAACAAGGGCAAAATGATGCATTCAAAGAAGCTATCAAAGTCAGAACAAATTCCACCATAAAGACTGCGGCTGCTGCATTTTTTGATACCATTCTCAGAGAACGAGCCAAAATCAAGTCAGTCACGGAAAAAAAAAAAAAACAGACTTAGCTTCTGGGCCTGCTGACCCATATGGGACCACAAAATTACATTGCATGTAGCAGCCCATGTCCAAGTTGTTAAATCTTTGCATGCGATGTTGGCTTAGAAACTTTATAAAGCACGCAACATCCTCATAATTATTTGAGGATGAAATGGAATTTGTTTGACCCTGAGGGAATAAAAGGAAGACAAACACTAAAAACCACAAACAGACAAACAAACACTCTAATAATGTAATACAATAACAGACAAGTTTGGAGGAGTAAAGCGATTAAAGTCAGATTATTTGCTGCTGCAATTTTATAGAGTGGTTTTCTGCCACAAGAAGGTTTATGATAACGACGACAAGCATGCTGCAGCAGCTCACATGAACAGGCCCCACGTGTGTGTGATTTTGTTGCTGCCAAATCACAGTTTCCATCTCAGACAGGTGACCCATTTCCACAGCTGGAAACCATGACCCAAATCACATTCAGGCAAACCTTAGGCACACGCAACGTGATCTTTGCTTCAGCATGAGTCTGACTGTCATATGTTCTGCCTTAAAGCATTATTCTGCTTCATTTTAATGTGCTGTTTTTTATTTCAGGTGCTCTCACTTTTGATGTGGTTTGAATAGGAGCCGAAACAATAAGTCTATTTATCAGTTAGTTGATTTTCTGCCAGACAAAACAATTCATATATTTTTAAATCAGGATAATATTCTGCAGAGTAGAAGTAATAGTTAGTTGAAGCTAAAGTTAAGACAATCTGGCTGATGAGGGACTTGGATTGCTACGGAGTCCAAAAAGTGGATATGTTTTTATCTTGTGTGCACCAGTTATTATCTTTTGGGAATAAGTTATCATGTTGAACACACAGGTTAATTATCTTGTGGAAAAAGGTTCTTAGCTTTTGAAAATGAGTTATTATCTTTTGGGAACCTGTTATTATCTTTTAGGAATAAGTTACTGTCTTGAGGGAACAATTTATTAAATTTTTAGAACAAGATTTTATCTTGTGGGAACAAGTCATTATCATATGAGAACAATTTATTATCTTGTTGGAACATGTTATTATCTTGGGCACACAAGTTAATTATTTTGTCAGAACTTCTTTTTAGAAGAAGATTTTATCTTTGCGGAAGTTATCCTGTGCACACAGGTTAATTATTTGAGTAATGAGAATAACTTAAAACAAGTTATTTATTTTGTGCACACAATTATCTAGTGGGAAAAAAATAGCTTTTCGAAACAAGTTATTATCTTTTGGGAACAAGTTATCTCTAAGTTATCTAGTGCGTATATCGTGTGGGAAGAAGTTATCTTGTGTGTGCAAGATTTTATCTTTTGGGAACAAGTTATTGTATTTTAGGAACAAGTAGTTAGCTTTTGGGGACAAATTATTATCTTGTGTACACAAGATAATTTACTCAAAATAAACAAATATCTTTTGAAACTTTAGGGGCTCAAAGTCGAAGTCTGTTGTTCGTTCAGCTCCTATCTCTATCGTTTTAATAATGGGTACACACCATATTGATCTGATCTTATGTTTTTCTTTAAATTGATGTTTTTATTTATGATTTTGTTGTTTATATTGTGATTGTTTATACTATTCTAACTTGTTCTGTAAAGCACTTTATAGCTATTTTGAAAAATCTTACACTTTCATTATTACACGTTCAACGTGCAGGTTCATTATCTGGATAAACCGTTAAAACTGACAGTCTGACTGCATGCTTTTAATAATACTGCTTTGTCATGACCTCTGAGTCCCAAGATGGAAAATTTAGAATTTAGAAATTAGTTTAGAGAGTACAATGTTATCAGAACTGAAAGAAATAATGAATCCTTTACAAGCATGTCTCCCCATTGACTATTCTGACTTTGGGAGAAAACACTAATTAGCTGCTGAAAACATTCAGCCAGAAAAACCTTTTATAGTCTCAATTTCTGCCCCTCACCTCTCAAAGGCAAAAACATTCTCATCGATCAAGCCAACTGCACAGCACTCCCCATGTGCAGGACTCTGTGAGACATAATAACTCTTCTATCCCCTTTATGTAAATTGCCTAACCATTCCCATCTCAAAGTCATTGTATAAAGGGACTGTAAAATGTACTGATATGTGAGAACGCGCCCACTTATGGCTGGCGGATCCACAGATGTGATCAGCAGCACTAAAAAGCAGGGAAAAAAAGCAGCAAAATGTTTATTACCCATTAAATGTAAATGGGGGGTTGTCAGAAAAAGAAATATTGCATTGCACGCTTGCAAACTGCAAATAAATCCATTCATGCACACATACGCACACCATGTATCCGCTCATTCACACAGAGACGGGGACGCAGTTAAATGTAAGCACACACAAACACACACACACAATCTTTGAAGTGTCCCCATGGGCGCTGGTCCTGCGGAGCTATTAATTGTACAGTCTTATCTGAGTGGCCCAGGCCTGCCATGGGGAGTTGGGTGAAGGTGGTGGGGGGTGGGAAGGGGAGGAGGGTGTCTTAGATCATCTCTTATCCCGGGGGGGACTCCCTGGAGAGCAAGATGTGTCGTAGGAGCCCTGCACACACACACTCTCTCCAGCACACATCTTTTACAGGCATCTTTGGCTGCATACGAGCTAACAAGACAAGACTCTATTGTCCAGGCTGGGACAACTGAACCACATGCTAGATAATGTCAACTGGGTAACTATTGGTAAGACATACAATGACAATGCAAATAAAGCCTTTATAACAGGGATACTCAACTTGCTGTGCTTTGGGGGCACTTCTTGGATTTTAATATGTTTCTAGGATTTTAGTACATTTGTAGGATTTTAGAACATCTCAAATTTTAGTTTGTTTGTACGATTACAGGACATTTCGGACTTCAGTAGGATTTTAAGAGATTTGTAGAATTTTAGTACATGTCTAGGATGTTAGGACATGTCTGGGATGTTTTTCAGGTTTTAGGACTTTTCTCAGATTCTAGCATGTTTCTAGGATTTTCCTCCACCTGCACTTTTCTTGATAAACTCTATTTTGATGCTGTTTTACGCATTCTGGCACCTACAAAACAAAAGCATTTCCCAGTATGAACCACACAGGCCATAAGTTGAGTATCGCTGCTGTTATCATTGGTTGCCTTTGAACATTAATGCCAGGTTAACAGGTTATGTGATATGACAAAACAATATTGCTTTCTTTTGGGTCATTAATCAATCAATTGTGGTGGAATGGAGCACAAGCCCATCTGTCTGTGGGTTGTTTACAAGATGCATCGCTGTGGGAATTTGTTTGCTTAGCTTGGGAGGATATGTGATGGCTGAATTAGATAAGACTGGCGTGGTGACAAATGCTCGTGCACACGCAGTGCATGCCCGCCCAGACACACATGCCCTGTAATCACCTTGGCAAGCAGGTCCTGCTGGAACTTAAAACCTTCAGCTCGTGTTTGACTGGAGGTGCAGTGTGGGTGCTATCCTACTCTGGTGTGTGTAAAGCTATCCGCGCCTCATGTTTGGGAAGTAGATTTAGTGGGTAGTGTGTTTCACTGATTACAGGGCACACCCTCCCTTCCACTCACACTCCCTGTAGGACAAAAGTTCAACTACAGAGCAGATGTAAAACCAGACAATAAATAAATAAAAAGCAAGGCAAAACAGAAGCCATTTATGTGAGGAAAAAATAAGAAACTGGGTTTGGGGTTGATCACCTGGCTCATCCTCTGTGCAGCGCTTTTAGGGTGTAAATTGAGGTAAATCAGGTTATGATGAAACCTGAGCACATCAAGGAAAGCCGGCTGCATCTCATCATGCAGGGGATGAATATTGATCCGCACTTATTAGGCCTAAAAGGTCAAACTGGCACAATGAAACGTTTCTGAAAGTCAAATAACAATTGATTTTCCTCACATGTAAGCTCAACCATGCCCACCTAGTACAGCAGTGATGCTAAACTTCAGGCCCACGGGCCAAATCTGGCCCCCTATAGTGTGCCGGGTGGCCCCCAAAACTAGAAATGTCCTAAAATCCAAGAGACACTTTAAAAACCTTGAAAAGTTCTGAAATTGTGTAATGAAATGTCCTTAAATCCAAGAGACATCCAAAAAATCCTCGAAATGTCCTAAAATCCTAGAAAGGAGATACAGTTCCAGACATGTATGGGGATGAGACTACTGGACCCTGGCATCCTGTCATTTCGCAAAAGTAGCCCCCAAGTAAAGCAAGTTGAGTTAGGGCCAATCCCTGTGGTACAGGCTATTTACATGTGCATGTCTGTCTTTTCTCTTACTCACCTCAACTGTTCACGTCTTGAAAAATTTGAGAGGAGAAGTTTGTTTGAAGCATTATCTTCATTCATATTCAATGCGATTAAGCTTTGTCTCGTGGGGGGGGGGGTCCTTTGGAATTAGCATCTCGGACAAATCTCTTTAAAATCTGATTAGAAGTGTGAAAGAATAATAGTTCTGACTTCTGCCCACATAATTTGTCGAGAAGTGATGAAGGGTCTCTTGGTTCCCTTAGTAATAATCACCATGGATACGGAGCCTGCTCTGAACCCCGGGGAGCTGCCTGTTATAACCTCCCTTTGTCAACGCTGTGGCAACCTGAGGCAACACTGTTATCCCAGTCACCTGGGAGTGGGAATTTCATCATCAGGCTGGTTTGCTTTCGTAAGGAATTGTGTGTGTGTGTGTGTGTGTGTGTGTGTTAGTGGATGTGTATGAAGCTGTGTGTGCATGCAGGTGTTTTTATGTGCTGAAAATCAACATCAAACCACCGATGGCCACCTAATTCAGTAACGACCGGCTAAACTGCTGCTGACCTCACTGGTATTCAGATGGGAGTTGCCCTGCAGTGGACCGCCAATATACACAGATGGAGCTGTGATCACCCATGCACACACACACGCACGCACGCACGCACTCACATTATGAACTCTGGCGACTCAGATCAGAAATTACACAAACTGTCTCACCACAAAAATATGTTTAAAAAATGGTTTATTCTCAAAATATGCACCAGTGTGTTGCATCATAAAACAGCTGCAATCTGCAAACATGTCTAAATATAATATTTTTTTACAATGGGCCATGTCACCAAAAATGACAAATCGTGATCACAAAACTTAGCGTTGGATGCATACATGTCAACCGTACAGCCAGTCTCAATATAAAAATTTAGCATCTTTAGCAACCAAGCGCTTCTCTTTGTGTTTAAAAGTAGTAGCTTACATGAAAAAACATTTTTTAGAAAGCCTTCATCATATGCAATTTTAGACAATGTAATGGAAGGATTGGTTTGAGGTCAGAGTAGGTAATTACAGTTGGTTGGGAAAGAAAACGGCCCATCAAAAGAGAATAGCTTAAGCTATTACCAAGGGTTTAGGTTTCATTTTAAACATTGGGAGGGAAGGAAACATAGTGTAGGATCTGGCAGTAGTCCACTACTTAAGTTTGAGTGTCAAACACTTATTTTCCTGCATTCTGGTAAATTCCATGCATCAATTTATAGTAAAAATGTTCTAATTTATGTAATAGAAAACAAAAAAAGTCAAGCGGCAGGTGACAATTCATTGAGAAGTTTCTGTATATCAGCCAGAGATACCAGTGGACTGTTACGCTCATCATGTGCAGGGTTATAGCCAGCCAGGAGGTCAGAAGCTTGGCTGCCATCTAGTCTCCCGTCTCTCTTATATTCTGCTTTTTGTAGTTGTGTTGTTGGTTGAAGTTGATACAGTACACACCAAATCAGAGGTGAGTTCCAGAAGCTGGTTCTCCCAGACAAGTGACTAATACGAATATTCTCATGTTTCTTCACTCCTCTTTGAAAATAAACTGACTATTTCTGAGTTGTGGACAAATAATATATTTGAAGATTTTATCTTGGCTATAGCAAACACTAAATGGACATTTTATTTTTTGTTTTCTGACATTTTATAGAGCAAATGACTGATCGATTAATTAAGAAAATAATCAACAGATTAATCGTCACCTAAAAAATTGTTAGTAGTCCTAATATTTACATTGCATTCTATGTTTTTTTATTGTGCAAATAAACTTTTCTCAAAACATTCTGATTTGTTGGTTTACAGCTCTTGGCGCACTCAATTCAAATCTTTTTTTTTTTTTTTTTTTACAAATTAAGATTTCCAAAGTGCTGGGGAACTGAATCACCTATGGTGGTAGCAACAACAGCATCTTCATGGCCAAAACAACCATATAGACTTGCCCAACAGGAAGTAATCAAAACATGTTTCTCATAATTTTCCATATGCGTCAGAATAAACATGCTGGAAAATACAAGATAAACATGTTTTTTCTAAAATGTTCATTTGCATCAATGGAGCTACAGGCAACAATTTTCTGCCCGCAGAATTTAATTTTAAAAAGGCTGAAAAAACAACAACAAATTGATGCTTGCAATAATAGCCATGTTTACAGCTGCATGAAAATCATTTTACAGCTGACTGTGAGAGGCTGTTACTAGGAGCCAGTGTGAATCAGGGCCCTGGGGGGCTGGTGGGTGTGTATATCTGGAATTGTCATCAGCAGATATGGCACCACCTCCACAATGGGACAGCAAGTAAACTGAGAACAATATCCAATAGGCAAGCAATCAAGGACAGAAAATTATTTTAAAAAGTATCAGTTTATATTTTCCTGTACGTCCTTCAACATTATTTTAATTCTAAATCAAGTGACTAAGCGCTAAAATTATTACTTTGAAATTATGATTAATATCAACTTAACAAGAAAAGGAAATTGTGTTTCACAAATCTCAAATAAAAATCTAAAGGACTTGGGATTTCCGTACAAGAAAACTCTCAATGTGTAAACGTGGGATTTTCTAAACAATGGCTTCCAACCATGCACACGCACACGCACACGCGCACGCGCACGCACACGCACACGCACACGCACCTAGCTCGGCACCACTGCTGTCCACTGTACAAACGCAGGAAGTCTGCCTCTATAACAGACCAAACAGGAAACAGATCCAGAAATAGCAGGGCACGGTCAATAATACCCGTCCATTTTCTGACGCAAATCTCCATCTCACCCGTCTCTTCTCGTTTGCACCCACACACACACGCACGCATGCGCGCGCGCGCACGCACGCACACACACACACACACACACACACACACACACACACACACACACACACACACACACACACACACACACACACACACACACACACACACACACACGTATACACACCCCATGCAGAACTTGGCATTTCAAACAAGTGTTCCAATTTCACACTTGGACTCCGAGAGGACTTGTCGTCTACAATTGATGGTGTGTCGGCCGACTCAAAGAGGTACTAGTTTCATAAACCCTCTGAACTGTGACTCTGCAGCCGAGGGCACGCAGCACATCAGTAACATACTGTATGGGTGACACAGCGCTTCACAGAGAAAGTGAGAGTGAGAAACTGTTCTGGTGGAAAATGGTAAAAGGAGGGAGGAACGGGTGTGAAGAACGACGGGAATAACACACAGCAGCCTAATTATAGTCCAAGTACCAGGCACCTGGGGAAGACTTCAGTGCTATGGCAACCCTGAACACCCAGGACGACGAGAGAGGTGAGAGGACGAGGGGGTGACATCATTGCTGTAAGTGGAGGAATATAACCCTCCAAAACAAGGACCCTCGTGGGTATTTTTGAGTGCTGATAGAGGCGCTGAAATGAAAAGAACTTCATCAGTAAACTGAGAAACTTTCTTTAAAAAATTCTTTAAAATAAAGAGTCAGCAACCTCTGCTAGAATCAAAGATGTACGGGGGCAGAGCAGTTTCTTACTGTGAATCTATTTCATGAAGAAAATAAGAGCGGTGAAAAGTTAAAAATGTGGTTGGAGCAATGGAAACCAGTATGGTAGAAAGAGACCACACTGAGGTGCCAGGAATTACTCATATGGTAGAAGAATCAGTTTGTACTGGTTTTGATCGAAAGATGATGATGGTGAATAGCTTATGTTTGGATTTATCATCTTGAAATTTTTAATTTTACACATATTGCATATATTTTTATTGTTCTTCTTACACATGTAAATATTTGTTGTACATTGTAGCATCACACGTTATTTATATTTTTACATAGTAATATAATAATTATTAATCACAATAATGATTTACACACTAGTTTTATACATTGTATAAGGCACATAGCTTATATTTTTACACACAGCTCATTCTACATATTTATAATTTAAAATATTCACATACAATTGCTAATTGTTTCATATTATCATTGTATTTCTATTTATTTTTTAACACACTTTACACACTCTGCACATTAAACATGTTTATAATTTTAAGTATTCACACACAACTGCTAGTTATTTCATATTATTACTGTGTTTCTATTTGGTATTTTTACATACTTTGTGCTGGTACTTATTCATACTTTCTATGGTCCTCTCTGCTTGGTGACTGTTAAACCGCAATTTCCCCCCCGGGCATACATGAAGTATTTCTGATCCTGATACTGAAATGCTGAGATGGAATCAAGAATTTTAAATCAGATGTTTGATTTTCTTTTCATTTTAAATTCAGTTCATAGACTAAAAAAGAAAAAAAAAAACAAGCAAATACTTCATCCAACTACATAAAGGGAAAGACTCGAAATACTTGTTTTTGCTGGCTATTTTAAGTTTTTATTTTCATTTCTGTACATTCTGACCTTATGGTCAGGAACTTAAACAGCATCTGGCACATCTGGAGTTGGAAGTGGCCAGTAAAGACATGCAGTAAAAATACATGCTGTTTCTCTTTTTCGGATGATCTGTACCTCCAGTATTACTGCGCACGCATTTTACCAATGAATTTTCAAAACTTCAAAAACACCAATTTACGTATATTTGACTGAATCACCAAGTACGGTGGATGGGACACATGCACAATAAAGGATGTTTGGCTGCCCCAAACGAGGAAGAGAAAATCATGCCTCCATGTGTGTTTACTCAGCAGAGATAAGATTAATGAGAAAATATGATCTGCAGGAGAGTAAATATTTGAAAGCAATAAAAGAAAAAATGCCCGAGAGCCTTACTGTATTATATTACATTATATTTTTAGATTTGTTTGAACTGTCACCTGCCGGTATTTTTTTGTGTTTTGGCAAAAATCATAGAAGGCAGCTTTCAGAAGAGGTCCGTTGTGATTCAACATTTATTATATATATATGCAATACTCTTACTTACAATTTTGATATTTTGTGATAGGATTGGATTGATATCTAGATAGATTCTAGATTTGGGGATATTTTAGGCTTTTTATTGGCAGTAAACAGGCAAGTAGGAAACATGAACCTCAGATGTTGCGACTACACAGCATGCTTCTTAGCTACTAAACTACAAGAACTCTCTTCAAGAAGCTTTTTCTAACCCACTTTGTTCTATGATTTTTTTTTTTTAGGACAGCGGTACCAAACGTGCCATATGGCCTCTGGTTCCACAGAGTTACCTCTAGACTGGAGCCACTTCATATCAACGTTAATGCACTTGACTCAAAATAAATGTCAAATTCTCCGGCACAAAAGTGGGGGCGGGACCTCTGCTGGGCTCCTCTCTTAGAAATGAGAGCTTAAAGGTGAGCTGGTGCTTCTCTGGTTCATTACACCTCCAGTCTGGTATCCAACAGAGAGGACAAGCAGCCTGTTGGATCAGCTGCACCGTTAAGTCAAACACCTCTACGTGCCAGGCGGGCACGAGGCACGATGTGTGACGACAAACAGACTGATTAAAGGACCATGCATTAGTCACATGGGCGTAAGTCTAAACATATAAATCTATGTACAGACTCATCCATCACATGACAATGTTGCGTCTGTGTGAAAAAATCCAAGATTAAAACTGGCCTTGGTCAGATTATTACACCCTACAGGTCAAACCTCAGTGGAAGGTCACAAACACATACAGCACATCGGCCTTGACTGTGATGGAGACCATAAAAGCATCGACACCTTAACAAGAAATGGCAGCAACACGGTTCACAGATGGATGTGTGTATGAATACTGTGTGCAGCTTGTTCACTGATGAGGTGAAAGGATGTACTGGGTGCTGCTGTTGAGTAATTGTGCAGGTCGGGCCGACTCGTTTCTCGGCTTATTATTCAGATTCTGTACCAACAGCTGCTTACTCAGCAGCAGCGAAATGAAGAGTGTGTCTTCGTGGTGCACTGCTGATATTTACAGATGGAAATAACGGTCAGATGGTGATGAATGGTGGTGGGAGACTCGCTCTAATATGAGAAGTGGGTGGGGAGAATGGCGTGTTCCCTGATGACTACGCAGCAATAAAGCTAGGATTGTAGCATGTTTGACCTATTAGAGCTAATTATGAGATAGTAATAAAGACGAAGAGGTGAGCAAGATGAAGTGAAGTGTGACGCTTAAAGGGATAGTTCAGATTTTTGAAGTGGGGTTGTATGAGATACCATAGTCTGTATTACATACACTAGATGGCGATCTGCACGACCCTAGTTTGGAGAAGCAAGCTGGAGTCCAACATGCAAGCACCAACACGTTATTTAGCCACATAAAAACATCTATATCAGTTTTAGTGTACCCTATATTTAAAGTATTTTTTTGCTTTATCTTTTCATCATAAAGCAATTTCCACTGGGAAACTGAAGCCGTCGTCTCACTTTCTTCAAAGCCAGACTCCACTGAGAAAATCATATATTTAATGTCGCTGAACACAGGAGCTGCTGTCTACCGCTGCCTCAATTTTTTTAGTTTGTTTGTGTTATTGTGTGACTTTGCCTTTAAAAGGGTTAGTTTGGATTCACTAAAGTCACACAATAACACAAATTAACTCACTGATCAAAGCAGCAGTACAGCAGCTCCTATGTTCAGTGAGCCAAAATTGCTGCTTTTGATAGTGGAGTCTGGTGGTTTTAAAGACAGCATGGGGAATGGAATTTGTTCAAAGTTTCCTCATCGAGGCGGGCTGTCTGGAAAGATAAAGCAGTGTGCTACTTTCAGACGCCCTTTACAAATATTTGAACCTTTGAACTCTGGGCAAATTGGAGTGATTCCTTTCGAAAACATGGGAAATAGGCATTTAAATTGCAAGAAATAATTACATTTAGGAAATTATTTTTTGAAAAGCGAGGGCAAAATGTCTCTTTCTCTCTCACTTTGTGTGTGTGTGTATATATATATATATATAAACACTATACTCATAATAACCATTGAAGCCTATTTAAAATTATGTAACAGAATTGTTTTAATTTTTCAGGCACATTTTTCAAGTCATGTTTTCTTTGTTTTGATTTGAGTGTGTATTTTAAGACATTTTCTTATACCTTTTTTTAAAAAACTGATTTCTTACTAATTTTTGTATCATTGCCTTTTTCACGTTTTTGAAGGAACTGAGCAAATTTGCTCAGGTTTTTAAGTTTTAATCTCTTCCAGATTTTTTTTTTGAGTCTTTTTTAGGTGGCTAAATTACATTAGTACATTGCACACACATTAGCACATCAGTACATTGCTCAGCTTTCGTTTCAGCACTCTTGACATTCTCCGAACTGCGATGTACAGAGGGACATCTAGTACACTGACTGTAAAAAATCTAAACTATCCCTTTGAGCAACATCTCCATCCAGACCTTCAATATAAATCAGAACGTTCTCAGCGAGAAACGCCAGCCTCTGATGCTATCAGATTCTTGTTTGATCTAATCAAACCTTTTGGCATTCATCCACAGTCTCTCATTGAGAGGCCAGGTTGCACTGCACAAAGCAAGCCTTTGAGCTGCACACCGGCCTGCTACCACTGAAATCAGCACTACCAGATTCCTACCATGCTATGAAAGGGGCGTGGGGGTAGGGGGGTGCTACCTTTCTGTAACATTATAAAGCCTGAGGCGTGTGAGAATGACAAATATGAGACAAAAAAGACAAATAAAGCACAGAGAGGGAAGCAAAGATTAACAGGTAAAACCATCTTCAACTACCAGCTTATTTACATCACGACCATGGAAACTCCTAAAGACAATAAGCACATCCACGTCATCCCCGTTTCCAGGGACCATGACAACAGAAACAACAGTATCAAAAGGTCAGGAATTCTTTTCTCCAGGACAGACAGGGGGGGATACATGGGGGGACATTAATTGGGAGCGCTGCGGTGTCATTGTTGTTGTTGACACAACCAAGATGGACAATGTGTGCTGTTTGAACAAGGAATTTTTACAGCCAACTATTTGCAACACTGGTTGGACATGGAGCGTTGAAAAAAAGGAAAATAAGAGACAAAAAAACAAGGAGTGCTGGAGACAGAGTCCTTTCATGTCTCATAATGAAGAGGACATCTAGTTCTGCCATATGACAATATCCACTGTTTACTGGGAGGAGGAAAGACAGGCACAGGGAGGGAATGACAACTAATATCACCACAGTGACTGGTATGACTGGTTCCTTTTTTAAATCTTATTTCTATGGCTTCAACTACAGATTATATTTGTGTGGTTTTTTTTTGTTAAAAGATTAATGATTTGGTCAAAATGTAAAAAAAAAAAAAAAAAGGAAGTAGCCCATTACAAATGCCCAGAGCGATATTTTTAAATTTCTCATTTGTTTGGCCAATTTTCCCTATGATCAACTTTGTCTCCTAAAAATGAGGTTTTTTATGTTAAACTGCTTTCTTTATTATGTTTTTGGGGCAATGTAATCCTTTATAGATTATGATCAGACTCAACGTTTCTTTCAGCACCACACCCATGTACCACGTGGGCTCTGAAAGGAAGCTGATGGAGAGGATGGCGGGCTAAAAACTAGAACTTGGGGTTGTCAGTTAAGGTTAATGTTACAGTTGGAAGGTCAGGAAAAGATAGCAATTTCAGCTACATTTTAATAAAAAAATAATTTAAAAAAGTAGGACTCTTGTCTTAAGTTTTGGCATTAAAAGCACTTTGGTTAAATGGAGGAAACGATTGTGATTTTGGTTAAATGCTAATGAAAAAGGTTTTTAAAAATATTGCTGTAATCACTACGAGTCACTACTGTATTGCAAGATTGCCTTTTCTGATGGAAAATAACTAAAATACCAACATTACAAATCTTTCTTTGTGAAATGAAGCCGCACTTTAGACCATTTCTTCCTCTCAACCATGACTCATTCTTGCAAGTGTCCAGTAGCACAGACGCGTGAGAAGTAATCGTTTTGCTATGCACAATAGTCATAAAATCAAGCCTGCATCAATACAAGGAATCGATGAGCTTGGAGGCAATGATTCCAACAAATCGTACAATTTGAAAGTGATTTTTAACTAGAACCAGTTCTGGATTCCCATGTCTACTTTAAAGAATTACAAACAATTATCAAAATGGTTGCTGTTGATTTTGACGACTTATCTGACTTCTTGTTTTGGTTTTTGATGTGGCTTTACAAGACACTGTACAGTATGTCCAGTCCAGCCATGCGGTTTAAAAGCAAAAAAAAACCCATAAAAACAACAGCAAATATCAAGGTTTTGTTTTCAGTGTCCCAGTCAGAGGAAAGCTTCTCTGTTATAGCAGGTCAATTGAAAATCAGAACGAATCCCAAAGATTGAGAAACTGAATTCCTCACCAGCATTAGCCTCAGTTGACCTGATTTAGCACGTCTAGAAGTCACGTTGCATTTTGATTAACAGGTTTCTGAAGCGTAAAAGTTCACACTTTTGCTGCTGCTTTTACATCTTCAAGCATACTGGAGCCCCTACACTGTAAAATGTTTGATGTACATTTATAATAATTTACTGGATACTAGTTGTATTACTTTTACAGTGAGTTACTGTATCATATTTATATTACTTTATTGTAGATTATTACAGTTACATCCTGAAAATCCTGGGAAAAAAAAAAATTAAATACAGTGTACAGGGATGCTGTGATTATTTTACAGGATGTAACTTGAATACTTCACAATAAATAACTGACATACAGATATGAAAATACTTTGATTATTTCCAGGACTTTACAGGATGTAACTGTAAATTTCACAATATATGACTAAAAATGACAGTGATATAAATATTAAGATGTTGTGATTATTTAAATTGACTGTAAATTTCACAAATGAATGTAAAAATGATACCGTGATATAGATAAGATAATGGGACTAGTTTCAGGTTTTTACAGGATGTAGCTGTAATATTTCACAATAAATGACTGTAAAAATGATTTTTAAAAAAATCAAAAACAGTAAAATGTTTGACTGCACATTTACAATAAATAACGGATAACTATTTGCATACGTTTCACAATAAATCAGTCTTTTTTACAGTAATTTACTGTAAAATATTAGTTGTAAAATCCTGGAAATAATTAACAGTGCAGGTTAAGGAAGTTCAAACGCTTCCTCTGCAAAATGTTAATTAGAAGTGGAAGCAGAAGTATAGGCAGCGCAGTCAAAAGTGGGCACGATAAAAAGCGAAATAAGGAAATGCAAAGCAAAAGGAAATATCTTAGTGTCAGGTGGATTTTCTTCTTCAAAGAACTGAAACTGCAGCTTGAGCAGCGAAAAAAGGTGCCAGAGAGAAACACTGGCAGCGCCAACAGGCATAATGGCATTAAACTCACTAATAAGGGGAGAGGGCTGGTCCGCCCCAGGCTGAAAGACTGCAGTATGCACACAAACAGACTGCCTGCACCCATCCAAGAGCCATTTCCCAAGGATTCACAAATACACAAAGGCTGGCATCCAACTCCCACGCTCCGCACCGCGGGCCCGTCAGGAAAAAAGCAGCTTCCCCATAGCTGTGTGAGTGTTTGTATAGGGCAGTCATGGAGGCTATAAACAAGCCCTAACAAGATCAAAAACTTGCAACAGCTCATTTTCAAATCTGATATAATCTTGCTTATGTTACTCTTGAAATTTGAAACAACTTCCCTTATCTCATTTCATTACTCCTGCCTTTGATTTTTATAATGTAAATAAAGGACTCCTTAAGTAAGCTAAGCAAAAGCTTACCAACAAAGCCACTTCTTCGCTTGATGAGAAGCCAAAAGTATTCATTTCATGTCCGCTGATTATAGGCTACGAGCAGGAGGTCAGCTGCCACATTCACCTGATTCATCTGCAGAAAAAACACTCTGACCAGAAATGACCACAGCACAAACAATCGGCCTCAACTAAGTATAATTGCCATTGTTTGGCACTATCGATATGTTACAAGAAACACATTTATCACATCTAGAACTGTTACAACCAGAGATTCGAAAGGCAACATTGAACTGCAGCTGCTCCTTAACCACAATGACTGTGAATCCCTGAGGCGGCTGGTGGTTACAGGAATGTGTCATTTCTCTCACAATGAGACCACGCTGTTTATTCACATCTCAACTGAAGTCTTAAAATCCCTCACCAAAAAAGGGTGGAAACATGTTAGTTGGGGATATCCCCGATGTGTTTTGGGTAATTTCCAGAAACAAATTGTACCTTGAAAAAAGGGGAACCAAAGCATGAGGGACTGTTGCGTGAGGCATAACAAATGATCTGCAGCATTACACCATCCATCATAACCCAAACTGTAAAAACATAAATTATTTTTGGATGTTACCACCAGCGGATTTGGAAAGCATGTTTACTTTAAAATTCACCAAAATTCTAACATTAATGGGAATGGTAAAAAAACAGAAATGATCAGTGGATTTTCCATCTTTGCATTTTCCCATCAGCGAGTTTGGAAGGTATGTTTTCGTTAAAAAACGCCAAAAGTACAGCATTTATCATCGTCAGAAACTGTGAAAACCGAATTTATCTTTGGATTTTCACATTTCTGATGGTTCTTGGACACATTATGCGGGACGAACACTTCTGTCAGAAGAAAAAAAAACATGACTCAATGTAAGCTTAAAATAGTGATATTTTATCAAGATTTCTGTAATCTACATCTCATTTAAATTTGCCAAAAAATTAACTGTTTGTAGGCATTAACATACATGCAGGACAAGAGTGAAAAACCAAAGATTTTTTCAACTCCAGTCCATCTTCCACTTTTAACTTTCAAATATCAAATGGTAAGGTAAAAGCAAAAAAACACAGAAAAACAAAGTCACACCACAGCTACCAACCCCTCCTGAAAAATAAAGAACATTCCCTAAATGCTACATGGTACCATGGTAATTACACAACTAAAAATGATGACTTTCAATTTTGCAATTTAAAGTTACATTTGAGACACATTCGCACATCATAGTTTAAATAACATGTTAAATCACAGCTACCCATCTTCCCTAAAGGTTACATGATAGAGGAAATTACACACCTGACAATCATGACATACCAGTTTTGCATTTCTGATTTACATTTTCGTGACACATAAGCACAATATCAGGTAAATGACACAGCTATCATTTCCTGCCATAAATAAAGAACAGTCCCTAACTGCTACATATTATCAACAACTACAAATGATGACTTCAAGTATCTAACGTGTTCAATCACAGTTACACATCTCCTCTGATAAATAAACAACAGTCCCTAAATGCTACATGGTATCAAGGAAATTACACCTCTGACATGACATGATCGTGACATGCCAGTTTTGCGTTTTTGATTCACATTTTCGCGACACATAAGCAGAAAATCAAGTAAATGACGTGTTAAAAATAGATATTTTTTTGCAGTGTATATTCAGAAAGCGATATTCTTGGCAAGGACGCTTGAAAAATGGATGAGCAAGGGATTTAGGAACGGTCCAAGGGGAGGACAGTTTTCAATAACGCCCTTAAGCCTTTATTCAATTAGACTGCTGACATTAATAACTCTACGACATATTAGAAACGAGGTTGAAATGCAACAATGATTGCCAAAGCTCCTGTTGGCTTCCCAGTTTCCCGACCCTCGATAAATGCTGCAGTGCACCGCCGCCATCTTACTTCTCTATTCTCTCCATCTGACTGAAATATGAGCGAGGGTGATAATTAGGATTGTTTTTTGGTAAAAGTGTCATCTTCACGGGCTCGTTCACTTCAAAAGAGACAAAATCTGGCGTCAAGTCTTCATTACGACTGAACAAGGCTCCTTATTGACTTATTTTTCAGTCCCAAAACACGCCCACTCCCTTAAAATTAGCCCTCGGGATATGGAAAATGAGACAATACGCTTTTCATCAATTCCGCGTTATTTAACAAGTTTAAATGTGATTCAATCGGCAAAAGTGTCCAGTAAATACGCGTTTCATACCGACAGAAACATTATGCGCAGTGTTTTGGAGGGCACGTCGTTTGACAACTTGTTTCTAACATTTTATAACAAACACAAAAGCGACTTGCCTCTCGGTTTAACACAAAATGAAACATAATAATCAGCCTTTTTTTTACAACAAAAAAGGTGACGGACAGCCTCTCCATTGTCACACAGGCTCAATAAACCAGTTATTACACGATTACAGGGAGACTTAGAGAGAAGCACCACGGAGCATCGAAACGTGGACATTTAAACATAACGACGCGTCAAATGTCTATATATCCAGTGAGGTAAATCACAAATACAACGACAAACAATCAGAAAATGGCCAAATGTTTGCATTACGTTATATCAATCAATGTGTGGTCTTTGATTTAAAATGCAGAAGTGTTTCTACTCAGTAACAAGCTAGCTAGACTTTAATAAGATACTTCCGGTTACATCCTTCAATATAAAACTATGAGCAAATGTGCGTAAATTACCAATCTGATTAAAAATATGTTTAAGAACTCATAAAAACAACATTTTTTTTACCTTAACAATATTAATTTTCGCGTAACGACATCCATTGGCCTATGACTTAGCTGTTTGTGGGTATCAAGTTGTCACGCAGCAGCAGATTATCAGACTATAGTACAAGTATGTCAAAAATAGAAATACAGTGAGGGACAAAACTATTGGCATTAGTGTGTTAATTTTCAAAAATATAAAAGTGTATAATGTGCTAAGTGTGTAAAAAATATATAATAAACAATTGGCACCACTGTGTAAAAATATAGAATAAAATTAGAGAAATAATAACAATTAGCATTAGTATGTCCATATTTAAATTTAGCCAATAAAAATCCTTTGTATAATGTGCTAAGTGTGTACAAAATATAAAGCTATATGCCTTTTGCTACAATACAAGTTATAAAATCACTATGTTATGTTAGAAATATAAAAAATAAGTGATGCTACAGTAAACAGCCACATACATGAATAAAAGGAACAATAGGAATATAGAATATGTGTAACATGTTTAACATAACCTACATTCAAGAGTTGAAAGAATATTGTACATTTCAATCATTTCACTGAGGATTGCGTTAGTTGCACCAATTATTGCTGTAAAGACAGCGTTTGACAAAACATTTCACCTTGAAAAACCCCACTGGACATTTGTAAAATAACAATTGTAGAATTATTCTTTTGTGGATTAAGTCCATATACTAAACCTTCTACTGTTAATAATTATGTTAGATACGATTTAACTATTTCATTTGGACTACCTCTAATTTCTTTGATTAAAATCTTACACTCAAAAATATTCCAAGCTTTAGCTCTGAAGGTCCAACCACCCAGCTTCCGGTCTCCTTGTAGCTAACGTTAGCTAGCCTGACGCAGCTGACAGCAACAATATGGTGGAAATACTGCAAAACCTCACACAAAACACGATTTTTCCTACCTCGGCAGCCAGAGCCGAAGCCGCTACGGCCAGCAGCAGTAAAGCTACTCGGTCCCCCATGTCGTTTCGCTGACACGACGCTCCGAAAGGCAGCGTTTCACCGAGCGGTTTCACGTTAGCGTCGTCGGGTGGGAAACGGAGTTGTGCTCAGCGCCGGTGACTCCCGTTGTCTGACTGCGAGAGAGGCTGCACAGCTGCTGAGCGCCGGATCACCTGACCGCAGCCGAGTGGGATTAACGCGCGCGCGCACACACGCGGGGGATGCGCGCACAGTCTGTCACTCACACACATTTTCTTTCTGCAGTGGTGGAAGTCTACGGAAGCGTATCGCTGCCCCTCAGAATAAAAAAAAATACGTATCAATTTCACTCTATAACGTGATAAGTTTATTGTTATCCGGAGTATTCACATCGTTTACGAAAGTGAAATTACTAATACAACCTTCTTAAAATACTATTTTACAAGTAAAAGTCCTGAATTGAATATTTTAGTGATGCAAACGTTAGTATGAGCAGGAAAATGTACTTATTAGTACATATTGTGGTATTAAAGTATTAAAACTAAAAGTACCTCATTCAAAATTTAATAAGTAAATGAAAAAAACATATATATATAATTATATATATATATATTACACACACACACACACACACACACACACAGTATACAATTCATGAAACAGGGCAAAGAGGCTACTGCAGAGAATTAAGCACTGACTGAGATAAACTCTAATTTTATGGCACACCTAATGACACTGCACGCTAACACCCTCTAGCAGAGGCACTGCAAATTACACCATCAAATCACACTATCACATTGTGTCACATTCCCTGTGAAGCCCCCGCCCAAATTATTAAAGTTAACAATTCTTAAAATACCCCCCAATAAAATGATAAGAAGTATAAAGTTAAGTCAGATGGTACTTAACTTGCCCAATCGGTGAGACACCCCCTGGGATCTGAGCTTGAGGCGCCGTCCAACTCCCCGGGGAAATGGTTCGTTGGACACGCCAGTGTTGGCTTAGCTTTCAGCATTGCTTTGGCTGCGCTTCAAAGCGAGCTTCCTGCTGCTTCAGCAGGGCTTCAGCTGGCGTTGGTGCTGCCTGGACAGGGCCTCAGTGGGCTTCAAAACTGCTTCGATGGAGCTTCTATGGTACTACAATGGAGCAATGGCGGCACTAACTATACCCTGCCCTGGCTATCTATAGGAGGTGTTTGTGCCTTCCCTCCTAATGCAGAAACCACTAAACCTACCAAACTAGCCTCATCGTTGGCAGGCCTAACCTACCACAAAGTCAGTGTCTTTTGTCTCTTCTTACAGAGTCTTTCCCGCCTGCACTCAGGCATACCTGCTACCAGCTCAGTCAATCATCAGCAATCATCAAGGTCTTAAGGCTTTTCTTACCAATATGTAATACAACAAGTAAATATTATCACACAGATGTGTTCAGGGCACGACCCTCATAAAACCTATGAAGTTTCAGGCAGATCAGACAATGTACACCAAAGTTATGACAATTTCCTGTTTAATCGGGAAACATCAAAATTTGATGGGAAAACCATTAAAGTTTTGCACGGACCTTTGAGAACCTTTCATCACCAAGGGGTTAAAATTGGACACACTAAATACGCAGTCGATTGGATTAATCCTGTGGGACGAGTTCGCAAAAATTCAAAATGTCTGACTTACTGTTGAGTTTGGGGGATGGGTCCAAGATGCTTTTTTGTGCGTCTAGTTACGATACATAATAGAAGCCAATGTGGAGCCATTTTGCCACATCCGTATCCAAAACCACCAAAATACAAAATTTTGCGCCAGGCCGGACATGCATACCAATTTTTGTGAGTTTTTGGGCATGTTGCAACTTAAAAAAATGTAATTTATTTGGCAGAAAAATAATAATTCTTTGCATTCCAAGAGGGTCCTTGAATTGTTGGGTGCTTGGGACCTATAATATATCATAATGATATATATTTTAAAATATATATTTTTTTAAACCTGCATATTTGGTTTTATTTATTCATTTGCTATTTTTTATGCAATCTACTTGTTTTTTTTTTTAATGTATTTTCTTCTTTTGTTGCTCATTGCCTTCTTATTTTATTTTTCAAAGAGATCAGCCAGTTTGTCCAGGTTTTATTGGGTTAAAAAAAGAGCAGTTATAGCTCTATCTTAATACTAATTGCAATGTGCCATAAAATGCATAAAATGAACCAAGGAGTTTTTTTTTTTGTATGTCTGGACATGATCGACAAGTCTACCAGATTTCATACATGCAGGTGAGAGGGTTGCCTCGTTGACACTATAGGGGGCGTTACTGAGGCATGTTAGAAAAAAAAAAATTTAACTTGATTATTTTACAAGGGAAAAAAACCCCTCAGTATTATAAAAAAAAGAAAAGAAAAAAGAAACATCTAAAAAGCTCCAAATTACCCTTTACAATGGGCTCAGAAACACCCCAAAAGCTCAAAATTATTACTATTTTTTTAAACAGGAAGAAAATAAAGGAAAAAAATCCCCAAAGCTCTCATATTTCTCAATTATATCTTAAAAACACACATCCCACCACTAAATATTTTTTCATATAGAAAACCACAATAAAAGACTAAGACACACTAAACACACTAAAACACTTAAGGGCAACTACAAATTCTTACCTATTATTGATGATTTCTATGTAGAAATGAAGGGTTGACATCATTGTTCATCCCTTAAAAATGCTTTAATCACATATTTAATTTACAATACAGCCACTGAAACAGAAAAAAAGTCTTAAAAATCAATCATTAGGAAAATCCTTTCCATCATTCACAGTCATCCATCACATGTATTAGTTATAGCACAGTGAGGTCAAGTCAATTTCAATTACATCCTTAATTTCACCATTAAATTTAGTTGAGTTTATTTTACAAAAAACCCCACTAGGAAACGGATTGCCTTGAAAAATGTTAATATAAGTTTTAGTTAACTTAAAATGTATAACATGTTATTATTTTTTTTAAGTTAAATCAGACTAACTTGGTTGACTTAGGTTGCTGTCACTTTTCATTTTTAAGTTGCAACAAATTCACAAAATGTAATAATGTAATAATAATGTAAAGTAAATACGCCGAAATTTTAATTAAATGTAGCAATTGGATACAAATAAATAAATATAAATTAAGATTTAATACATATATTTACTTTTTCAAGGCAATCCGTTTAAAAGATTATTTTAAGTAAGACCAACTTGTCAGATTGTATCATGTAGTGTACACTGCTAATGATGAATTCATGATCCTCAGAGAAAAAAAAATTCAGATTTTCAGCTGGACATGATGTGACCCCTCGTTCAGTTTTCCTCGCACATTGTGTCAAATGTAGCCAGTGGTAGGTGGTGAGTTTTTCTATCCCAGAGTCAAATACTGTTGCAGCTGTGCTACCCGCTCCTGTTTTTTATGTTTTTAGGTTCCTGCTGTAGAGAGAGCTTCAATGAGCTGAGCAACCATGAGGGCGACAGAAAGACTCAGTTGCCACTGCCGTTTTGTCTTACCTGGTTTTTGGTTTGAAGTCGTCATTTGTTTGGTTTCTTATTGTTTGCAGTTGGACCATGTGCTTTTGTGTTGCCTCGTTTTAGTTTTTGGTGTTAATTTGGTACATTTAAGTACTTATTTATGTAAACAGTGTTTACTTGGTTACTTTGTCACCTCACTGTTGAAGTATTTCCCCCAATAGTTTTTTTTAGCTTTGTGATTGTTTCTGATTGTATATTTTAGCTGGTATTGAGGTAATTTGAACACTTTAAAACCCCCAATATTTGGCCTGGTGCAGCAATAGAAACAGCTCATTACCAACAACCCAGTCCTTTCAAGTTGCCATTAAAGTCAGTATAATTCTGCATTATGTTCAAATATTTGGGTCTACACTTGACAGGTCCAGACCTGACTTGTGTAAAACAGCTTTAATCATCAACTTCCACCTCACTCACTGACATAAATCAAAATTTTTTTTGTAACTTTCTATAAAAGCAATCTCCACCGTGTCCTGGAAAGACTTTTTTCCTCCTCCACTGATGTCAGGTTCCCCTCCATGCTGACAAAGGTAGTCTTCACCTTCATCAAAGCACCATGCTGTCTTTGATGTGCACAGCCAGCCACGGATAAGGATATCAGTTATTAGCAGGGAAAAAGGACCAGCTGAAGGCGCGGCTAACATTTAAGGCTATCAGAATGTGGAGTGTTCGGACCAACATTGTGCTAAATTATTATTCATTGCGCCGCCATTTGGTCCAGACTCCAGCTGTGACATTTACACCTTGCAGGGAATTCTGGCCTGCTGCACAATATTGCACTGGATAACCCTTTTTGAGTTTTTTGTAGGCCCCTAAAATTGTCTTTAACCTCCATTAAAGGCCAGAAATGTATTAAAAAGAGATTCACTTGCGGGTGCAGCCAGGGTACGGAGGAGGGGGGGAGTAGTTGGCCGGCCGAGGCTGAGTCGGAGTGTAAGGCGGGGGGTGCAACGATGGAGGGTACATCTCGTAGTCGTAGGTGTATGGAGGAGGAGGACCTGAGTTCAAGGAAGAAAAAGTTCAACAGTCAGGTCAAAAGCATTTCCTGTCCCCATTTTACATGATTTTAACAAGACAGTTGCGCCCTCTGGTGGCTAACCTGACAAACAGCACCGTCTGAGTGAAGGACTTTGACTGAACCTGATGAAGATCAAAACTAAGGCCGCAAAAAAGTCCTTTTATTGACCACAATGCATCATCAGGGGAACTTACATTATTCACTAAAACATCAAAGCAGCAGAGATGAAACAAAAGATGAATGGAGTTCATAAACTTCAAACTAAAGAGTTGCATCAGCAAAGCATCAATTTATGGCGCTATATGAGAATAACTCAGTCTATCATGTCACGGGGGAGCTTTATTCTAAAATGTCTGTGAAACTGTGGCGAAGCTCAGTATGAGACTTTGTAAAATGAGAAAAAAGCGTCTCAATACATATTTTATAAACATAACACAAAGATTTAAATGCAACATTTGTTTTTCCTCCCATTTTCACAGATTTTAGTAAAAGATGTAAGACTTTTTTAATGCAGTAAATATATTTCTGTCAGATTTTGATCATAAACTTGGTAAAATCTGTGCTATTGAGCACTTTTCCAAGATAATCCAACCGCCTGACAGGTGTAGCATGTCAGGATGCCATGTGATGGTCACAGTAAAAGGACACTTGAAAGTGTGCAGTTTGATTGCAGCACAATGCAAACAGATGTCACAAGTTTTGACGGAGCGTATCATTGGCACACTGACTGCAGGAGTGTCCAAAAGAGCTGTTGCATGTGAAATGAATGCATGATAAAAGTCTTAGGTCTTTAACATAACCTGTAAAAAAAATGTCTTTGTTCTATGTATTTAGTTTTTCGTATTGCTCCTTCTTGCTTTTGCAAAAATCTGCCACGCCTTAATGAAAACACTAAATCAGAGCCTTTTTCTTTTTCATGTACACTGCTGTGCATGAGCAGTGACTGACACTGTGTGAGAGACTCCTTCTGCCTCTCATTGGTGGATTCTTGCAAATGTCATTGGGAGGCAGTGGAACATGATTTTTCATAGATTATCTGTCTCATGCACTGCTGTGAGGGTGAAATGACAGTTTCAGTTAACAATGCAGAAAGTTATGTTAAAAAAAGTTGCTTACTGTAGCTTTAAGGTTATTATGTAAAGTAGGACCAGTAAATAATTTAAGCACTAATCACCGGGTCAGTTAAACTCATCTGTGGTAGTTGAGCAGGAAGACACAGAAAATGACTCATGTCACTGTAGCTACATACAAACGCTTTCATATTGCATGGCTTTGTGTGTTGGAGCACCATGTTTATGAAACATGATCAGAGCTGCAGGGCAGAGCAAAGAGCGGCGGTCCAGCGTAGCATGAAGGCGAAACACAGAGGAGAATGCAACGTGATGAATAAATGATGAGCCCCAGAAAAAACTGAATATTCCCGGGCCTGCAGAGTGTCACCAAGTACAGACTCTGATGTACCTGTGAGTACAATGTGGGAACATTGTCACCCATTTGCTCCCTTTTAAACAGGAACAGGGTGTAACAGACGTGAAGCAGTGAGAGCAGAGGGAAGAAAAACATGCTTACGGGAAGTTTGGGTGTATTTATGTGTGTAAACTGCTTGAACTGAGCTCACGGTTACGTCTGAAGCTTTTATTTTCTGAAAAGAATCAGCTCTTTTTGTGTTACTGTCAGCAATGGTGCTCGAGGCCAAAGTGGATCCTGTAACATCATACCACTATTCTGCTGTTTTCTTTTCATAATGGTCGCCTGAGGACAGGAGATGAGGTGTCACTGTGGCACAATGTGATATGATCCACTCTACTTACTCATCATGCACACACTGTTAAATAACTTGGAACCACTGTCTGGTTAGTCATACAGTATATTACATTATTTTGTAGTATTTCATAGATGAGTAACAAATTATAATAAAGTAAAAACTCGACTTTTTGTGGAAAGTTCTTGTGGCTGGTGGGTGTGATAAGTTGGTACAATTTCTGATGCATCGTCGTTATGATACCAAATTTGTTGTGCTGTCATTACCGCCACACCTAGATTCCAATTCTGTGGGAAACACTGCAGATACAGGGGTTAGAGTTCCTTACACATTTATTTATTTTTGGAGGCCTGCCACAACTAAATCATTTACTGTCAAAACTAGATTTTTGAGCTGGACTACTCATTAGGAGCACTACCGGAGTATACAAACCTTTAGATTATTTATAGCACACTTGGGGCAGTGACAACACATTCGAAAGTCAGCCGCATTTAAAGTGGAACAAGGTAAATTATTGACTGACTTCATTATTAACAACAGTTTGCTTTGCTGCCCTTAGCGCTCTGATCTGCAGTGTTAAAGCTCATTTATTACCACGGTAACTACAGGTGTCGCCAAATCAGCCTGGGCTGAAAACTTCACAATTTCTAATTTTTTAAGGTTCACAGACAAATAATTAGTGTCAAGTTTTGATTTGAAAAATTGATTTGGCTGGTGAATTTTCTTTAAAAGTGCATGTGTGATTGATATGTTGGCACTATGTCTTAATATTTATAACCTGCATCAAAATCTTTATTAGCATTACTACATTTTTTATTTGTGCATTAAGGTACGCCACTAGTGAAAAACTTTAATTTTGAAAAGTCTTTTGGCTGGTGTCAACATTTATTCATTAGTATTAAATTGTTGTGAAAAATCTGTCTGGCTCATCTCTTTTGTTCAAAAGTGTGTGTGTCTTGTCGACCCACCTGGGTAGCCCTGGGTCACAGTGTTGATGTAGGAGGTGCTGAACACGCCGACCCGAGCACCCCGCCCGTTCTTCATGCACATACATACACACAGGAACAAGGCAGCCACCGCCCCCATCAGGAACACCACGCCGAACACGATACCCGAGATGGCAGTGCCCCTGCAAAACACACACACACACACACACACACAGTGAGCCACCCAAGTGTGAGAGGAGGCAGCTGTCTCAAACAGACATGCTACTTCTAAGTTGCTGCCATGGAGATGGAGTGCAGCATCTGATGTAACTCGGCAGTGTGATGTGAAGTGTGTGACAGAGTGTGTGAGCATTGGTGTGTGTGGTGTGTTCGCTGCAGAGGAGTCTGTGAATTGGCACCGTAAAGTAGAAAAAACACTCATCATTAACAGGTTGGTTACGTCTTCATAGTCAGCATTAGTCAACATGTTAGAATCAGCACCGGCTGCTCTCAAGAGCAGCAAACTGACTTTTCCCCGAGTCATTTAAGGTAGCACAGAGAAGTATAATTATACACACAAATCATTAATACTTTTGTTAACAAACTGTGCTTCATCTATTATGCTTTCAGGTTACTACTTGTATTTAAGGTTTCTACTTCAACATGTTTACATACTTTTATGATTAAAAACACTCTACATTGAAAAATCACAAAAAGCCTCTTGAAACAGCTGTACATGTTGTAAAAAAAAAAAAAAAAGATCCGAAATCTGGGAGAAATTACCAACATAACCAACCACGATTACATGTTTGATGTTAGCATGTAGTTACATATAGTAGTGCAATTGCAACTAGGGAATGATTCTCAGAACTTTTTACTGACATGATACAGCAAGAATATGATCCAAATAATTATTATAATAATTATTAGTAATTATCAAAATCTGAAACAAAGATTACACGTTTCCCTAATGTTTGCATGAGAAAAACTGTAATGGTATGAAATTAAAGAGAAATTTATATCACCAAACAAGTTTACATTGCCCTAATAAGTATAAAAGGTCCCCTTTAAAGGAATGAGAAGTGTGAGAACTAGGTGAAAGTGTTACAGCAGCTGTGCTGGATCAAGGCAAACAGAGGTTAAAGGTCAGACCCTCTTCTGGCATGTGAAAAGACAGCTGGTGTTACTTGCTCTCTTTCATTTGATCTTACTGCCATCACCAAAACTGCACAAACCTCTCGGCATGTGTGCAGATAATGAGTCGGTTGTCTTAATTTACTTGTGTGCGTGCGTTAACTCACGAGAGGACGTCCCCCACGTAGGCGTAGTAGGAGCAGCAGAACTGCGGCGACCCATCACAGCAATACTCGATACAGCCTTCACACTGAGCTTTACTGCCGCCTGCAAACACACACATCGACACACACTTTAGAAGCTGCTAATGCAGGATGTTAAAGTTTGTGGAGCCAGAAATCAGCAGCAATTCCCTGAGTGCCGGCAAAAATAACAGAGAGGAGAGTCACTTGCTCAGATAAGCCTGTAAGAAAGAGTCTTTAAGAAACACATTAAGTGAAATAATCAAGAACAAAAACACATGAAACAGGTTACAAGAAAAATAGCTTTGGCACTGGTATATTTAAAGTTGTTAAGAAGTCGTAAGTGTCCTCTGATAATAAAAGATGACCTGAAAAGAAACGATTAAGTCTGGTCCTGTTATCTGGGTATTTTTTTAACCTTTTCCTAGATGAAAAAAAAATCACTATAATGAAACCTTTCATGAAATAACCTCAAAGCACACCACCTCAACCAACAGCCTCTATTTATACCTTCAAAGGCAGGTTTAAAAGCGCCAAGACAGACGATTTATTATGCGCTCAGAGAACTGGAGAAGCACTTGTCGGTTTTTAAAAGGAGCAATCAATACCTGTGGAGCGTCTGGGGAAATAAAAATTTAAAAAAAGATTACTGTAATGAACGGGGACCTTGGGTCTTGCTCTAATAAACCCAGCCAGCACATTATTATCACATTTATGCATTTTAAATATCACATCCGATTGAATCTTTCTTGAATCAAGATTACGACTACAAATGGATTCAAAGTGAGGTTTCTGGGTACATAATACAAAAAATTACATGGTAACAAGCAGCTACTCGATGCTGCTATGTAACAACTATGTCACATTCAACTCTGTTAATAGCGGACATGCCTGATTTGGTTTTCGATGTCCAGGCTGACTGAGGCAGCGAATCAGCCCACATGGCTGACCATCTGAATCCAACACTGTAGGCTGCAAACTGGCTGAATACGACAGACCAATCTATGACACAGCCTGAAAAATTGCACAATTCTTATAAAAGCACGACACGATTGAGGAGTTTGGACCAGGTTTAGTTGCCTTTCAAATTTGATGACATAAATAGCAGCAAACCTGTTTCAGTTCTTTTTTTGTCTTTATCATGAAAGTTTTTGCCCATCTGTTGGCCAGTTTGTCATATGCTATGATATCTCGAGTACCCATGAGGAGATTCAAACAAAAACTGGTGGACAGATTAGGAAAAAAGTTATTGGATTTCAGTGGAAATTTATTTAAACACTTACACCATTTTACTTTAAACTGAAGATTTCGGCTTAAACTATTTGCTGATCCAAAGAAAATTGAAAGAGTCAAAAATTCTGTTAATTGTTCAAGTTGTTCATCAAGAAGAATATTATAACTGATCATTAACTGCAACTGTAGAGGAGATAAAGACTGAAATCTGAGAGATGTTTGCAAGTTAATTTGATTGAAATGATGTCTTCAGATTTAAAGGGGCATTCCATTTTCACACACAATATTAAGTTTATTCTAAATCAGGACGACTTTGGAAAGGTTTACGTCCCTCTTGTGGTGGACCACCATGTTTTGGAAAATAATATGGACAGTATCATTTTTGATCCTGTTTGAATTGTGCCATAAATTACATGTTTTTCTGTGATTAATTTCATCTTTATTTTTATTAATCTTCCTGTTAGTGATCTTTTAATTTTACCCTGTGAAGGACTTTGTAAAGCCAGTTTCTTCATAAGCGCTGTGACTGAATCATTGATCCATCTGACTTTTAATAATCTGAATGACTGACGTTTCACCACGATGATGTTTTGAAGAGCATATGTATAATTTGTGTCAACAATTCAATGAAATCAAACAATTATTTGTCTCTCACCATTAACCACTCCACTTTTTCAAAACTTTGTTTACAAAAAAGGATCCCATGGGGGACACCAGAGACAAGGGACTTCACCTCTCAATGCCCTGAAAATCTGAGAAAATCACCCTGACGATGTCATCTTCGTCATCTTGGCATTGAAAAACACAAAAAAACAAGAAGCTGGACACTCCAGCCCCTGAATGGTTCTCAATTTTATGTCAATTACATGATTATGTCATCTGTACACACATCCATGCATACGCATACAGGCATGCACATATACGCATGTACATATACATAGTGCACACACGGAGTCATGAACACAAATCAATAACGACAATATACTGAAAGACTATATAACAAAACCAACACAAAAGTTTAAGTTAAGGTCGGTTCAGTAAGAGTAAGAGTGCATTTTTGGAGCTTTATCATGAATCCTAAAACTTAAATGGAAGTGCAATACTCCATCAGTGGGTCGCCCCTTAAACAGGAAGACAAAGCAGTTCAGGACCTGATGGACTGAAAATGTACCGAAAGACAGGAAGTGTGAATGACGGAAACAGGATCGTGAGCCACGGTGATCCAACGACTGAATTAATTACTGTCTGAGTGGGAGGTCATTAGAATATATGAAGTAAGACTGACGTGTGTTTGCGTGGGGGTCGAATGGAGGTGATTTAAGAGCCAGCATTTATTATTTTCTACATTGCCGCCATTCATGATCCAGCGTGATCATTTTACATCCAGCATGCTTACTCTGAAACAAGCAGACGTGGCATTTGCAGGATATATTACAAGCTTTTTGTGTGAGTGTGTGTATGTGATTAATGTGGTTCATCACCCACCCTCCCAGCTCTGCCATATTCAAAAGCATTATACACACAGCTGTGCCTCTGTGTACTCGTCTCAACCTGCTGCCACGACACGAGCCTTTTCAGTCTGAAGGTTTCCCCCCTCATGAGCTGCAATATTAGGTTTTTTTGCTGTCGTATGGAAGGTTGGCTTTCACAATCCTGCGACTTCAAATGAAGGACACTACAAAGAAAACAAGCTCTGTGCATGAAGATCTGCTTTCTCTCAGAAATCACTCGCTCAAATGATGTGTGCCTGGAGGCATGTGAGCACATTTGCAGGCTTGGGTTCGCATACTGGTATGACAGTCCTGCCTTTTAATTACTGCGGAGGATGCTTTTTTTCAAATAACTTGCACAGTGCTGTTTGAACTCAGGATGCAGTGGAGAAAACTGAGTGTGTACTCCTTTATACTGCAGTTTTTTGTACTTCTTTAAGCAGTGGCATCATTCGGCCCAGATTGAAACATATCTAGGGTAGGGGGTGGCTGTTTATTGGTTTTTTTTTTTTTATGTTCCCCAAAGCTACAAATATGTTACCTTGAGCCTCCCTGGGTGACTTGGAAGATGCATGAAGGGTTAATCCCACATGATGTGTTCAAGAACCAACCATAATTTCTGATTTAACAGTTTCTGGGATAAATGGTGTAATTTGGCCATTTCTACTTGATGGCTCTGTGGGTTTGGAAGGCACGTTTACTTTAAAAATTAAACAAAAAATTTAAAAGAAAAAAAAAAGGTTTCAAGAAAAAGAAATTCCTTTTTTCTTTTTGTTCTTTACAAATCACCAAAAAATTTAGAAGAAAATCAAATATGGCCAGATATCTTACAAGAAAATATTTAAACTGTGTTTCTAGAAAAAAACATCACTATCATCAAAAAAAAAATAAAAAAATATATATATATATATTTATATATATATATATATATATATATATATATATATATATATATATATATATATACACATATATATATATATAAATAAACACAAAATTGCCAAAAAAAAATTAAGAGAAAAAAACTCCTAAAGAAAACACTCCTTCAAAATCTGCAGAACAGTGGGTTTGGAAATGATGTTTCTTTGAAAATTGGAAGTAAACTAAATATAAAATCATTTAAAGTTGTTTGCCCCTCCTTTAAGCCAAAATAAAATTCACAAGTCCCTCCCCATTGCTTTACGAAATTACTTGCCTCCGCCCTCTAGCACCAGCCCCTCCCCTCTCATAAATAACAAACAGTGCATAATAATTACAAAAGGTCGCAGGTCTAACAATCTGCCAATACTTGTACTTGATTGAATAAATTTAGTTAGATTTTGCCACTTAAAACAAAAGTCCATACTATTTTCCAACTAGTCAATAAATTTGTAATGATAGCCATTGTTAAGTATTCTGTTTCTACTCAATACTAACAACTACTAATATTTTTAACATTACAATTCATAACCCTAACCCTAACCCTAACCCTAAAGTTAAAAATGGTTAAATAAGCTGCCTAACTGCATAGAGAAAGCATGAAAATAGAGCTTGTTCACCAAAAAGGATGTTCCCCCCCGGACTCCTTCTACAGAGGTCCGGGCTAAGCCCCCAATGTCCTCATATACTAGACACGCCCCTGCTTTTTAGACAGAAAATATCTGATATTTTTTGTAAAGGTCTATAGAGGTTCCACCAGCTGACTCCTGGATCTGCATGGGTGGTCCCCGGAGCTTCTGGCTCCTGTCTCTCCACACGCCTGGAGACAATGGCACTATGTCCTCTATCCCCCACCCCTCCAGACAGCTTGTCCTCTTCCCTGCCCCCCAAACACAAAACTGTACCAAAAGTTTCCTGCAGTTTGGACTGTGCGTAATTTGGAGCAAAACGCAGCAATCGTCTTGCACTATAACATCACTGACTTTTCTTAACTTTCCCTTTTTCCAGCACGTTACTTCTGAGTCTAGAGGAGTCACATCGTGAATAAAACAATAATAAGGCGAATTTATGAACACGCGCGTGCTTGCAAAGGCGGTGAAGTTTGTAAACTGATTGGACAAAAACTCACCGGTGAATAAACAAAGCAGCAGCGAGTTCCTCAACAACTTCCATCTGACCGCCTGAGTCCTCCTCCTCCTCCAGGAGTTTTCCATGACCTTTCTCTCCCAGTGCGCCCACTTTGCTTTTATTTTCTTAATCAGTGCCAGCAGATAACAGACAGCGCTTCTCTCCAGTCACCTATTTGACTCTTTCGGGAGCATTGTTGTGCCCTCCCCACCCCGCCACACACAGGACTTATAACTATTTCCTCCTTTTTTTTATAAAGAGGAGCTTCGTTTGTTCCTCCACGTGTGCGCGTCTTTTCCGCCGCTGTTGCGTCCTGTTTCCTCACCTCAGAGACTCACTGCTGAGGGTTTTATTCCGCTGCCCTCCGCTACCCTCCCCCCACCAGCCCCCGTTTGCTCAAATTACCCCGTTAACACACACAGAGAGAGAGAGAGAGAGAGAGAGAGAGAGAGAGAGAGAGAGAGAGAGAGAGAGAGAGAGAGAGAGAGAGAGAGAGAGACAGAGAGACACAGAGAGACAGAGAGAGACACAGAGAGAGAGACAGAGAGAGAGAGAGAGACAGAGAGACAGAGAGAGAGACAGAGAAAGAGAGAGAGAGACAGACAGAGACAGAGAGAGAGAGAGAGAGAGAGAGAGAGAGAGAGAGACAGAGAGAGAGAGAGAGCGCAGCATCAAGTCAGCCCCGATAGAAAAAATACTTCTGGTCGATATTTTCAAAGTAAAACTAATTAAAATGGCAATGTACATTATTTTAAACTAATTAAGATAAACTGATACTTTGTTAAATGATCTTTACTTTCCCTACTATACACAAAATGCATTGGTGAAGACTATATGATTTATTTTATTTAGAATATATTTGTATTTCTATGTTCAGGGACTGTTCGTTATTTATAAGAGAGGGGGTGGTGCAAAATAAGGAAGGCACTTCAAATAATTTTAAAACACTGGGGAAGGAGTTATGTTTTTAGCATTGTTCTCACTGCACAAAGAAGAAAAGACACTTGTTTTTATCACCCAATCGGCATTCATGGGAATGCAACACCCGGGTGATGCAATGACGTGCCGTCACTAATTACGTCCGTCTCCACTAAAGCAGCGCTAAAACATCAATCCAAATACATCTGCGCCGAGTTTGAAAGAGAGACTGAATAAGTGAGAGATAAAAAAAGAGTACTGAAGGGTACCTCTGTCCCTACTGTGATCTGCTGTCTATTTGTTCTCCGGCCTGTTTGTGACACACCAACAAAACAACCAACACACACACAAAAGCTGACCGAAAGGCCGACTCGTGTGCTGCAGCTGTGAGTTCACTGGCAGTGAGAAAGAAGCCTATCGCTTATATTTAGAGGGTTCATCCGTGTTTGAAAAACCTGTATGCAAGCGCTAATTTTGGTGGAAAGGGTATTTGGGGGTTAGGGGTTAGGGGTATTTGATTTAACTTAGGTGAGGGACATTCAACTTTAATTGGTTGTATTTTATATCTATTCTAAATAACCTTAGAAACTCAACAAGTTTGAAAGGCACATTTTCTTTAAAAATCTCCAAAATCACACATCTTATCATACCCAGAAACTGTGATATATGGTTATTTAGTCACTCAGTGAGGCTGAATATTTGTAGCCCCCCCACACCACTCTGATAAATAAAGTACAGTTCCTTTGCATTTAGTTTTGTTACAAACACAAATCTCACTTGTGACTTATTACTGAAATGTATTTATTGTTCTGTTCTTAATATTTAGATGATTTGTGTTCACTTGTAATTAATAGACTTAAGTTTTGCTATGTTTGTTATTTTTATTCCTTATTTTTAGGCAAAATTTGGCAAATGGTGATAGAAGTTGTTTATTCTGCAAAGCGGTTGCAGTTGGATTTTAAAAGCACAATGTTTTATTTTCTTAATCCAGTAAATATATTCTAACTGTTTCCAGAATTGTCAATTTACAAATGACTGATTAAAAATTTAAATATATTATTTTAGTAGTGTATTGAGGTGATCAAAGTGCTACAAACTTTATTAGTGATAATCAGGTGAGGTGATATTAGTAATGGTCATATTAAGTTCGTTTATGCTTTTATTGTGAAGACAGAATTACCTGTTTCCCGGTCCTGTTGTTATGTTTCTGTCAGTCTTGATGCAGACGGAGGGGAAACGCCTGTGTGTGCATGAGCCCCCTGCTTCACGCGCTGCTGTCACATCACGACCTCTATAAAGATGAAAGAGGAATCAGACAATGATCAGACTGTAATGACCCAAAGGCTGCACAGCACGCCGCTTCACACCTGTGTGACGACACTCAGGGCTATTTATTTTTTTTAAAGAACTAAAACATCACGAGGCGCCCTGCTTTCTTGTCAGGTTTAAATCTGTCCTGAAGCCTTTGTGTCATGGGGTAACATGATTTTATTAACACCTCTGCAACACACGTGTCATGTCAAAAACACTCAAAAGACAGAGTGATTCCACAGAGGCGTCCCCAGAAAAAAAGGGCCACCCAAAATTGTGCGTTGGCACACCAAAATCAAAAACCAAACTTGAATTTTAAGGAATTCTATGCTTTTGTTAGTATATTGGTTGGTTGAATACTTGGTTGAAACATGTGAAGACAGCAATGTGCAATGAAAGAAGGCATAACCCCAAAATTTGCAAGAAATTAGAAAAAAATGACCTCATAAATAATCTGGAATTTACTTTTTCAAAAGGTAAAGAAAAAGAAAGTAAAGAAAATCAGAACATAGGGTAACATTACAGTTCTTGTGCTGCTTTCTGATGCCCTTTACAAGTATTTAAACATTGTGAGAAAATTGGTGCAATTTCTTTCAAAAATATGGGGAAAAAAACAAAGAGCAACATGCTAAGAAATGTTCTACTAAGAAATCAGCATATGTAAAAAAATTGTTTGACCAGGGAAAAAGAAAAATAGCTGGGAAAAAGATACTAGCATGAAAGGGGCAGAGAGAGAGGAAGACATGCAGCAAAGGACAGTAGGTTGGAATTGAACCTGCAGCTGCTGTGGCAAGAATACTGTATATTGTTTGTACATGGTACACGTGCTCTACCAGGAAAAAAATATATTTGTAATTATCAAAATAATTTTCATATATATATTTAAATTATGTTACAGAATGTAATTATGTTTAAGCACTTTTTTCAGGTAATTTCCTTATTTGTTGGTTTTTTAAAAATGTATTTTTTTTTTTTTTTTTTTTTTTTTTTTTACTAATTTTCAGGAAAGTTTGTTGTACTTTTAACAAATTTATTGCAGTTTTTTGTCATTTCTTCTTTCGTAGTTCATTGCCTTCTTTCCATGTTTTTGAAAGAAATCATGCTTTGTTTTCTCAGTTTTCAAAGGGTCAGTCTGACAGAAGTGCAGGAGTGAGTCTTGCATTAAACCAAAGTCCAGTTTATTCCTGAAAGGACACTCTTGCACCCACAGACAAAAGTTTGCAGACCCCCACACCCACCTGCCTCCCTCTGTGCTGGGAATATTTTGGATCAAAAACGCTACTTGTGTTAACCCATAGAGACTTAACTACAGTCATAAAACTGACAATTAAAGAGCTAAATAACTGCTAAAGGCTCCTGGTTGGCGGTGAACAGCCGTAAAAGTTCATCATCCAAAAATATTGTACGTTAAAGAATAACATATAACTTTGCTTTAAATAAAAGACATTTTTCCATCACATTTGTTTTGACAGACCGAATGAAGCTTCAGGCCAAAACGGATTTAGATTTTAAAATATGAATTCTTTTTGAAGTTTGCAAACTGGATCAAATTTGCCGTGATTTAAACAAACCTTTATGTGCAGCCCCGGGTGGCAAAAGGAGGAAGATAATTTAGTTCTGTGAAATGCCACCCACATTGAGCGGCGGTGATTCATAATGCCTTCCAGATGTTTCCTTTAAACCTTAATGATGTGACGCCTGAAAAAAACAAGCAGGTAAAAAAAGGAGCCATGACTTACTTGCAGACGTGCATATTAATGCTGACATTTTCCTCAATGATTCTTCCTCGTTAGTTTCAAAGTCAGGAAAAAAAAAAAAAAATTCACTGTGTCCATCATCGCCTACGCCGGTTGTTTAGGCTTCCAGAGCCTGGTGACACATTATGCCATTACGCAGATTACAGAGACGGCCAATCTTCTTCTTAACCATCCATAATTACAGGATAATGATTTCCTTTGTGCTGCGGTGGGAGCCGACAAGGCGGGAGATCATCTTCCTCAGGGCCCAACAGGAAGTGCCACACAGGCTTCAGCTTTTAGAGACCGCGGTGGGGCATTTTCTGGTTCCAGCTGGGGTTCAGAAAGTTCTCTGGAGATACCTGACAACAGAAAGATAGAAAAGTTAAAAAGAGAACACAGCGAGGTGAGGATGCAAAAAGAATTTGTATGTAAGACGAAAATACATCACTGATGTGCTAAAGGTAATTTCTACATTATTAATCTATAAAAAAGGAAACTGAGGAAATTCTGCATGATGTGAAATCCCTTTTGCAAACATATATGAGAGCTGGACTGTCCAGATATTCCTGAATGATTCATCGTGTATTTTAGGGACATTAAAAAGTGACGTGACAGGCAGCTGTAATATGTTATGTTAGTTGTATCATTATACACATATATTTTCATATTTTTCAGTTTTTTATTTTATTACTAAGTTTTTGTTTTTGTCTTGGTCTGGGTACTGATTTGGTTTGTCATATTTGTCTTGTCTTAGTCCTGTCTTGGTTTTGTATTGCTTCTATTTCACTTACTAATGACAGTTTTGTTTAATCTTTACTGGACTGACCAATTATTACTGTATTTTTTAAAACTGTCCAATTTGGAAAAAAAAAAACGATAAACAGATTGTGGAAAAAAAAGAATGGTAGATATCTGAAAAAAATCAGCTTATGCTAATAGCTGGTTTTAGTTGGTTTCAACTGGTCAAAGATGATGGTCCAGATGGTTTTGCTGGTTTTGCTACATGTATCTTTATACATATCCTGTGACAGAAGACTTAACTGGTTCATGCCCTTTGCTTTTCATCCAGATCATGACACAGTTATTTCTCTATACTCAAGGACATTTACTTGGTTTCAGTTTTACAGGAGCTTCAGTGGATAAACCAGCTAAAGTGATCATCACAAGCTAAACCATCAAAGATTTGCAAAAACATCATTTTTTTAAAACCATTGATTCACTTATAGATACAACGAAATACAAAGTCAACAAAGCGATGATAATGGATTGGTTATTGGATAAAAGTGATAAAGCAACAACAATAATTGACATAAAGATACTTTTCCATCCCCATTTGAAGCTGTTTTTATCAGTAGGGATGCTACAGCTTTCTAAATGGATTCATCACTGAAAATAACTTAAATATTGCAGCTCTGTGTTACAATAGCTGCTTGTTTGTTGCATCAGTCGAGCTTTGATTAGAGCTGAAGTAAGGCACTCATTTAACAGTCTGGTTGATCCAGCGGGGTGTCAATCCAGTCATCTCATTCTCAGATGAACATTTAAAAAATTGCAAACAGTTCAATAAGCCACTTCACAAGGACTGCGCCAAAATAAAATACTGGAGCACACAATTCACTTAAATATTTAATAAGTTGCAAACAACTCAACGTTTTGACGTGTAAGGGGCTGATTGCTTCAACTCAAAGATTAAAAACTATTTTAGAAACACTTGAAGAGCTGGATTATTGACAATATAAGGACATTAAAATTTGGTTTGATTTAGGGGTAGAAATTACAGTTAAAACCTCTTTCTCACCAAAATTATCAAGTATATGCAGGTTTTTTTTAAACATGGGTAAACCCACTAAATATGTCCTTTTCCTTTGTTAGAGTCAATTTAGTGTTTTTAATTCAGCTTATTTGTGCATCATTGCCCCTCGCTTGCCAGGCAATTCGATAGATGCTGACAGGATACTGAACCCTAAATAAAAGGAAGTGAGGCTTTCAGTTGTGGGGAAATCCAGAATTTGAAGCCTGCAGCGAGGATGGAAAGAGCATCTGAACTCCCTCTCCGCCTCTGCTCTGGCCGTCGACTTGAGAGAGGTAGAACAAGCCGCTGAAACACCCACTGTTGCACAGTAGAGCTGTGTAAATCACTCTGCAGGAGGTTTTTTCTCTTTTTTCTGTTGCATCACGTTTGACATTACGAAAGCGCCAGAAATCAGGGCTAGTGAGAGACAAGCAGTGGTGAACAGTAAACAGCAGCCCAGGGTGGATGTAATGATGGGTTTTTTTGTTTGTTTTTTTAAGATGATTTTTTTTTTTTAGCTTTTTTGCCTTTAATAGGACAGCTTAAGCGTGAAAGGGGATGACATGCAGCAAAGGGCTGAGGCTGGAATCGAACCTGTAGCCACTGCAGCGAGGACATATCCTTTGCACACTGGGCGTCTACACAACACACTGAGCTACAGGGCACACACACCAAAAGATTCGCTGACATCCAAAAATATGTTAACGAAGTTCATTCATGAAAAGGAATCAACTTATTATAAGGTGCACAATCTTGGAGTCAAAATAATCACAGCGATCAAAGGAAAAGTTCGGTCAACAAAAAATATGGCGAACCACTTCACCCTCTCTCCTATCAACCTGACCTAACACTCCCAATAATCACAAAACTAAGAAAAAATAATTTCCAAAACACAAAAATCCAAATCAATATGAATGTTACAAAATTCCCTCCTTTCAAAGTTAATTCAAGGCTCCTAAACACACTAAATAAAAAAAAAGCTAGGGAAAAAATGTCCAGGAGGTAAAAAAAGAATCAAAAAGCTATGAAAAACTATATTTATAATGATCACAATTACATCATTAAAATTGTGATAGAATATTAGCATATTTTTAGTGTTTTAAGTTTTTTCCAGGGCTCTTTTTTGTGACTGATTTCCAGGTCATTTTCTTATACTTTTTTTTACAGAAAGGACAAAGAAGAAAGGAGGATCTTAACAGATAGCTGCCATCCTCTCTCTTGAGCTCTGGGAGGCGCTACAGAGCCCGTCCGGCAACTAAAAATGTATTTAAGAAGTCCTTTATCACAAGTGCCTTCAGTATTCTCAACTCAACAAAATAACTGATGAGTATTAAACCACGGACAGACAATGACCTGAACTCACTGTTGTGTTAAGTGTCCCTAATGACCTGTTTATGAGCTGTGTTTTTAACTGACTGTCTGCTTTTCATTGTGCTGTCTTCTGTGTGTGACAGATTTTAACCCTGGTGGACAATAAAGCTATATTTTCTATTCTATTCTATTCTTCGAGTCAAAATCTTTTTTATTGAAATTTTTCAGTATAAATGCAGTGCTGAATGGTCATGGCAGGAATATGAGATAAGTCAAGGTATATATCAACAGCAGGTAGCATACATGTATCCAGAGAAACGTCACGGATAAAGTAAAACATAAATAAAGGTAAAGAAAAAGCTAAAATAAATACACTCGACTTTAGTTTTTTAAATATGAAAACATACACACTTACGATTGCGGAATTGCATTCTTCGACGTGCAGACTGAAGGCGGGAGACTCGTACCTGCAAACTTCCGACCAATAAGGTACCACCTGAGCCACGTACTTCCTCCCAAATTTCTCTACCACACATAACTCACTTCGGCAGATCCTAAACCATCGTCTGTGTTGAATATTTCAGTGTCTCTGCTGCCTCTGGGCCTGATTAATCACAGGTGTGCTCAGCTCCTCCCTGCACTGAGAGGGAGGGGCAGCACGTGAGCACAAAACACAACCCCCCAGCACCAAACAACGACGTATCAGGCAAACGTGCAGCTGTAAAGGTCAATTCAAGTAGCCACTGGGGCCCTGAAAGGTTATCAGGGGCCCACAAGTACATTTATGCCCTGCAGCAGTTTGCTCAGACTGCCCTTTTCTGCAAAGTTCACTCACCGCGGAGGGAAGAAATATCCAAATTAAATAAAATGATCAAATACTGCCATCTGGTGGACAAATGATTGAATAACAAAATATACGTGTTAACTGCACAAGATCATTCAAAAAAATATATCAAGTGTTAAAATGCCCTCCAAAACTCGCCAGGATTATAGAAATTGATCGGAATCCCTCATTAATTTTGTGTCTATTTATGGGCATTTACTGTTGTCTTTGTGAGGACCAGTATCATTTTAACCCTCTGAAACCTGAGCAAATTAGTTTGATTTCTCTCAAAAACATGGAAATGCAAGAATAATAATCTTGAGAAGAAATTATCCCCAAAATAGCAAGAAATTAGTAAAAAGTCAAAACCTGAAAATAAGCAAAAAGAAAAAAAATAAATGCAAACAATTTAAAAAAAGGGAAATTAACTGAAAAGGTGCTTAAAAATTCTTGTAATTTTATAACTTAATCTAAAATATGTAAATATGACTTTGATAATTAAAAATATAGATTTTTTCACTGGGGAAAAGCTCATATGGTAGAGCAGGCGTTCCATTTACAAAGGATATGTTCTTATGTATATATATATATATATATATATATATATATATATAGATAGATAGATAGACAGATAGATAGATAGATAGATAGAGAGAGAGATCTTGCTCATATTTATTTGTTAATATAGTCATTAATTTTTTTGATATTGGCAAAAATGCCATTCCATATAATATAAAAATTGTGAGTGCAAATCTGTGCAGCTTCCAACCCCAAACAGACAAACCACTCTGAGACATCAGCTTCACAAGTCAATGTGATACTTTATTCATGAACCTAGGACCATATATATATATTTATATAACATTGTATAAATACTCTATATATTCTACTCCCTTCTGTGATCTCAATAACAAATAAAAAATAATATTAAAAAAAGCCACATGATTATATTTAACAGGCTGTACAAAAATAAATAATGTTTGGATATTCTGTACAAAAGGAAAAGACTGAAAAAAAAAACCTTCGCAGAAGGCAGGAGAGACTTACTTATGAAGTAGTAGCAGGAGACAAGTCCCTCTTTAGGTCTCCACGCACACAGACATGCACACACACACTCGCGCAGACACTCCTCTTTGGTCTTTGAAGAGTTCCCTCATTGAAGGCTGTGTAGACGAGGGCAAAATATGGCTAAAGGACAAAGTACAGCGTACTGAGGCATTTAGGGACAACTGGGTGTTACGATGTGCCGCTGGCAAAAACAAAGATGAAGTGCTACAAGGTTTGTGATAAATAAACTGGCAAGTTTGAACATAAAGACTATGACTATTAGCTTTTTTTATCTTCCATACCTGATGGGGCGAGTAAGCAGAATATGAGCTACTCTTTCATTTGTTTCTTTATAAACTCTGCAATAACCTCCCCCACCCCCCAACCCCTGTGTCCGTCCAGCCCAGCTTGGACAAACATCATATATATGCATTAAAAATTTGACACACACAAACACGCACACACAGTCTTACACTCACTCACACACAAGCATGACACTGGCACGGTAAGCAGCATGCTCATTTTTGGAAAATCAGGAATGTCCATGCTTTCTTCCCATCAACGGGAGGCAAAATGTGCCACCGCTGCGCTGAGGCCAGACAGGCAGCGAGCTGGAATCAGTCTTATTGCTTCAGCTGGGAGGCGCCGTCACTGTGGACCAACGCCCGGCTCCAGAAAGGATGGAGGGTAAAGCAGTCACCGTGGAACCAATGTGGGAGCGTTCGACTACCTGGAAGCCACGAAAACCTCTCTGGATGTAAACATTCATCTGCCTCTTTAGTTTGTCCGTGGAAAAAAAAAAAGGCGGCAGTGACGGTCAGAGTTTTTAGTCTTTCTGAACGTTGACGGGAGGTTTGATGGTCGGAGCAGTCCTTAACAGGCACTCTGATTGCACAGTTCCAGCAGAGGTCGCGGCCTGTCTTTGGGGTCACAGCTGTCATGGGTTAGCGTGCGCCCATCGTGGCCGATGCAGCGCAGTTGGCGCTTGCGGAAGCCTCGGCCGCAGGTCTTGGAGCATACCGACCACTCTCCGAGAAGCCAGGAGGGACAAGTCTGGGTGGCGCAGGACCGCGAGGCCAAGGGGCGCAGCTCCTCTGGGCAGTCTCTTGAAGGTCGACCCTGGGGATCCAGACACACCACCTCTCTCTGCTGCGTCCCTCCTCCGCACGTCTGAGAGCACGGACCCCACTCCCTAAGGGTCCACTCGGCTCCATCCACCTCCCTGATGGCATTGATGGACTGGCGGCGGCCTCCGTTGCTGTTGGAGACTGAAGCAGCGTTGTTTGGTCTTGGGGCAAAGTAGCTGTACTTAACCCGGGGCCTCGGGGCTTCGCCCACAGACAGCACCTGGATGGTGAGGGGCTCGGGGAGAGGGGCGAAGCTCCGGAGGCGCTCCAAGGTTGCGGAGGAGCCACTGTATCGCAGCAGAGCCCCTCGTAGAGCAATGTCTGTCTCCATGGTCATCAGCTTGTAATCGCCATTTAACAGATAGGTTCCATCCTGGCGACGCACTGCCAAATAGCTGTTATCATGACGACCGTTGCCTGGTGCACGCTGCTTCACGTCCAGGTGAGTGGCACCAGCGGGGATGGTTACAACATCCTGGTAACCAGGCCTGAAACAGAGGCAGACGGAGGTCAGACGAGGCCATGAAACGTATGTGTGCATGCATACGATGACGTTTCAGTTTATGTTTTTATGAATATAAAATGCCTCTGGGATGACATTTTTCTGTGGACCAAAATTAACATTGCCGTGGTTCCCTGTTTACTCGTTTCCAGGTTTTAGGACTAATTCCTGGGGTTTTCTATATGTTTGTGTGTGAGAAAAGGCTGCTTGATAATTACCTGGCACGCTCCAGAGAGCCAGACACTTTCTTGCAGGTGGAGCCGTCTCCACCGCACACGCCACACTTATCAAAACGCCGACTGGAGCCAATGATGCGATCACACCCAGCCTTGACACACTGGCCTTGAACGCAAACTGAGGTGGAGTCTGGGCTGCAGGGCGTACCATCAGCCACCTGTGGGCAGCAGAGAGACACAAATGGAAGTTGAGAGTTTTGTCTCGTGAGACTGTTACATAAGTCAAAAGGTAGAAAGTAAAAGTCGCCTCGGGGCTGAGAGAAATTTCAACTGCTGATACTTCAACTTGCAGGTCTACACAGGTAAGCGCACTAAAATGAGATAAACTAAGACTGAAAAAGTTGAAAAAACATCTTTAAACAGAGTTACTCACCTTAGATTTGAGGACAAAGAAGTATCCAGTCCCCTTGGCGCGGCACATCAGCTTGCAGCGGTCTTTGGGTGAAACTCCAGCATACTTGGGCACCCACTCGACGCCCTCGCCTGAACCCAGCGACACTTGGGCTGACATGTCGTTGTGGGCCAGGCACTGTTCCTCTCTGAATGACAAGCCTGAGAAAGAGACAGAGGAGGGTCAGATTTACTGCTCGTTCAGCCCGACTCGCACGCTAACTTTCACACTGAGGTGGCGAGGTACATCAAAACATGGCTTCTTCATGAGAACAACTGCAGCATATGGTGCAAAGTTGTAAACTTCTAAAAGTCGTGACACACCAAGCCAATGGCTGCCAACACTGGGCTGACGGTGAGCATCAGTGACCATTATCGATGCAGTGTTTCCTGCACCGCTGGCATTTTTCTGCCAATTCAGCATGCTGAAACAGTGACAGAGTCTGCGAAGCCTCTCAGTGAATGAAATCACTCTGATTGGCCGTTCAGCTCAGCACACGAGAAGAGAAATGAAGGGAGGAAGTAAACAAACGGGTAACGTTTTTTACACGAGGTAAGATTGTTTTCTTTAACCACTGAGCTCTAAACAAACACATTTCCTGATTGTTTGTGTTGTTCACTGACGCACAGTAAATATGTTTTGATCTTACGAGCTTGTTGGTTGTCAGTTTGGTGTGTTTCTGTGCAACTTTTTGACAGAGACACGTCGATGTGAGGCAAAAGAGCAGGAAGCTTTTGTCACCGATAGTTCTCAGATGTAGGCTTGGTGCGTCACGGTTTTAAGAAATAATGTTATCAAAGATTTCTGTGGTGTCTTACCGTTGGTGTCGGGGCAGGCCTCCGTGTTACAGGAGCGGTACTGGATCCTCTTGCCCTCGCAGTACTTGCCCCCGTTCTTGGGCAAAGGGTTGTCACAGGAGCGGAAGGAATACTGCACCCCTCCGCCACAGGTCCGAGAGCAGTCGCCCCAGGGACCCCACACTCCCCAGCCACCATTGACAGGAGTCTGAAAAAAACGTGAACGTGAGCGTTACAACTCTGAAACAAGTTGGAATTGGATTCATCTGGAGGCATGAGGCAGTTTTTCTGCATGATTTGTTGTAAGGATGAACGATATTGGATTTTTTTGGCCGATATCCGACATGTAAGAACTCCTTTGGCCAGTAACTGAAATCAATATATCCACTTTTTTGGAAAATTATGCAACTGTCTTCCCCAAATCCCTGACTTGAATATACCCCTTTATCTGTATTCCTGTACCCTGGTTTAACTTTATTTTTACATGTATTTTCATTTATTGACTTTTTTATTGTAACGTCTGTTTATCTGTCTGTTTAATTTTTGTCATATTCTTCATACATACTTGTGTATCTTTCAGATATGTTTGTTTTTACTTGTGCTATATTATTTACATGATAAAAACATAAAAAGGTTTGTCATATCTGCAGATATCACCATGTTGGCCGTTTCTGATATTTCATTTTAAAGCCAATATCTGCTGATACTGATGACATGCTGATATTATCCTGCATCTCTTCTTTGTTGGTTTTGAAGTGTAATTCGTTAGGTCTGCTTCCTACCTGGAGTTTGGCGGCTTGGCTCTTTGTGAGACACTGTCCGGCCACACAGTAGCTGTCATGCCCGCACGCCGTCCCATCGGCCCAGGGGAAGTTCTTCGTCTGGCACACCAGCAAACCGTTGGATGTCGTCACAGTGCACCACAGAGCTGCGCACGTGGTGCTCAGATCGGGGCAGTGCTGGGAGTCTTCGCCAAAGGTGAGCCGACACTGATGGTCGGCGTCATAGACGGTCCCGGGCAGGGGCTGAGGCAGCGGCTGAGGTTTGACGGGTTTATCCAGCAGGCACTGACCGTGGCCGTTATCCAGGAAGGTGGTGACCATGAGGGCGGAGCAGGGGGACCACGGCTGCTGCTGGTCCAGGTTGGACAGAGTGGAGGCCATCATGTGGGAGCCCCAGTGGGCGCCGTTGACCCCGGAGCACAACTGGGCGTCATCGTGAGGCATGTTGAAGACGTGGCCTGAAAAAAAAAGGGTTGTTTGAGCACCTCAGGCAAAAGTGGCACATCTATATATATCCTGTAGATTTTCCAATAAATGTTACAAAATTTAATTTCTTTCTGTTACAAGCCTAAATTGTGTTAAGATGGAAAAACAGTCACAGACCTAATTCCAGTAAGTGGATTAAAGAGATGTTTTGCAGTCTGACATCAGAGAAACTGACTTGCATAGTAAGAGGCAAAATTAAGGATTTTATGAAATGTGAATAACTTATTATTATTATTGGTAGTATGCATTTATTTATTTGTATTATTCAATTCAATTTATTATTTGTCCCAGAGGACAATTTCAGTTACTTTTTATATTATGCTACTTTCTTATGTATATTTGAAGATATGTTTGTCTACATTTTTCCTTTTCCCAAGAAAGATTTGTTATGTGGGATGGGAATTTTTGTTCTGATTATTCAAAATGAACAAAAAATTTTTTTGGTTTTTAATTTTTTTAAAGTGGCACATTTGAAAGGTCCTTGTCACACACTTTTTTTTTTACTTACCGAGTTCATGCGCCACAGTAAATGCAGCTTGCAGCCCATCATCCTCAATAATTGAGCAGCTTCTGTCGGGGTCGCACACGGTGCCAACATCCGCCATGCCAAGAGTGTCACAAGAGTGGGCGCCACACAGGTCCTGGAGTGGTAGACGAAGAACAAAATGAATGACTGAACACTTTTTATATCTCAGATCCATCCAATCACACTTCCTCTTCTCCAACTTACCGTCCTGGTGAAGAGCACGGCGGTGTCATAGTGCTCAGGGTGGCGGTCACTTGGTGGGTTGTGCTGCCGCTGCCACTGGCAGAAGTTGCGGAGGGTCATGGCGGCGTTGGATGACACCTGAGGGCCTCGCTCCTCCTCGTACACCACCAGCAGCTTCACCACCGCCAGGCTGATGGAGTTGTGGATGCTGGGGTGGCGGTACAGGCGGGATGCCACTGCCATGATGGTCAGCAGGTAGGGCTTGAGCCCGGCGCCGTGGAACTCGGCCATGGACTGGTCAGCTACGAGCATGATCTCCAGGTAGCGAGGAGTGGAAACGAAGCGTCTGGTCCTGTGGTGAGCTGAGGGGAGAGTGGAGAGAGGTCAGGCTAAAGAGTTCAAAGGTCATGTGAGCAGATATTAGGTTTCTGGTTTTACTGCGCTGTTACTATGAGACGTTCTATTTTCTTTTAATAGAAATGATTCAGTTGCTTGGACGAGCACGTAAAAGTGTTCTAAAAAGCAGCGACAAAAGAGTCATTTTATTCAGCAGGATAGAGGCTCCACAGAGAGCTCCGGATGTGCCTGGAGGAGCCTGGCTGCCGTGACTCAGCGTCACACCACCGGCGGCTCCTCCTCCTCAGGGTCCACATTCCTAAAATGACCTTCTCTGGTGGAAAATTATGTGAAAGGAGAAAATCCTTTCTGGGGAAAAGTGTCTGCCGGTGCGAGTTGTACCAGGAGGCGAGTTTACACGTCTCAGCACCACCGGGCTCTGGCTGGCCCCAACCCCGCTGCTCCCCTCCCCTTCCTCCGTCACTCCTCCCCCTCCTCCTCTTTCCCCCTTGGAGGAGTTCGCCCCCCCTCTCTCCTCCCCTCCCTTCCTCGTCTCTGGGAGACGGCGCTGTCAAAAAGGTAGCTGAGTGCACTGTGCATGCTGTGCAGCCTGGCACACACACAACTCCACTAACAGCAGTCTGCTCTGCATTTTCACTACAGCGGCTGACTTCTATATAAGATAAGAAATGTGCTCACATTCTACAGTGAATAAATTACTTTTTCTATGCTTCTTTGGTCACTTTCAAGCAGTGGTGGAAGAAGTATTCAGATCCTTTCCTTAAGTAAAAGTACTAATTCCACCCTGTGAAAATACTCTGTCACAGGTAAAAGTCCTACATTGACAATGTTTCTTAATTAAATGTAAGCATAACCATGAAAAAGTACTTAAAGTATGAAAAGTTGCTGTACCCAGTGCAGAAAAAAACTTCAAAATAAATAAATAAATAAAATAAAATAAAATAAATAGAAAAGAAAAAACACCCCCAAACCCCAAATTATTAAAAAGAAAGAAAAACACTTTAAACTTCAAAAATTATCAAACAAAAGAAAAAAAATCAACATTATAAACAAACATAAAAACTAATACCAAAAAACCAAAAATACCTAAAACAATTGCTGACAATTAATCTTCTGTGAATCCACTGATTGATTAATTGTTGCAGCAGTACTTGTATAAACTGGTAATTTAATTGAATTTTCCAAACTCTTTTTGTGTTTATGTTTGTGCTTAATTTGTAAAGTAACTAAAGCTGTCAGATAAATGTAGTGAAGTATAAAGCACAATTTTCCCCCTGAAATGTTGCGGAGAAGCATGAAAAGAAAATACTCAAGTACAGTACGAGTACCTTAAATTTATACTTAAGTACAGTACTTGAGTAAATGTACTCAGTTACTTTTGCGGTTGTTAGTGTGAAACTGCGCGCAGTGTTTCTGCAGCCTCACCTGTCTGCTCTGCGTTAGCGGCTCCGTGCTTGGCTTCTTTCTCCAGATTCTTTGGCACCCTCTCCTCGTCCTCGTTGACCCCGCACTTGGAGCTCCCCTCCTCCGCCAAACTTGCCCGACCTCTCCGGCGGATCAGGTGGACATCCTCCTCACTGCCCGTGAAGTCGCTCGAGTTGAGGGGCTGAATAAAATACTCTTCCCCCTGAAAGTAGAATCCGCCCCTGAGTCCGTGGCACAGGTTGAGCGCAGCGGCAGAGTGCTCCTCTCCGTTCACCATCCCGGAGAAGAAACAGCCCGGCTCGGCTCCGCTCTTTGGTTCCGGTGTCGGTTCGGACTCAGGACTCCCCACGATGTGGAAGACAAACCCCGGCGCCAAGAAGGTCTGGTCGGGCTCGAGCTGCAACACCAGCTCTTTGCCAAATACGTCCAAGCGGTACTCCCTCATCTCCGCCTCCTTCTCCTTCTCCTCTGCGGAGAGAGTCCGCCACGGGTCGATGTCACTCTCCGACCGGGCCGCCGGGTCCAGTCTGACCGGCACCACTGTGCTCTCCTCCCAGGCGCAGTGCGCCGCGCCGACGCACAAAGCTGCGATTAACCCGATGGAAACGTGTAAAAACCCCATCATATAACTGTGAAATCCGACAAGTGGAAAGACAACTTGACAATAAAGTATCTACGAGGAAGCAAATAAATCCTTTTAAAGGTTTTCCACTATAAGCTACAAAGTCTTTGAACTTCCACAAAACTGCCCCCCCAAAATTAAAAAAAATCTAAAAAAGGATCAAATCCAGTGCATTTAAAGTTATGTGCAAGTCTGAGTTGTTGCAAAAAAAAGTCCTTTTCATTAAATGGAAATAAAATCTGGATGTCTGCAGTAAATCCAACAGGTCTCTTTCTCTCCAAAACTCAGCAGATGTCTCTGTTTGAGTTCGGGGGCAGGTTTTTTCTCTCTGCTGACCCGCTTAGTGTGTTCTCTGCTCTTGCCTTGCAGTCAGAACAGAGCAGGTCCCTCCTATATATCCCCCTGCCTCGGAACCACCCCTTTCCTGAGGGCCCTTTGATCTGAGAGGAGCCAAATCCCGTGCGCAACGAAAACGCACCAGCGACCTGGAGCGGTGCCATAATAATCAATTACTGTGGAGGGGAGAGAGAGATTTGGGCAGATGAACGTTTTCTTCTTCAAACTCTGTCTGTCACAAGATGTACGCAGTCAAATAATATTATGACTGAACATATTACTCATACAATTACATGTACTATCATACATTAGTGATATGTATAAAATAAAAACTCTCTGGCACTATTGCTCCACTTTTCTTCATCACTGAGCTCAACTCTTACACTATTCCAGCCTAAATGAGGGTGACAGGCTGATGTGGAGCAGTGTTATAGTGACACAGGAGAAGGCAGATGGCAGCAGGTCCGGAATGGTAACCGTATCGTGCTGGCCAAGGCTCCGGGAGTCGTACTCACCTCCTCAGTGCCAAGCCGGCTGTGGTGCGCCGTGGCCGGGTTCGGCAGCTCTGCTCCCGGGGGAGAGGGAGCAGAGAGGGGCCGCTGAGGTCTTAAGGTGGAGCGGGTCTCCCATCGGGCTGCCTGTGCGTACAAAGCAAGGCTTGGAGAGCCCCTGTCCTCCGGCTGCTTCCCCCGCCCGCCCGGACTGCTGCTCCTCTGTAACGGACAGGAAGAGTTTACGCTGGAGTTTCATTAGAAATAACAGACATCTGTTAACACAACTACATTCACTAAAGGCAACTAAAATGATCTAAAGTTATATTGCAATATTTTTAATGATACCATGTTGAATCTATAAGAAATATTGACAAACTATTGTTAGAAATATAAGTAAACCATATAATATAACAATGATCTGATATAATGTTACTACTTCTTTTTTTAATTTAACAATTTAGGTGGATCCTAGAGAGCTTTTTGGCACAATTTCCACTGCTGTGACTCACTGGAACAAACATCACTGATCACTCTCAAGGGACACATCATGCAAGTCCACCTTAAAAGTATCACGTCAGAAAGAGTGAGTAGTTGTAATTTCGTCATTTCCCAGTAGATGGTGGCCATGCGTTATGGAAATTCCCTAGACTGCTGCAGGGATTTTTTTATGACTTGATGGAGGAATAACAAGTTCAGCAGACAGGTGGCGCCTTAACATTAAATTTTGGAGATTGTGAAAGTGGAAGTGGTGAGTAAGTGGCCGCAGGGAGGCAGAGCTGTCCACTGATGGACTGAGTGGAGGATGGTGATGATGGGACCAAAAGGCACGTTTATGTGTCAACCAGGTAACATTTGGATGCAGTAGACTTGGAAAATATTTTCTTATTTTCTATTTTATTTCATGTATGGATGAGAACAGATGATGAAAGAGTATTGATCTTCATGTAAATTAAATTTATATGGTATTTTATGTTGTACATACAATAGAGTTTTGGGGTCATGTTAAGGGTTTTTTTAGACTTTGAGAATAAAAACGTAGTTTAAAAAAACCCCATCATTTTATGAGAATGGAGTCGTAATATTACGACAATAAAGTGTGGCATTTTATAGCGATAATGCAAGTTTTACGACAACTGCTGAGGACTGAGCTGGAACTTGAAGGAATTAGACATATGGACCTTACAGCAATAAAACACTGGTTTTAAAGCATGTCTTTGAAGAACTGGACTGATCACAAAGATATGAGAATACTTAATATAACAGTAGGTGGCGATAATGCTCCACCCGACTGTGAATCATCATTAAAAAAGAAGAAGAAAACTGTCATTAACCATCAAAGAAGAAGATGTTAGAATAAGCATCTTCTCCTCTACTAAACAAATACATCTCCAATTAGATAGTAACAGTCAAAAAATACAATTTATTTATATTTACCATTTGTATGTGACGTGTACCTCCTTGACACCAATCCCAATGAGTTTTGTTTTTTGCGAAACACAGGCGTTGACAGTTATTTCCATATTTCTTCATCACAAACAGAGCCAGTGGGCCAAATTCAGTCACAAAAACGGCCAAAAAAGCATTTTCTTACGAGAAACTCCGCGAGTGTATCCTCTTGTTGTTGTTTAATTGTTGTTAACGACTCTAACACCGATTTAACTCCAATTAATGCAGTGTTTACTCTGCTAATGCTAAAGTCAGCACCTGTAGCTGCGGGAGCCGCCATTACTGTTTTGAAAGAAGCGGCCGGCATGCTACGTCATCAGCTACAACGCAGTCTCTGATTGGCTGCGGCGTTTTCGACAGAGCGGATCCCTGATTGGTTTAGACTGCAGTGGGTTGAGATCGTTTTGAATTTTTTTCTTCATTTGTCATACACACTTTTTAGACAAAAAATATTATTATTATTAAACATATATGTCTTTGTTTTGTCCTTTTTGTTTTGTTATTGCTTATCTATCTATCTATCTATCTATCTATCTATCTATCTATCTATCTATCTATCTATCTATTGTGTACTGAAGTATATTTATTAGGATTTCACATAACTACTGAAATGCATTTCTTTTGGTCACAGCAACAGCTCTTTTGGAAATTCATGCAGTAAGCATGCCAATGGTACGCTCCATCTGTAGCATCGTGCTATGTCATCAAACTGCACATTTTAGAGTGGCCTTTTATTGTGACTATCCTAAGGCACACCTGTGTTTAATAAGCAACTTAATATGCTATACCTGTCAGATGGTTCTTGTAAAAGAAGAAGTGCTCACCAACACTGTTTTTAACTAATTTGCAACCAAAATTTGGAATAAATGTATCTATTGAGTAGGCTACATGAAAAAAGTCTTAGATCTGTAGCCTGTGGAAGGTAGGAGCAAAAACAAAAGTGTGTTAAAGGGGCAAAATGCCACAATGACTATGGTCTTCCTGTCATAACTTAGTAATAGTGTGACATGCAACCGTTAAATCACATGAAAGACATAACCTATAAATGCGCTAATTCCATGACAAAATAAACAACACAGACACAAAGGTATTTAAATATATAGATTTTATGTACATATATTCATGTGGATGACTAGAAAAGAAACACTATATTCTTACAAAGGAATGGTTCTGCACAGTCATATTCCTAAGTTAAATAGTAATTTGATACAAAATTACTATAATAAATAAAACTCATCTCATTGTTCTTATTTATTCACACATACCAGTTGTACAAACAATAAATTACAAGTTCAGTGCTGTGTTTCTGTCGTTCAGAGAGAGGGATTTCCCCACTGGAAGAGTCAGAGTAGGTTGTGTGTGTATATGTGTGTATGGATTGTTTCAGTGTGTCTGTGCGTGTACATTTCTGTGTAAATATGGTTGAATACTAAGACATATATGAAAGATCTACTCATTGTACAAAAATGTCTACATTGTGTAAATAAATCTGTAATGTGTGAGGGAAGAAGAGAGGACACTGTGTTAGTGGTATGTTGACCCGGGTCATGAACTATATTAAAACCTTTCTTATTGGTTTGTGTTCTCCTGCACAGGTGCACCATGGGTAAGGTTTGCCACACGTGAAAATAAATGAGGTGTTGGAAATTTTTACATGATTACAGGAAGGTATTTTCAAAATTTCCATGTGATATGTAATATACATCATCTATACTCTAACTGCATCCTTGATTAAATAACCAAATTAAAGCATGATGTTGTGAGATTTTGGTGGAGGACTTTAAAGCATGTGTTCACCCAAAACTACAAAAAAAATCTAGTGGTAATGATAATGAAATTATTATTCACGTTCTCAAACGTTAGACAAGAAGATTGATACCTAACTCAAATATGTCAACTTGATATTAGCATAGATTTACTATTAATGCTTAGCATTAAAATGGGAAACTTTGGGGTAAATCTTTGTTTTTCTGCTTCAGTTTTTGCACAAATGAAACAAACATGACGTGTTGATTAGGAGATGTTTGTATGCGTAATTTTTAAACTTTTGGCAGATCCAGGCCAAAAGTTCCTGGCACTGGCTCCATAGAAAGAAAATAGTTCCTACGTGAACTGTACATAACAAGGTCTGTGGGTTATCTTGAGTAACCACGTCATGATTTCTGGTAAAAGACATTACTGTCAAATTTTTCAAATGTATTTTTTGCTGCTTTGAGCACCTCAAGCCGAGTGCCATCTAGTTTAATTATACAGAAGAGAAGGCAGAAATCTCTACAACCGATATCTCCAACACCCAACACACATTAAAACTATCTAGATTGATAAAAAGCACAACATGTACAGTGAAACAACATGTACTGTCCCTTTAAATCAACAGCAATATCACTTTCCAGTATCAGTGCTGCCCTGTCGTCATTGATTACTACTTCATCAGAAACTCGTTTCAAATAGGTTGTTGACCGTGACGTCTGTGGATTGTCTGAAGTAAAGGAGGTGTTGTTTTTGGAGTTACAAGTTTCTGCTGAAAATCTGAAAAGTAATTTTTCAAAGCTGTGACCGCCAAAAAGAAGAACGATTGATCTACTGGGCTTCAGGCACACACTCTCAAAACTCATGATCTTTTTTTGCATTTTGGGTGAACTGTCCTTTAAAATTATCTATTTTGTGGCATAATCGTAATTGTTGTGATGTGGCAAATACCACCTGTCAGGGTTGGAAACAGGTTAAAACAAATACAGGATGTAACATAAAGAATGAGTGATGGAAAGAAAGAGAATGAATAGAGTTGAATTGCAAAGGGACATTAATAACTGCATTAGTATCTCCCTTGCTGTCGTTGCGAGTATCCAGGGCACACATTGTCATATTAGCATTGCTTTCTAAACAGATAAACAAACAAACAAACAGATATTGACCTTCACGATAGAACGTAAGGATCGTAAACCTCCCAGCACCAGCATAATGACCGATACAAACGGAGCTGAGAGTGAAGACGCTTCAAGATGCACATGTTCACGGTACATACTGTATGTGCTTAAAACACAGGCCTGGGTACATGAATGTGCATGACGAAGACAAACACACACACAAACACACGCACAGGCACACGCACATGCACACAACAAAAATCAAGCACTGCCCCAAACCTGTTCGTCATCAATAACCTCCATAAACAATGAGGAGTGTCAAAGTTACTTTGCCCCTTCGTCACTTTAACTAAAGCTTGTCCTCTGAAGGCCACCATATGCTCACTTTTTATCCTGTCGCACCACACTGCTGTTTCTACGCCGTGCAGGTGACTCGTGTCTTTGTGTCTTCACATTATAGTCACCACAATGTGAAAGTCTGTGATCAATCTTCCCCTCCTCTTGTGCTGTCTCTGTGTTTTCAGCTGGACAAATTAGTCAAATAAAGACCTAGTCTACATGAAGAAAGGTATAAATTGAGAACAAAGCTTTTCCTATCAGTTTTGGTCTTTTGTCCATAAACAAACTGCATTTTAAGTCACTGAATATGAATCTTATGAATCTTATGAAAAAAAAACTCAGAAGCTGCAACCTCCGGGGCTGAAAAATGAAGCCAAAAACTGGAGTTTCTTGAATGGCCATTTGAGGGTGGCACCAAAAGTGAGTCAGTCTCCATAGACTGATCCCTAGGTCAGTTTTTTTATAGTCTATGGTGTTGATGTGTAGACAGGAAAACTGGACTTTTTGGCTTGTAACACCAGAGGTGGCCCGGTATTCTCCATTGTGAGGGGTCACATACGTCACAACTTGCTAACGTGGCCTTCTTACATGTTTTTATGTAAATCTAGAGTTATTTTTCTACTATATTGAGGGACAGAGGCATCAGAGTACACTACAGAGGTCACTGCTCCAGGTTCAGTAATAGCTTTAAAGGACCAACATCTTTTTCTATGTGTGGCTTTCGGGTTAAAGTTGTATCGCCGTGGTTTGTTTTTGCATGCTCTTGACAGTGCTTCCATCGTGTTTTTGCATTTTTGTTTGAACAGAAATTTGTCGGATGGGGCATATGTGTATTCCTGATCCAGGACCATCATACATATGTACATCTCTTGTAAAGTTGACATTTTTGTTACTGAGCGGCTCATAAAATTCTTTACGGGGAGAATATTGATTGGAAATTAGAAGATGAGAGATTGGTAGGCAATCAGAAGGTGAGGAGACCAACATTTTTAGTAATAATGCAGCAGAGATGCACTAAAGTTGGTTATTGAAAGAGACATCTTGTGCAATATTTTTATCATTCATGATGTCATGGCAGTTGCTACAAAGATTGCCTCCCATACAGTGAGTCTGTTTTCTCAAGATTCTGCCCATAACGAATTTTATAAGCCGTTCGGTGACTGAGTTAAAAGAGTAATACAGGACAAACTATGATGGACGTAGGACAGGGCAAGAAATTACAAAAAGTTGAATACCGGATGCTTCCCACTGTTGAGGCTCTTGTCTTGGACGCACTCATGAAAAAAGACAAAGGGGTGCAACTTCCAAGTCCCCACAGTGATTAGAACACATGGAATAGCATACAAAACACGACAGGCATGCCATTACAGGGCAACACACACTAAGCCTCCAAGGTTTGGAGACTGAAGTAAAGACAATCAGTTACTGTCCATGTGGAAATGACATGCAACTCAGTCCTTAGCTAAGCCAGGGCCAACCTTGTCACTGTCTTACGGACACTGTCCTCCGTTCTACTCGTGCTCTGCATAGCTACTGTGACTCTGGGACATTCCTCTGGCATATGGTCAGGTACATCCATGACAATCTGTCTCTGTGTGGTCCAGGCGCTTTCCGCCGACATTCACAGTCCTGTTTAAGGTTCATTGGTCTGTAGTCCCACATCCAGCACTTGAGATCAGATGTACAGATTGAACTTCTTACTACGAATTGTTTCTTGTCTAACAAGTCCTGTTCCTTCTCCTGCAGCCTCAACATTTCCTCACCAGACAGTGTTTGAAGGCGGAGGGTCGGGCGCCTAAAGTGCAGCCCTTGGACAGTTTCCCATCTTGGTCCTTACACTGCACCGTCCGGCTCTGCCAGCCAGTGTCACAAGTCCTGGAGCAGGTCATCCAGGACCCTGTTACCCAGTGGGGCCCTGGCGTTGGTGTGGAGGGAACTGGAGCTGTTGGTGGCCCCAGGATCAGGACAGGTGGAGTGGAAGAAGATGTAGTGGTGCTTCTGGTGGTGGTGGTTCTTGTTGTAGTTGTGGTAGTGCTCTGCAGAGGGGTCGACTTTGGGTTGGGGATGAGTGGAGCTGACGGCGGCTGCTGCGGGGCTGTCCGACGGGGCATGAAGAAGCTGTAACGAACATCCAAGGGCTTTTTAGCATCTGTTGCTAAAATCTGGACCACCAAGGGTTCTTGGAGGGCCCCGGGGCCCATGCTGTGAAGCCACTCATCCCTTTGGCTCCAGCCGCTGTAGTTGAGCACAGAACCGTTGAGTGGGATGATTGTCTCGGAGGTGGAGATCATGAACTTGCCGTTTAGGAGGTACTCGTTGTTGGGCCGTCTGAGGGCCAGGTAGGCGGTGTAGCGGGTCTGGTCCTTGGCCTTGTGCTGACGGACCTTGATGTGGGTGGAGCCTGCGGGGATCTTCACCACGTCAGTGTAGCCCTTACTGTTTGGCAAGAGGGAAAGTAGAAGAGAGGTCAGATCAGCACGTAATAAGGCCTGTTTTTTTTTTTTAAATCATTACTGGCTTTGCATTAAAATGAAACTCAGCATATTAATGGCTTTCGTGTGATGACGATAAAGCCTTTGGGGTCAAAGGCCAGTATCAGTCAGTACATTGTCAGTACATTCTATGATCATTTTTAGGGCTGTTTTTTCACAAGCAAAATTGAGCATTATCACAGTTAATCATAGCTGATTCTGCATCCATATGTAGAATCTGTTTTTACTGATAATCAAATATGAAAACTCAGCTCAGCAGACAATCATGATACCAAGACATGTTAGAGATAATGTGAAAAAGTATGCAAAGGGATTATTAGCTTGAAATATTGTGTGTTTTCATGTTCTCATTCTGCCAACATCATATCAGTGCAGAATTATCACTTAAGCATACTGTAAAAGTGTGAAAGTACTTGAATGCTTCTCTAAATTCTGTGTACAAACGTACTATGACTGTACTGAGACTGTCCTATGATGCATGTGTGCAAATATCTGTATGCACTCCATTCCCATGATGTCGAGATGAATAATGAACATTTTTTCTTACCTCTTCTTGGTGAAGTTGCCCACAACTCGTATACATCCTGTGCTGTCACCTCCACATATACCACACTTGTCAAACTGCAGCTTGGAGCCAATGATGCCGTCGCAGCCTGTCCGTATACACTTCCCTTTGACGCACACCGAGCTGCTGTAAGGACGACACTCTGTACCGTCTACCACCTGAAGACAGACAGTCACAAAATCATTTTGCCACATATATTCCCCTCAGTAAATACACTGTACCTTTTTTATTTGAACTAACTTACTCTCTGAGAGAACACCACATAGTATCCCGTTCCTTTTGCTCTGCAGGTAAGCTTGCACACATCTTTAGGGAGGACTCCTGCGTACTTAGGCACCCACTCAACGTACGTCTTCACCCCTTTAGGATCTGTCTGGGGGCCATTGCGCACTTCACATTGCTCCTGCCTGAAATTCTTATCTAGATTAAAAGAGAAATATATTTTGCATGATAAATAAACAGTATTTTGATAAACAATGACAATCTTTTTAATTTTTTTAATGTTATTTTTTTAAATATATTTTTTATTTTTGACTTAAAAAAATGTTTTTTGTTTTTTAAAAAATATTTAGTAATTTTATTATTATTATTTTCATAATTTTAAGTTTTTTGGGTGTTGCTATTGCCTTTAAATAATTCTGACTTTGAGGGTGTTTTTTATTTTTTTTAATTTTCTAACAATTTTTCTGCATTTGATTCTTTTACTTTCTCCTAAATATACTTTTACTTAAGTAAAATTTTCAATGCAGGACTTCAAGTTGAAACAAAGTAATTTTACAGTGTGGTATTATTACTTTTACCTAAGTAAAGGATCAAAATACTTTTTCTGAAAATGGGGTTGTTATGTTGTCACACTCACTTGATGCAGGACATGGTGTGACATTGCAGGACCGATAGATGGCTCTCTTCCCTGTGCAGTAGCGTCCGTTGTTCCGTGGTGGCGGGTTGTTACACAGGCGTTGGGCGAACTGCACCCCGCCTCCGCAAGTTCTGGAGCACGCACCCCAAGGACCCCACGAACTCCAGCTGCCGTGGTTGGACGCCTGGGAGAGGGAGGAGAGGAGAGGGAAGATGAAAGAGGAGGGAAATGACAGCAAGAGGAGAGATCAGAGAGGAGAGAGGGATGAAGGGAAAAGAAAGAGGAGATGAGAGAGGACAATTAGTGCTTATCAGATGTGTTGGAAGTCAGAGCTGGCTGAGCCACGTGTCACAGGGAAAGCCCTATAGAGAGAGATTTGTGATAAAGAAAAATGTATAGTGGCGTGCAAAAGAGACAGACAGAAAAGGAACGAGGCTCCCGTTGTGATAAAGGTCCTCATTAAGACAGCATGACTTGAATTGTGGTGGAACAGCTCACATGCTTGCCTTGAGGAACAGCCTGAATGAAATTCTTAAAGTACTTATTTTTGTGTTTTTCCAACCAACGCTACATGAGTCATCCGCGATAAAAAAACGACTGGATAAGTAGCTTTTAACAATTTATGAGACAAAGTTGATTTTATAACCCCATAGTTCTGCTTTTCCATTAAGTTTTCCTTCCACAAAGCTGCTTAATCTGCAATCATACTGCAAGAAATATCTAGAGATTTTAAAAGATTGTGAGGGCTAAAATGAAAGGAGCTAAATGTTGCCCCGAGCAGTAAACTGGACGTCATACGAAGCGAGTCAGCACTTGGGCCGGATCCACACGTACAGCCGTCTGCCAAAGATCGAGTCAGAGCTGTCAAACGTCATGTGACAAATAAACACAAAGAAAATACTCTTTCCCATTCTTTGTGACGCACACGCAACACACACACACACACACACACACACACACACACACACACACAGAGTGTCACAGCCTGCCAAGAATAGATTCGGTCCTTTGACTTGTTAAGGCCAAATTCAATTTAGATCTGTTTAAGTGAGGCCAAAAGAACAAATAGCACAGATCGGCAGTGGCACAAGTGAAGCAGACCACACAATGAAGTCACAAAATGACATTTCTTTTCTCTTCTTTCTCTTTTTCTACTTCTATCTTATTCGGTCCTAATAGCTGCGCTGTTTTTAATAGGTGTATTCCTTTTTATTTTTGTCCCCCACAGACAAGTTTGTAGAAATAAGTGCTTAAAATAAAGCCTTTTGAACTATAAAAAGCAATCTATTTCTGATTTTAGTCCTTTTTATAGTCACCTTCCATCTCCATGTCCTCCATATTCTCATGCGACTCACCGAGTAGTGTCTCTTGCGGGTCTTGTCCACACACTTTCCCTGCAGGCAGATGCGTCCTTTCCCGCAGGGCGTCCCCTCTACGGCCGGCAGCTTCTTGGTTAGACACACCATCTGTCCCTGGCGAATCACAGCGCACCACAGGCGAGAACACACGTCCATGCCCGGGCAGACGGTGTATTCCGGGCCGAAGGCGAGGCGACACTGGCGGACGGCGTCGTAGCTCTGACCTGGGAGCTCCTCAGAACCAAGCAGGGGCTGGCGGGGAGTGTCGAGGAGACACTCGGCTGCAGCAGGAAAGAAAACAAAGGGAATGATAAGGTGAACACCAAAGATTAGTGTCATCAAGTTGACGAAATTCTCTCATGGTGTTCTTGAGCTATTGTGTTTCAAAGAATGAGGCAGATGCAAGGTCACAGTGCCCTTGACCTTTGCCCATTAAAATCTAAGCAGTTCATTGACTCGAAATGTACATTTCTGCCACATTTAAGAGAAACTTCCCTCAAAGTGTTGTTGAGATATCATGTTCACAATAAAGAGACAGGCGAGTTCATTCTTGAGTCCCCGTGAATGTTTGTGCTAAAGTTTAGGAAATGTCCTTAAGGTGTTCCTAAGATATCGTGTTCACGAGAATGAGACAGACAACCCCCAAAAAATAATGCCTGCAGCCACAGCTATCACCAGCGCGAAGGCATAAAAAGGTATGCACCCTACATAGTCTTGGCTGGTGAGTTTATGGCGTGCTTAGACATCTGTCTTAGTTTAAACAGGAAGAAAACGAGAATGAATTACTTTAAAAAGTGGCTAAATCGTTAAAAAAAACAACCTTTTTTAATTATTTAGCCACTTTAATTATGTAATTCCTCTTCATTTTCCATATTTTTGGAGTGCCTGTGTTTTTTTCCTGTTTATCCTGTTGTTTCCCATTTTCACCTGACACAGGTTTTGACCTATGTTTGATTATACAGAGCAGTCATCTCTCTCTTAATCTATTTTAGTCTGTTGACAGAATAGGCGTGTATGACTTATCACTTAATGAAAGCGCTGAAGCAGCAGATACTGCCAAGCTTGAAATGATGCAGTTGCTATATAAATTTTGCCACAAGCAATGGAGTATTTTTTTAATTTATTTTATTTTATTTTTAACAAAATGTCAACTGGTGATGCTTTACAGTTAAAATGACACTCTATGATGAATTATGACTCATCTTGATTTCCTGCCATTGTTGTCTCGGCTGCACTGCAACTACACTCTTTAAGAAGTTAATAGGATTGTAAATAAGTCTTTATTGACCGGAGATTGCAGCCTTGTTTGGCTGTAAACCGCCCTCAGTTAAAGGTACTATGGGAGAAAAGCTCTCACCAGTCAAATTCACATCTGTTGATGGCTGGGAAAAGTTCTCACTGTTAAAGAACTGAGCATGGAGCCTTTATTGCTCTGCATTTTCTCCCATGCTCACCGTTTCCATCGTCAAAGAAGTCTGTGATGGTGGCCGAGGTGCAGCGGCTCCATGGTTTGGAGGCGTCAATGGAGGTGAGGATGGATGACATGAGCCGCTTGTCGCTGTTCACTCCGAAACGCTCTTCACAGAACTTTGAGTCGTCATGGGACAAGCCGAGCAGGTGACCTGAGAGAAGATGAGATGTGCAGAGCTGATTAAAGGTTTGCACATGCAGCAAGAATGAGAAAAGAAAACACAACGATCGCTCGGGAATCAGCTGAATGACATCAGACAACACTCTTGTGATATTCATCAGCAAGATAGATGTGCTAACAGATGTGCAGGCCCTGGAGAGTTTACCTCTTTGTTTGAGTATCCATGCTTACCGATCTCATGCGCAACAGTAAATGCAGCGTGAAGCCCGTCGTCCTCGATGACGGCACAGCTTCTCTCTGGAGAGCAGATGGTGCCGACGTCCGCCATGCCCAGAGTGTCGCAGGAGTGGTGGCCACAGAGGTCCTGGATAGAAGAATCACTGTAAGCTTGCATTTATCCAAAGAAAACTATGGAAAACTCATTTTTAACTGATTTTACTGTTAACTCTCTTACAACTATGGAAGCCCTTTTCTGCCAATGTGATGAAAAACAAAACATCCTGTGAGTCCATAGTATGAGTCTGTACCTGCACCTGAGTATGTAAAATTTGAGCGAATCAGCTTGATTTCTTTTAAAAACATGGGAGGAAGGCAATGAGCAACTTAACAATATATGACTCAAACATTTGCAACAAATTAGTAAAAAGTCACAAGAAAATTTCCTGAAAATTTGCAAAAAACCAAAAAGTAAAACAATCTAAAAACAAAACAAACAAACAAGGGACTGCCTGAAAAAAAATTCTATGCAATTTAAACAAGTAAAAGTACTCCAATTTTTTTTGTATTTTAATCTACTGACCAATATTTAACTTGATGCAACAAAAAGTCAAGACAGGGTCACTTATTGTCTTCTAAACGACGGATTTTAGGCCTGTTATGGAAAGACTACATGAACCATCCCCCTTTCGAGTCCCACTGGAGACACTTTTAACTCCACAACTCCAGTTTGTAACACAAACACTACATTAAATAAGTCTCCGAGTGCTTGCTGAGGCATTGCAGTGATATAAACTGAACGGTTTTCTTTCACAGGCTGATTAGAACTTCCTGTGTGTGGTGATTTTGACATGTGAAATTGATGGCATGTCGCTTTAATTTTTCTCCCACTGCTCCCGCTTCCTTCCCCTGCCTCCACCATCTCTGTGCCTCCCCCATGGGGTGGCAGAGCGCACAGTATTGATCTTTGTTTTGATTCCCACACATGTCCATACAGAAGAGGCCTCGGGGTGCACTGCTTGGCCCTGCCGAACGCACAGATCAATCAGTTAATCGTACCGTCACATCAGAATGCAGACGCCTGCACACGGGCCTGTGTGCATGTGCGTACCCACAACAATACAGCAGGACATGCTTAGTCTGCTTGTGCATATGGCACAAAAACATATGGGCAAACATCCGTGCATGTGCACATGTGCCAAAAAGAGAAAACACACACACACACACACACACACACACACACACACACACACACACACACACACACACACACACACACACACACACACACACGTCCCGTAGAGAGGATGAATCGTGTTGTTAAGCGGTGCTGACAGGCCTGCTGGTGTGTGTGTGAGAGGCTCTCTGGGGAGGGTGTTTACCCGTTCATCGAGGGTCGCTTTGGAACAAACTGCCTTGTGTTCAGAGCTTACACACATGACAGACTGGGTGGGACATCTCTCGCTCACTCTCACACTCACACTCACACTCACACACACACACACACACACAAATACAAATACTGTCACATGCACATAATTATACATGTGAATAAAGAGGTTCATACTTGTATACTATACTACAGAAAACAGAAGGAGAAGTTTTTATAGTTTAGAGTTTTGGGGTGTTTTTATAATTTTAAGGTTTTGTGTGTTTTCTGTTTCTCTATTTTTTCAATAATTTTGAGTTTTTTGGGTGCTTTTTTCTTTTTTTTTAAATAAGTTGATTTTTCTGCATTGCATACTTTTACTTTTATTACTTTAAGTATATTTCCCTCATTATACTTACTGACTTTTACTTACTTATGCACCATTTCCAAATCAGGACTTTTACTTGTAACAGAGTATTTTCACAGGGTGGTATTAGTACTTGTACGTAATTAAAGGACCTGAAGACTTATTCTACTACTGCAAGAAGAAAACAAACATGCTGCATGCATAGAGGTTTGTCTTTTTGATGTGTATACAAGATCAAAAAAGGATAAAGGAAGCTTGTTTTTTTTAAACCAGACAGAGAAAACATATAGAAAAGTGTCCTCATATGTTGTTTCTCTTTCCCTGTTTCTCACCCTCTTTCACCCTGACATTCTTTACACCTCCCTCCATTTCATTTATTTATTCATTCACCCCCTCCCAGGCTCTTGTACAAGAACTGTTTTTGTTTCTATCTCTCCTGTATACACGGTTTTCACTGAAACAGGAAACACGTGAGTCAAAGAAAAATGGAAATATCACTATCTCTGCATTATTTACTTCAACCCACCACCAACTCTCTCACCAACTTTGTTTTCATCCACAGGCCTCTCACACAAGCTTACGAAGAGGGAGGGAAAGTGAAATAAAGTTTGGGAATCAGACTCTGGGGGGTTGAGGGATTGAGGGATGCCGGATATTAAAGAGAAGATCTGAGAGAACAAGGAGTTACAGAAATATTGGCAGAAATAACAGGAGAACAGGTGGCAAGCTGGTTGTGGAGGTCAGGAGGCAATCAGAGCTGTGTGTGTATGTGTGTGTGTGAGACAAGTCCACTTGCAATCTAAGCCAAGGCTTGTGTTAAACAAACAGCCAGCCAGACCCAGAGAGACACACACACACAGACACAGACACAGACACACACACACACACACACACAGACACACACACACACACACACACACACAGACACAGACACACACAGACACAGACACAGACACACACAGACACACACACACACACACACACACACACACACACACACACACACAGAGAGTATTTTCCCTCTTGCAGAGTGAGTTTAGCTGTGCGATGAAAACACCCTGCAGGCTGATTTCAACAAACCTGCTCATCAAAAGCAACCAGATCTCCGCCACAGACTGGACAGGTCACTAATGATTAGTCACCAGTGATTGACAGAGTGTGAAGCAGTTTTAATTTTATGCTACTTCATACTTCCACTCCTTGAATGTTGCACTTTTAAGTGCAACACAAGGCTGATTTCTAAAAGTATGAATTGCAGAACTTAATAAACAGCGTTATTTTTCTCTGCTTGAAGACATGAACCAGCCTGAGGTCACTGCTCAAAGAAAACTTCAGACCATGATTGCAAACAGGAGTGCAGTTTAAAGTCACTGATGCATCACAGTGTGAAGAGGCCCATGTGTTGTCACGGGGCAGACTGAACTCTCGGGCCAGTCGCGTATGTCGACAGAGCCGGGGCTGCTCGGGGTCGAGGCTTTGGGATCCAAGAGCTGTCAGCAGGTTGTCAACATATACCAGACGAAGTATAGCACATGTGAAATATCAGGAACAGTTAAAACAAATAGGGGGGCTCGCTGTGACGGGGGTGAAGGCTGGGAAATGTACACTTTAATGTACAGACATACATAAACACATGGAGGAGGAGGACAAGTGCACAGGAAAGGGAGGAGTCCAAACTTTGCTCATGTGCACATTCCAGCATTGACTGGAAGATAGTAAATGACATAACTATGAGTTTAACACACATGTGGAGGAAATGGATTGTGTATCGGTTCACGCTGCGTCTAAATCAGTGTGTATCTTACATCAATCATCATTACATAAGGGCCCTCTTAGTGTTTCTGCTAACTAGTACGGTGTATCAACTTTTAATGGAATCTTATGAGGTGATACAGAATCAAAAGTAAAGTGATATTGTGTCTATCATGGTCGCTTCACATGGCAGTGTAAAGGCAAATGTACAAAAAAAAAAGCTTCTTTAAATTCCTACATTTAAAATAATGATTGCGAATCTGACAATGGCCTGAACTCAACCCAGGATGGAAAGGTCAACAGTTCTTTTTCACTGGCATCACAAATACCTGTGAGCAAAGTCTGTCCAAATATTTGAGCTATTGCTGCAAGAGGCATATGAAAAAAGAATCAAATGTCTCCACATTTCTGCATCTCTCTCTGTCCATCTTACAGTAGGGCTTTGTCCACTGTCCGAGCTCACAACAAGCCAACACAGCCGTGCATAACATTTAATGTTCCCATATACACAGATACACACTCGAGTCCCCTCAATGTGCCCGTTGTTTTGTTTCGGCGCTGGTATGTGTGGAACAGAGTGACACTGCCACACGGGTCAGCTCACTGCGGCTACGGGGTGTTGGAGTAATTGGACCTCACCACAAAGAGACGAGCTCCCTCAAACCCATCGCTCTCCTGATGCCCCCCCTGTCCTCTCTGGGAACAATGGTGCTGGTCTGACTTCACAGTCACAAAGTCTTCAATAAGCTTCAGTTCGAGTTCAGCGAACTACAATAATCAGGTTCTATTTTCAAGTCGCTCCAAATACACTGATGAAAAAGGTTATTTGTTTTCAAACATGAACTCCTATTTGACACCTCTGACAGTCAGAACAAATGAATATTAGGCAGACCATTTCCTCCTGCACATCTGAACTGTATCTACAGAGAGTTTGTCTGTTCCTGCTAAGTTTCCACCTGGGCTACAGCCAAAGTTATTTTCCTAAGAAAGCCCTGAAAAAAGACGTTACCACGCCTCACAGATCAAACTTCTTTATTTTCTTCTTTTTCAACACAAAACGCAGCATGCAAGGTATGAGGCACCTAAGCCAAATTTCCTCACTGGCATTCTGGCAATGGAAACTGTAACGGCTATATCCTGTTGGTGAGGTGATGGATTCTGTGCCGCTCTTGATGCTGTACAGGGAGCCACTCTTAAAAAATAAAAGTGTGTGTTTCTTATAGAAAACATCCATGTCAGCATCTTCAAACCCCACATTCTTTTCCTGTCTAACATCTGAGCTGCAGTATGAGTGGATACACACCAGAGATGGGATCAAGTCACTGTTGAAAGTCACACGTAAGCCTCAAGTCTTTTTACTCAAGTCCCATGTCAAGAGAGGCAAGTCCCGAGTCAAGTCCCATGTCAAGACTAAGTCCAAAGTCCAGTCTCAAGCCAAGAGTGACAAGTGCAAACTCCAGTCCCCAGTCAAGACATAAAAGTCCTGAATCAAGTCTTAAACTGAGTTTCAAGTCCTAAACAAGATATTAAGCTCTCTACACCAAATATAAAGTCCTTTTAACACAGAAAAAATATATTCATTTACAAAAGACTTCAAAACTTTATTTGTGAAAAAAAAGTGCGACTGAATATAAGCATAGCGAAGTTGTGCTGACGTTGCACTGTAAATGGCATATAGCACTGTTGACCAGTAATTTAATTAGCTCACAGCACATTTGCTCGTTAAATTTTAGCCTAAACTTTATTCTTCTTTGTGCAACTTCATTTGTTGTCGTTGATCACCGCACAGTTTTTGTATACAAACTAAATTATTTTTGGTATATTTTCAACTGCTACTCAGTTATGTAATGTTAGTTCTTCATGGCAAATGTTGTCCTACTGGATTAATGTTAGTTAAATCAGGAAATGTATTAATCCGTATCCCACTTTTTTTTTAATAACACACTTTTTTATCTTTGGGAAGGGTGGAAGGTATCAAGTATTGTAAATTCAAAATGCTCAAGCCCAACTGAAGATACAAGTCAATGGTGTCCAGTTGCAAGTGTTTTTGGATTTTGTTAAATTGTGTCTAAAGACAACACATTTGCTACTTGTTGTCTCACTCAAGTCAAAATCAAGTGATTCCAGTCCACATCTCCGGGACACACTAAGAGTCGGTCTGTTATCCTGCAGCGTTAAAACATAAACAAACCTCAGACCTGCTTCTCAGTCCCTCATAATCATCCACAAGCTAAAGAAACAGCAATTAAAGTTCTCAGCCAAAACACAAACTCCTGAAAATGCCTTTTAATGGCCAAAGGTCAAAGTTAAAATGAGGCTGTGGCTGCTTTCATAGGGCTTATTAAGCCCTGAACCATAAACTCAAGTCATGCATTATCTACTTATTCTGCACACATTTAGCTGCTCTGCAGAAATGCAGCAGATAGGGATCAGGAGCCCGCCTTGTAATGTTACTCAGGTCTGTACTATGTTACAGGGGCCATAGTGGATGATTATACGCTCTGTGTGCAGCACCGTGGGATCACCTGATTCTTGTGCTGACAGGTCACATCTACAGTACGACCTCCGTGTTCAGGAGTGAAGGTTGGTTGGAAGGTGGAGGGTGAAGGGAAGGTGGCCTGCTTCTCCAAATTGTACTTAATTAACTTTGAGGGAATTTTAGGGATAATTCTGCGATGCATCCAGCAGCTGATTTCAAACCTCCTACCATGGGAAGAATTTGAGCGCAGGGTCAGCGGGCACGCGCCTCAGATCACAAAGACTTCGAGGCTTTTGGGCTGTCAGGGGACTGGGAGGGGGAGGCTGGAGACAGCAGAGCCTGCCTAGACATCTGCTGTTTGTAATACACTGTCCATAGATAAGTAATCCGTACAACCCCACTTTTTTACTATCTCTTTAACATCTACTACAATGGAGGTTGTGTCAACATACAGTTTTAGGCCGGAGATATACTTACTGTTTAACCTTGCATTCATGGAAGCATCCGGCTGTGTCATGAGTGGTTTTGTAAATACACTTGCCTATATGCTACGCGTGTTGCTGGAGGAGGGAGCTTAGACCGTATACAACTACAAGATGTGCGGAATGTAAACAACAAACATGGCGACACCTGTGGAGGTTACTATCATGTTAATGCTGAGATCAGGGCAGAGAAGGCTTTGATGGTGTGTTAGGCCTCTAAATAAAGCCCACTGGGACAATAAGGAGTACGTGTCTCTCTGTCATATTCCCTCTACGTTGCCTCTGCTGTTTATATAAATACTGAATCTTGCATCAGTGTCGCGTTAATTGTGAGGGACCTGCACAGCCAGGAAGCGCCAAACCAATGCAGGGGATGCATAGCAGCCACACATGTAGTTTACAGCAATTTTATCTCCAGCCTTAGAGGCTTCTTCCTCTAAAAAGAGCTAAAATCATGCACCATCTATACAGATTTTTCCTAACATGGACTGCCTGGAGATGAAAAGACATGTGAAATCAATGGAAAGATACTGAGAGCGGATGGTTTTGCGATGGTGAGCATGGGTATTTTAATGGGATCAAAGCCTGAGCATAATAGAGAGAAGCCAACAGTATACCGCCTGTCATATTTCATTAGTTTCCTGTCCACTTGGACTCTCCGCCTTCCTGTTCTGAGGCTGCCCTAGAAGTATCTGGATAACTGTTTCCATGCCCGCTTGACCCTGCCTGACGTGCCAAACCCAACCACCGGAGGATGGCACCGTCTTCTGCCTGAGCCCTTTCAGTTAGCCCGTGCAGGTGTAGGGGATACTAAGGAGCCACGACGTGGTTGGCACACAGGGATTGTACCACTTTGCCAGCTTACTGACCACAAGTATGCACTACCGGCTCCTCTGCCAATGCATGATGCTGCCAACTTGCAGCAGGAGATCCGAGGTAATACCACTGCTCGCTTTTTCCGCCCGAGCCACGACAAGATCCTGCATGAGCTGAACACACCGCAATCCAAGGCCAGCTATCTTGACTCGCTAACCGCCGTGAAGCCACACCCGGAGAGGTGAAGAATGCATCTGCTGCCCTGCGGCTTTCGACCAGGCAGGGAGGGAAGAGAAAGGGACGGTGAAAGAAGGGATAAATGAGTGTGGTCTCGGTAAACGCAGGGCTTCTCGCAGGGTGGATGTGTTTGTTTTTCTGACAGCTCCCAGCCCCAGCTGACAGACGCTGGAAAAGTAACTGGGAAAAAATGTGCAAACTGTAGTGATGAGAGAGAGAGAGAGAGAGAGAGAGAGAGAGAGAGAGAGAGAGAGGGAGAGGGGGGAGAGAGAGAGAGAGAGAGAGAGGGAGAGAGGGAGAGAGGATCTGCAAGGCCGGAGTGACTACCTAATTAACTGCAAGGGAGTTTTAGGGATATTTCTGCGATGCATCCAGCAGCTGATTTCAAACCTCCTACAGTGGGAAGAATTTGAGCGCATGGTCAGCGGGCACGCGCCTCACATCACACAGACTTCGAGGCTTTTGGGCTGTCAGGGGACTGGGAGGGGGAGGCTGGAGACTGAAGAGCCTGCCTAGAAAAACACCAGGCGCAGGAAATACAGTTTTTATGCAGTTTTAAAGACACTGCGCTGCATTACGCACAAGATTCAGCAGAAAGGAGAGGGAGAGGAGGAGGAGAAAAGGAGGAAGAAAATGTAAACAAAGGGATGGATATAACCAGAGCCATACGGGGAGCAGGTTGCACAGATTTCACATCTGATTGATTGTGATGCAAATTACAAAATGATTCACATTTGGCCAAAATAACTACTTTATATGTCGCTTACCTGTTCGCTCAAGGGGATAATACCATAATTACTGTAACAGACAGCGGTGTAAGAAGTATTCAGATCCTTTACTTTTGAAGTACTTATACCATCCTGTGAAAATAATCTGTTACAGGTAAAATTGCTGCACTGAAAATGGTACTTAAGTAAAAATAAATAGGAAGTATAACCAGGAAGAAGTACTTAAAAGTATAGCAAAAAAACAAAAAAAAAAAATCATAAAACTCAAAAAATAAACACCAAACCTTAAACTTCTGAAAAAAAAACATCAAAAATGAATAGATAAAAAAGAAAAAGAAAAAAAACACAGAATTGAACAAAACTGAAAACAGCACCCCTCAAAATGTTATATATATATATATATATATATATATATATATATATATATGTGTGTGTGTGTGTGTGTATGTATATATTATATATGTATGTATATATGTGTGTATTAGAAGAAGACTCAAATGGTTATCAACATAGCTGGAAATTAATGTTCCGCGAAACAACTACTTGTTGCAGCAGTAGTTGCAAATACTGTTTGGTAATTTATTTTACAACAAACATTATATTATATTAACTCTGTTTTTATGCAAAAAAAAAACCTTAATTTGTAAAGTAACACAAGCTGTCAGATACATAAAGTGGAGTAAAAGTGTAACGTCGCATGAAAATAAAATACTCAAGTGAAGTACCTCAAATTCATACTTCAGTACTCAAGACAGTACTTGAGTAAATGTACTTAGTTACATTCCATCACTGGTAATAGATCATAAAAAAAGATGACATGTGTGAGTTATTTCCACTACAGAGTGTGTATAAGCTGTTTGTAATAATCCATCCACAATCTGCCAAGTGCTTAGCTACATCTGCCACCGCGTGCACCATCACAACCAAAACAAACCGTGGCGTCACTCTGCCGCCTTGGCATCACACCGGGGCGCTAAGCCGCCTCTGCTCCGCTGTGTGGGACGGAGGAGAGGCAGACCAGGCGCCTGCCAGCTGCCAGGAGCGGACAGGTGGAGGTGCAGAGAGTGAGGGGAGTTTGTTTACCTGCCTGGTGAAGAGGATGGCGGCGTCGTGGTGGTGCTGGTGGTCGTCGTCCAGCGGGTTCTGCTGGTTCTGCCACTTGCAAAAACTCTTAAGCGTCGCAGCGGCATTTTTGGTCACCTCGAGCCCCTTCTCCTTCTCGGTGACCACGGTCACTTTGACCACCGACAGCCGGATGGGGTTCTCGATGCTCGCGTGCCCGTACAGTTTAGAGGCGATGGAGGCCAGTGTGAGCAGGTAGTGGTTCAAGTCCTTGCCGTATTTCTTGGTCATGGTGTCGTCGGCCACCAGGAGCAGCTCCACGTGTCTGGCGCGGGACACAGACCTCTTACTTCGCGTGCCAGCCTGCGGAGCGGCAGCTTTGGCGAGCCGGCTCCACCACGTTCGCCCGCGCGCGCCATGGTCACCTGCGCTCTCCGCCGCGAGCCTGTCCCGTCTCCCCTTCCCGCGCGCTCTGAGCCGGCGTTTGCCCGCCGCATCCCTGCGTCCCCTACGCCCGTCTCGCGTCCCGCAACTCTCGCGCCCCTCGCGCATAGCCTCAAAGCTGAAACTCTCGCGCGTGAAGACATGGAGCGCGCTCTCCGCGTCTTTGTCCTGCAGGGCGCGCACGTCGTGCTCGTGTCCCTTCGCCCTGATGATAGGCGTGATAGTGTAGCGCGCGTGGTCCACGGCGAAGAAGCCCTCGAGACCCCCGCCGCAGAGGTTGAAAACAGCCAGGGACTCCGGGTTGGAGTCCACTGTCCCGCGGTATGCGCACTCGCGCTGCAGAGGGCTCTCTCCCATCATCGCCCGCACATACTGGGAGCTGAAGTGATGCGACAGCACCGACTCGTCCCGCTCCATGTCCAGCTGAAACCGGCTCCCATCCAGGTACACCAGGTAGCCCACCTTCCCTCCTCCGTGGTAAATCCGGTCAATGGTCCGCACCACCCCGTCCGTCCTCCGGGCAGGTGTGAGCAGCGACCCGTTGGCAGGTGGAAGATAGAAACCCTGGAAAGTAGTCAGCCCAGCTCCCAGCTCCAACTCCACTGCGCACAGCAACAGTAGCCGAAACCAGAGCATGCCCTCGGCCACAGCTCCAAGGATCCGCACCATTGTTCAACCCGAAACACATCAAAGTATCCACTAAAACAACCTCGAAGAGACAACTTTTATGTGCTCTTCCAAAAAGCGCATCCTCCCGCTGTCCAAATCCCCCATGAAAACAGTCACAGTAGTAACCAACAGGCGAGCAAACAAAACCATTGAGGAGAAAAAAATGGAAAAAGCACAGCAGCAGAGAGGAACAGTGTGCAGGCTGGAGAGCACTGAGCTGAACTTGGAGAACAAAAACACAAAGTTTGCTCTTAATAGGACCCGGAGAGAAAAAGTCCTGCCCCCTTTGCGCTCAATCACCACTCCTCCACCCCCCTCTTCTCTCCCTCTCTCTCTCTCCCTCTCTTCCTCAAATCAGAGTAAAGTCAAGTGCTGGAGGAGAGCAGAGAAACCTGAACAATGCTGTCACCGGAGTATTTCCCATCTCCTCAGCAGAGGAAAAAAGAGCCTGTAGACTACCAGTCACTCAAAATCAACTTGGGGGGCAGGGAAAGAGACCCTCTAAACAGGGATACTCAACTTGCTATGTTTGGGGCCACTTATGGAAAATGTCAGGAGGCCAGGGGCCAGTAGCAGCAGCCCCATACATGTTTATAGGAGTTAAGGACATTTCTAGGATTTTTGCATATTTATAGAGACAACTGGCTGACATTTCTACTGTTTTGGGACATTTCTAGGACTTTAGGCTGTTCCTAGGATTTTAGGACATTTCTAAGATTCTGAAACATTTCTAGGATATTAGGATTTTTCTCAGGTTTCAGGATGTTTCTTGGATTTTAGGACATTTTTATGACTTAAGGATGTTTCTAGGATTTTAGGACATTTCTAGGGTTTTTGGACGTTTTAAGGATTTTATGAACATAAACATATACATAGGACCTAAGGATGTTTTTTTTTTTGGATTTTAGGATGTTTCTAGGATTTCAGGACATTAGGGGCTTAGCTTGGATCTCTGTTGGGGGTGCGGGGATCCTCCACTCGCACTATTGTCCAAATAAACAAGCTCTATTTTGATGCAGATTTATGCATTCTAGTACCTAATATATACTAAAATTCCCAAAACAATTTGAATCAATTAAGCGTGAATTAGAAAATGGTTGGGGGGCCACCCAAGCAACGGATCAGGGACTAGATTTGGGCTTCAGGCCGTAAGTCGAGAATCATTGCTTTAAACAATCACTTCACAGAAAATCTACCTCATTACTCCTGATTTTTTTCCATCAATTTCAGGATAAATACACAAGCAAAACAAGTTCCCAAACAGCCGTATGCTGTACCAACACCATTTATCTCAGCCATTAAACACCAGCCTGTTATTTTTACACTCTTCCCACTTTGACTCACTTAATAATTGAAGGCTAAAAGTCCAACAGGACTTGACTGCCGAGTCTCAGCAAACTACAGGGGGAATAGATAATTTATGGCCCTTTCAGAATAAGAGTTCTGGGGACATTTAATGGCGTGGAGGAAATCTGTGGGCTTGCACACACTAGGTGCTGTGCATGGGTATGAGAAAGTAAAGAAAAAGTGTGTGCGTGTGTGTGAGTTTGCAGGTGTGTGGCTGCGCCTGGAACTGCCTTGGGAGCTGTCGTGATTATTTATTGTACCTTTAGGGAAGTGTGTGTGGTGGTGCCAATGGGATGTCATACTTGTGTGCAGGGAGGGATTTAGCCATGCATACCTCACTGTGTCTCACACAAACACTCTCAGAGAGCCTTTCTTTAAAAAGTCTTAAAAGTTCCAACACTGCTCATTTGCTGAGTCACCTTACAGCTATTACCTCTGCACACCACAGTCTCAGTGTGTCTGCGGGCCCGGAGCGGGGCCTCCCCACGCAGAACTTGAGAGCAGATATTACATTTCAACTTTGTGAAACAGCGTGTCGGCTCTCCTAAAACACCATGCTAATCCAAAGCCCCTTCTACGTGACTGAGCGGTGTGGGTAGTATGGCCCAGTGCATGCAGGGATGCAGCCAAAGGAGTGGGCGTGTGCATGCGTAGCTGAAAGCGGAACACGGTGTGCTGCCACCATAAATCCTGACGTGGTAAGATCCATATAACATCCCACACTGAGGATCCACTCTGCATTCAGACAACTGGAATGATGACAGTTCTTCAACAGAGGGGCCACGGGTGCATTAAAATCTCTGCTACGGCCCTGCAGCCGACTATCGAACACTGCGTCCTCATCCAGTATTGAGCATGTCCAAATCAACTGTTATGCAACCTCCCGCCCCCACTACCCATCTCTTTTTCTCTCCGTCCTCGAGTCTCTAACCCGTCCATCACCCCCACCCCCAGCTGCTGCCTGCATCTCCTTTACACCAAACTGTCAAGTGTATTACCTGCAGGAAAGAGACAGAGCTGTGTGTGAGAGAGGACATCTGAGGGACATCAACATAAACATATATGCATGCTCGCATGTGGAGTTTATCCCCATATATGCGCAAAAAATGGATGGTGCAGCTGCAAACTAGTGGCACCTAGCCCGAGCAGAAATTAGGCAACTTTCCACAGCATCTTTCAACACTGACACGACACACACACACACACACACGCACACACACACACACACACACACACACACACACACACACACACACACACACACACACACACACACACACACACACACACACGCACACACATGCACGCACGCACGCACGCACGCACGCACGCACGCACGCACGCTTTGGCTCACTATGTCCTCCTCTCCCTCCCTCTTCCTCTGCTCTTTGATTCTCACACAATCAGCCCATTGGATCGTTTTTAATCCCCGTCATCTGAAAGTGAGATGTATGCCAAAGCAACCATATGGACATAAACCGCCCCCACACACAATTACACAGTAACCCGGATCACACGTGCTGGATACAGTATTGAGCGTCACCAAAACAAGTTGTGTGTGTGAACCCGCGTGCCGAGCCACGTGTATGTGTGCCACTTCCTACGGCGGCTAGGAGGGGAGGGAATCCAATACGGTTAATTGACAGGCCGAGCCTTTTACATAACCGCCAGGCTCTATCTAAGTGGTGGTGTCAGAATCCCCCTGGTGCTCCCTCCCTCTGTATGTCTCCATGACTCCCTCTCCTCCGCTACACAAACACACACACACACACACACACACACACACACACACACACACACACACACACACACACACACACACACACACCCTCCCTCCTTCTAACCCTTCATAGATGTTAAAGCAGTAATTCCCATCAGGATGAAAACGCTTCAGATGAAGGGAAATCACAGTGCTTGTTCTTGTCACGGTTGAACAGCTGATGGGAGTGTGTGTCTGTCGTTTCCTCTCTCTCTTTGAAGAAACCAGGTGTGTTCTTAGCATCTGTTACCATGGCGCTGAGGAAAGGAGCAGCATCTCCTGGGTAGCGTCCACTGCAGGTATCCTGTTCTGGGGGAACACAAACATACACTTGCACACACACAACTCACTTTTGTCTTGTAAGAAATGAACACAAACTTTTGAACACAGTGTATGTATTAATTCAAAAAAAGGTACAAAAGCAACTCAAAGAAAAGGCACATGTAAACAGAGATGATAACACACTTGGATCAGTTTGAATTAAAGATAGCAGATGGTTTTAAATGAGTCTCAGAGGAGCTTTGCGAAGAATTCAAATTAAAAAAACAAACCATTTATGTTTAAAGACTTTAAATGCACACAAGAAATATTGCTTATCTTTTGAAGTAGTTCTCCTAGTAAAGAGTATATCCCAGAAAGACTTCGTGGTGATGAAAAGAGCACATTGTCTGTAATGTCTGTCATCGTAACTGTTAATGACGTATGAAAAATACATTTTATCAACAAGGTCCGAGGTTGGAGTGTTAGTGTTAGTGGAATATTCTCTTTCATTTGCCATGTAAACAGCTGAGTAGGAATATTGTCTTTTTGCCAAAAACTGGAATATTTTGTACCTGTAAAGGTAGTCAGTGAAGGATAGACAGCAATGATTAGTCGATTAATCGATTATTCTATCAAAAGAAAATTAATATCAAACTTTATTTTTAAGATCGATGGATTGTCATTTTTTAAAGTAAAAATAGTACTTTTTCTGATTATTGTTTTTTATATGTATAACTGGCTGCTTTCATATAATTTCTGATAGAAAATAAAACGTTTTTGGGTTTTGGACTGCTAGTTGATGAAAAAAAAGCAATTTAAGATGTTACTGTTACTTTGGGGCCTGGGGAATTGTGATCAGTATTTTTCAAAATGTTTTGACATTTACAGACTCATCAATTTATCAATAAATCATATAAATTATCAGCAGATTGACCCTTTCAACCTTGAGCAAATTATTGTGATTTCTTTCACAAACACAGGAAAAAAGGGAATGAACAACTTGGTCAGAAATGATCCACAAAGTGCAAGGAAGTAGTACATTTAGAAAATAATTTTTTTAAAGCTAGGGGAAATGGCTATGGAAAAACTATATTTATAATAATCATAATTACATTTTTTGCCTCTGTTTTTTATTTTCTATTTCTATTTTGTTTTTTTAACTAATTTCAGCTAATCTTGTACTTTTACTAATTTCTTGCTTTGAGTCATTTCTTTTGTTGTCTATTGCCTTCTACCCATGTTTTCACAGAAAACAAGCCAATTTGCTTGGGTTTCAAAGGGTTGATCACACTCAAAATAATGATTAGATGCAACAATAGTGAAGGGTAAACAAACATAAGAACCTGTTTCTACAAAACCAACATTTACATTCGCATATTGCATTTTCTTCTAAAAAATATTAACATCTATACAATGCTTAGAGGTCATTCCTTTGTTTGCCACTTGAAAGTTCCTCTGCATGTAAAAAATGTACATGTTACAAATAAAGATACAATCAAATTCACATAGAGAGTCACAATGGAGTTCTATTCTTACATTTAAAGTTAAATGCTTTGGGCTTAGAAAAAAAATCAGTTTTGTCATCACAGCAGCAGCAATATTTCAATATTGCATTAATACCTGCTGATTCAGATACTATGATTGCATCTCTCTCAGTTTGATAATGAGAGTTGTTTTTGGTACAGTGCAAAGACGTTCTAATGACGCCTGTTGTTTTGCATTAAGTAGTGCATCTAAGACGGAAACTTAAAAAACTACAACTTTCCTGCTCAATTTCTTAGACAGATGATGGAGAAAACGGTTAGTGATCACTGCAATCATTCTGTCAACGATGAAGTGTAAACATGTAAACATGAGGTCATACTGGCAGTAAAAAGCTGTCTTGCTGATGCAAAGCTTGCATTAGTGCCACTTGGTCTTTGTATAAGTCATGGTCTCAACTATTCCAACTCCATGATATGATGATCACGTGCTATTATGGATCCCACCACTCACATGGCAAGACGCCCATCACCGCTCACTCTACATGGGGCCTGCAGAGCATGTTGGATCCCACATCCAGGGATTTTTGAACACTGGAGGACAGCCAACTGTGAGTGCTCTGTTGTGGCCCCCCGCAGAGCTCCTGCCCTCTGGTTCTCCAATGTGCTCTGCTCTCCTCTTACCCGCTATGACTGCTTCTCCAGCCCCGTTAAAGCCTCCAGCAAGCCCCACCGATCCCTGGGCTGTGGCAGCAGGGTCTGCTGCCACAGCCCAGGGCCCTCTGTCAGTTTTCCTTCAGTGTCTACATACCCCTGGATTTGGAGCTGTGGACTTGGGCATTTATTTCAGGGATATCCTGCACTCTGAATTTTTATTTGCTATGCTTGAACCCGGCCACCAAGAACGCCCCCTAGCCTTGCAGAAAGTTTTTCCCAGTGGCCACTTGCAATATTAAGCTACAACTAAGCTAAAGAAAAGCATTTTTCTCATAGACCACCATAGTAAAAGAGACTTCTGTAAAACTGTTACAGGACTCCTCCAACTGCAAACAAGGTCAATTATAACCCTTTTTTGATGGATTTTTGATTCATCTAGGTTTTTATTTTTGTAAAAAAAAGGTAATTTAAAATCTGTAACGTCGCCACAAAGCCGATGAGCAAAGTGTTAAACATGACCATAAATATTCAGTGGGCTGCATACCATGGAAGTAAACTTTTTTGGCATATGAGCCACGTAAGCAACTACTTTAGAGTAAAAAGGTGCCATCTTAACATCTGATATCTGGGAATTGTTACACATGTATGGATTTCACACTTAACCCAATCATAGCACAAGCTTTCCAAAAAAAGCAATGGGACCCATAATAACGTGATCACAGAAGGTGAAACACCTACGAAGAAGTCCACACAGCTCCCCTGTAAAGAGAGGAAGACTAACGGTGCATTCAGGTGACGACTTGCGTCGGATATGTGAGTGAACATTAAAGGGTAACCTATTCACTATTTCCCCATATTTTTGAGTCTAAGTGACAAATGGGTAACAAATATTTTTTAAATTGGTCCAATATTGAGCAAAAGAGCTGCAGACTGCAGCTGCAGTCTTTTTTTTTCAGTTTCACTCTCATTGTTTTTGCACCTCAGAGGTTCAGATTGTTAGTCTAAATGTCTGACAGCATTTTCAAACTGATCCCAACAGAGATAGACCTTTTGTGAAAGAGTAATATTAACCAGAAACAGCCCCAAGACTGCTATTGTCAAACCCACCAGACTTCATTTAAATCAACAGTAATTTCAGTGTGTACAGAGCCAGCATAGTTTTACATCTAACTGGGTGAATACAGCCTAATTTCTACCAAACCAGAGTTGGTTATTGTTGAAACAATGGAAAGATGACCCAAGACAGTCTCAGTGAGATTTATTTTGTTTTTGTCAACTTTGAATGGAGTGTGTTTTAAAATGATAAAATTGCTGTTTATTATATAGAGTCTGGTGGGTTTGGCAATTGTAATATCGGAGCTGTCTCTTGTTAAACAAAGAGGATCTTACTCTTAAACAAAAAGGGCTATCTCTGTAGGCATCTTCTCCATAATGTCAGACACTGAGAATAACAATCTGAGCCTGTCACACAGTTTTAGTAGACGTGCATCAATCAAAACAAACATCGGCCCTTAATGTTTAGATTGCAGTCTGTTTCGCTGCTGCCCTCTTGTTCAATACTAGACCAACTGCAGTTGTTTCCAGTAGTCAGATGGACACAAAATCATGGGATAGACTGAAAAATACTGAAGTTACCCTTTAAGTGAGATGTTTCACTTCATGATGAACCATATGAATGACAAATAAATGCAATAGCCTCCAGTTTTGTGTGATTAATCCTGCGATGACTTTTCACCGGCTAAAGATTCTAAAGAAATCTGGCGATCATTGGACAGCCTGAATGCAACATTAAACTAAAGACCTGGGTGTGGTGGACCGTGACTTTTGATATGAGATAGGCCCCTGCAATCCATTAAAACACATACAATCTAAAAACGGGGATCCAGCGGTGTTAACTCTGACCTTGATTGGCTGACAAGCACCCAATGTTACATCAGCACTGAGCATCATCAGGTCTTGCAATCCTCAATGATGTTTGTGAGCGGCTCCTTCTGCTTCTCACTCAGCGGCAGCATGGTGCTGTAGGGGGGCGCTGACATGTTGTTGGCAAAGTGGAGCGGGGCCGGTGAGTTTTTGGCTGGAGTGCACAGACACCGGAAGCGCTGCAGGGTCAAAGAGTCACAGTTGGTTGATTGGTTTAACACAAGTAAAAGTAATAAATCAGCAGCAGAACAAGGTAGTAAATGAATCAAAGAGAGTGTAACCTGTGGCAGGGTCCCCGGGGTGGTGGCCATGGCATAGATGGCCCAGATGGGAAGAAGGGAGACAGAGGAGATAGTAAGGAGCCAGCCCAGCGTGGTGGCCCAGGTAGGAGCCACCAGGCCTTTCCCCAGTTTCAATGGAGACCAGCTCACCAGGGAAAACAGAAAGGTAGCCTGTGGGCATAAAGAGGGAGGAGGGAGAAGCTAGCATGACATGGTTTCATCACTCTAGCTTAAAGACTCAGCCCGGTACAGCCTCTGAAAGACGGAAATGTCAGCTGGCGATTAAAAACAAAAATAAGGTGTTATGTACAAACCTTAATTGCATCTAATTAAAACATTAACACTGACAGCCCTAGTTGTAAGGTATGGAGAACAAAACTTCATAATGTTAACATCCACACGATGTGAAATTATATCACTGGCAGACATTTAAAATAATGTCAAACCAAATTATTTCCATCCAAAACTGAACACCTGTCTAACGTAAGAGTCCTAAAAGTTTCTGATCAGTCATTGGTAACCACTGCAAGAGAAACTCCTGAATGAACACTTTGTACATAAACTTGAGCAGGATAGCTGTTTATGTTGACGCTATATTTTAACGTTGCTAGGACACCCAGGGACATACATAGAGACCTAAGTGAAAATAGTCACATTGGCTATTTAGACCCCAGGTGTAAATAGCATTGTTGGCTACTAACACCTGAGTGCTAATAGCATCCACCAACAAACAAATGACAAACATAACAATGGCATATCACATCACACATTCAATGTATTACATTACATGTGTATGTTATACTGCATATTACTTATGATTAAGTGGCGAAAATATCCATAATGACATGCATTTTTAACAAATGTAAATAAGTTAGATTTGATGTGTGATTTTGCAGGATAAATCATACATTACGACAAGTGGTGAAAGAACTATTGAGAACCTTTACTTAAGTAAAAGTACTAATACTGACCCATGAAAATACTCTGTTACAAGTCCTGCATTGAAAATCATACTTAAGTAAAAGTAAGACAGTATAATCAGGTAAAATTATCTTAAGTATGAAAAGTAAAAGTACTCAATGCAGAAACATTTCCAAGAAAAAAAATCCAAAAATATAAAAGCTATAAAAAAATATAAAATAAAAACAAAAACCCACCCCAAAATGATTTTAAAAAAGGAAAAAAAAACCCACCCCAAACCTCAAAATTATAAACAAAGTTTAAATTGATAACTTCCCCAAACTGGGATAATAATAATAATAATAATAATAATAATAATAATAATGATAATGATAGAAAATACAAAAAATTTCAAAATAGTTGTGGCAATTAGGCAATTATTTTCTGTGAACTGACTGATAAACTGCTACAGCTGTCCTTGTATAAACTGTTAATGTTTATTTATACAAAAATCTTAATTTGTAAAGTAACTGAATATGTCACATGAATACAGAAGTACAATATTTCACTCTGAAATGTAGTGGAGTAAAAGTTCAAAATAGCATACAAGTAAAGTACAAGCACCTCGAGTTCATATTTAAGTACAGTGCTTTTTTCTGATGGAGCTGAGGACACAGTTTCTGGTCAAATATAAAAAAAAGTCTGTTTGGTTAAAAAAAAAAAAGTTTGGACATCAAGTTTTCTCATGTCAGTACTCTGCATTTTTCCTTTGAGATAGAGAAATGCAAAGTTATTGTTTGGAATATGACATGGAAAGACCACTTTTGTCAAGAAGCTAGACTGATTGACAGGCACATGCATTTATGTGTCTACTATTTCCCAGCGAGCGGACACTGAACAGTGTGAAAGCAGGTCAGCGGGGAGAAGGTCACTCACAGTGCACACGACTGGGGTCAGGTATTTCCAGCACAGCTTGAAGACAGGCAGGGGCCTGTAGCCGGTCATATCCCTGATGTTGGCACAGAAACGCTCGGCTCCTGCGGACAAAACAAGAACACTTTACCACAGGTGGTTGGGGTTTGGTTTGACATCATGGTGTGGTTTATGACTGGCTTGTTGTTTTTGGTGGTGGAGGCTAACTTTGGTTGGATTTTTTTTGCCAGTACCCACGACTATAGAGGAAGGTACTTGAAAAAGGTTTTGAAAAGGAAAACTTTAACCTCAGTTTCTAGAAGTAAAAATAATAACTACATAACAAAACTTTAAAAATTAGGATTTGATTGTATTTATTTTTTAGTGATGATGCTATGCCGCTATATCTCAGCTTTTTAGTCAGCAAAAAATGTTATCACAACCTATAAAAGTAAAGATCACAAAAAAGTTGGGCATCCATCGTGCTGCCCGGCATGAATTTACATCTTTGCATTGACTTTGTTTGTAAAATCGCCATGCAAAACACTCACACCGCATTTGGTGTGAACACACCAAAACAGTAATTCCTATTGAACAGAAACTAAAATGCTGTGCCAAAGCTGCCACAGACAGAAGCACTAATCCCTCCTGCCACATGTAGTACTGATTGTCTGTAGCTTTTATGACATCCGATTCAGACTTTTGTTAAATGTGAAATAGAAATGTTACAGAGTCAGACCCAGTGCCAAAAAGGACTGTAAAAGTAGGTGTCCCTTTTCTAAAATAACCAAACCTGAGAAGTGAGCCGTGGCCAGCAGCAGAAGAGTGTTAGCGTGTGTTAGAGTGCTTAAAAAACTGTAAAATCCCACAGTCATTAAAAGGGGGAAAGGTGCAGAGGAGTCCTGACCGCTGTGTTACCCAGTCCACTAAAACCCCCTCTCCTCACTCACCTCCTGCTGGCACAGCCATAAAACAGGCTTCTTGCTATTTGTATTCCCACACACACGCTCACTGACACACACTCTCTGCTCATCTACTTCACTTACCCGCTATCTCCTGTGATGACACAGCTCTTTTCGTCACAACTGTTCTTGCTCTCAATTCCTCACCAAACACAGAGTGACCAGTCTAAAGGCTCTACCACTTCCTGTATTGTATTCTTTTGCATTTGCATTTGCATTTGCATTTTAAGGAATTATATGACATTGTGACACTGGAGTTACTGATCACAATAGAAAAGAAAAAAAACAGAAAGTTAAAAAATACAGAAATCTAAAAATACAATGCAAAACAAAATATCTAAAATATAAAATATATCTAAAAAATAATAATATTAATAATATTAATTTGCACATTTATATAAGTTTATACAAAGAAATTTAACTGGTTACATAACTTGCACTTCATAAGATATAATTTATCAAGGACTAATAAATTTTAATCAGAGGATACATTTGGTCACCATAGACACATGCATACCAGCACACATCATCACATGTGAGTGTGTGTCCATGTGAATACACAAAGACATCATTACATTAATCTTCAGTATCATGTCTGATGAGAGTTCAACGTATGTGGCACATTTCACCAATCTCACTCTAAAACAAACAACCTTTTTGTAAATGCTATAAGGTCCCGGGTCTGGCCGGGATAGCGGCTCCCAGGGGCCGCCAGGCTGAGACTGAGAGGCGACAGGGCCCAGGGGCTGATTTAGGGCCAGGAGGAGACAGACAGGGGCCTGGCTGGGAGCCAGTCTCCTTACAACAGTGGGTCACTGCAGCCATGTTAATATACTGTCTACTGACTGGCAGAGGAATGCAGAGGGAGGGGAGGAAGTGGAGCGAGTGTGTTAATCAGATTTAAGGAACCACTTTCATTAGTGGAGGGATTCAAAATAAAAGGTGTTAAATTCTTGTCACTGTTGTGTCTTTTTATTTCTGTGAGAAATGACAGCAGTCAGCCTCTGATGTATTTGAGCATTTACTAATTATACAATATCCTGTTGTCCCACTAATGAGCTCAGACAGAATCTAATTAAATTCAGACATGGAATGAGATTGTGGGATATTTTCTATATCTAAATGTATCAGGGTTAAACAGTAGGGGACAGTGACAATTTACTTGAGTCGAGTTTTTGAGTATCTGCACTTAAGTAGAGTTTGACGTTTTTTGGAAATGTATTACGTTGACTACACTATACTTAAAAGACAAATATTGTACTTTTGACTCCACCACATTTCAATAGGCGGGTTTCCATTCACTCTCAAATTCGAATTCGAAAAATTTAAATTGCCAATATAAAATACGCCTAATGGAAAATCAAAATAGAAAAAACTCCCATTTATCGCAAAAAGTTTTTACGCTCGCATGAGGTGGTATTTCAGGCAATTTAAAAAAGCCATTTTTTGCTTTTATATGTAACATGATGCTGTGGCTCTGCGCTTGTCAGTAGGAACTGGCTCCCTCATAATGCAGCAGGCGCTGCAAAGTTTTGAATCCACACTGATGATTTTGGACATTTTTGTACAAAATGCATAAGTCCATAAACTGAGATCATGCAGTTCTGCATGTGGTTTGTTTGTTGAAGTGGTGCTCAAATGGGGCAACTCATTGATAGAGACAAGTAGAAAGGAGAGGTCAGCAGCAGGCGGTTGAAATTGGTTATGCGGTGTTAGTAATGGATACGGCAGCAGATGGAGATGAAGAGTCCCCACCAGATTTCATGATTGAAGTATTTGAGATGAAGAATGACTGGTGTCATTTTAAATGTTTGCGCTGTTTACTGCACACAAACTTCATCACAGCCTACAAGACTATGAGCATGTCTACAGGTTTATCAGCATATTCAACAAGCTTTTTATTCTACCGGTTACACAGGCAAGTCATTGTATTCAGTGGGTTGTTTTAGAGTCATTAGGCTCTGTAAATGCATTGTGACAATATACAATGATGTGATGAGATAAAAAAAGTACTTTGAATACTTACTGTAAAAGGCAAGTACTCTAGTACTTGAACTCTAATAGTCATATTTGATAAGGAATATCTATACTTTGATTCAAATTGTGTACTTTGTCCACCACTGGCGTAAAAAGAAAAAAAGGCAACAAAGACAAAAGAGAAGAAGAGGAGAGGAGAGGAGAGGAGAGGAGAGGAGAGGAGAGGAGAAAAAAGTAGAGCAGAGTAAAGGAGGGGAGGGGAGAGGTGAGAATGAAAGGAAAGGATGAGTGGAGAGGAGGAAAGGTAATCAATTGAAACAGAAAGGGAAGGGAGAGGAAGAAAAGGGAGGAAAAGGGAAAGAGGACAGAAGTAAAGGAAAGGAGAAGGTAGAGAGGAAGAAAGCAAAGGACATGAAAATAATGGACATTAAAGAGGATTATAGGAGCAAAGTGACTGAAATGAAATGTCAGGAAAGGATCAAGGAAAGGAGAGAAGAGAAAGAAAATGATGAAAGGAAAGAATGAGTGAAGAGGAGGAAAGGACATCACAGGAAAGGAAATGTAAAAGGAAATGAGGATAAAAAAATGGAAGGGGAAAATGGAGAGCAAATACTAAATGAAATGAAATGGAAATAAAAGGAAATGTGATGGATAAAAAAGAAGAGAGCAGGAGAGAAAAGGATGACAGGTAAGAAGTAGTGGAGTGGAGAGCATAGAAGGAAAAAAAGAAGTGGAAAATAAAGGAAAGGAAAAGACAAGATAGAGAGGAAGAATGCAAAGAAAATTAATAGAAAGGGAAGAAAATGGAAATAAAGAAAAAGGTGATGGAGGGAGATGGAAGAGGAAAGAAAATGATAAAATGAGATGAAAGGAAACGTATGGAGAGGAGTTGAGCTCTGTACCGTAGACCCAGCCGATGGCCAGAGACTGGAAGATGGAGAGGAGCAGCAGGCTGGCTCCACTGCAGGAGAAATGGTCATAGATCTGAAACACATAGAGACCGCCCTGCATCGCCGAGGACACAGACATGCAAAAAACAAAACAAACAAATGAACAAATAAAACCCAGAGATTATTCCACGATTCTATATCTCTTAAAAACGAACAGTATTAGAGACTCATGTACACCTCATACACACATCCATCCATCCATCCTGAGTGTGACTCACCGGCGTGACCATGACCAGTCCGAGCAGGAAGCAGACGAAGCAGATGAATAGCAGCAGCAGCTCTCTGCGGTAACCCCGTCGGATCAGGTGAGGGTACAGATCAGTCACCGACGTCATCAGGGCCTCCAGACTCACAAACTGGGTGACGCAGGAGAGACAGGATCAGCGTGGGCGCTGTCAGTTTCACACTTTTTAAAACACATCAATGCCATCGCAAGTGATTCATCAAAGTGTGTGTGTGTGTGTGTGTGTGTGTGTGTGTGTGTGTCTCGACCTGTGTGTCCAGCCCCAGCATGATAATCATTAAGAAGAAGCAGACGGCCCAGAGCTGGGGTACAGGCATCATGGCTACAGCTCGCGGGTAGGCAATGAAAGCAAGGCCCGGCCCTGAGAGGATAAACAAAAATAAATGATGAACAAAGTTAACACATGTTCTAACAGCTGGCTGTCGAGCTGATTCCACAGATTCAGATTCTGCCTATTGTGTCCAGAAGTCCTGTGTCTTTTTTTTTTTTTTTTTTTTTTTTATGAAGAAGAAAGCAAAATGTGACAATACATATATAAAATAAAACCCTACATTTTCAGCTAAAAAAGGCCACAGATGATGCTATTGTTGTTTGTAAAATAAAGAAAAAAATATTATAAGCTGGGCATCTACTGCTTAAGGCAAGTTAGATTTAAGACTTTTTAAGACTTTTTTAAATTGCCACTTTAAGATCATATTTACAATAGCCAAAATTAAAGAAGGACAATTTTAATCATAACATAAAACATACATTTTTTTGGCCAGTTAAAGACTTGGAATATGTATATGTAATGTGTTGGAGAAAGTGGACCACATGGAGGACAATAAACAATATTAAATTACAAGTATCTATTTGGTTTACTAACTGAAGAGGAAAATATCTTGCAGTTGTTGACTGATTTTCTTGACAATTTTCTTTTTTTAATGATGCGTATGAGATTCTGCTGCCTGGATTCCCATTATGATGAGTTTAAGAAGAAGAATATGGTTAATTAGTTACCAAAAATAGATTTTGCCAATTATTAAGATTTTACAATGCAACATCAGAAAAAAAAATACTCATAAAATCCTACTTTCCAATTGACAATTTTTAAGACTTTTGAAAGATTAATTTACAACATTTCAATACAAATCAAGGCCTTATTTTCAGATTAAAGAATTTAATGCCTTTAAAGACTTTTTATGGATCTGTAGGGACCCTGTAAGGCTGGTGTTACTCTGTCCGCTTGGTTTTATGTGGCTGAACATAATGATATTATAATAATGATGACATCCTACTCTAATGAGTTCA